>NC_059387.1:18865990-19192865 GCF_019703515.2 Myxocyprinus asiaticus
AAAGGCATTTGGCCCTCTTTGGTTGTCATTATATCTGTCTTGCTATGGTTGTTGTTGAGCCATGGGGTGGGTCAGTGCTATTGAACTCTAATAGGGCAGCTTACATTTTTTATGATGGCTAATGCTACTGTGTTTCTGAACAAAAGGTTTTTGTGTTGTCATTGTGATAAAATGTCTTTTTTGTCACCATATAATGGGTTGTAGTGGTTGTGCTACTACTGGTGTTTGCTAAAGCAAAAAGTATACTTCGGTCAGACGCGAATGCTGAGCATCCGTGTACAGAACGCATGACGCAAATCTCGTCATCAGCAGAGTGCACTGAACGCGCGCAGCCCGATTTTCGAACTGCATGTCTTGGAACACGCAAACTAAGCATGCGCCTGGAATTATTTACACTAATTAGTAGTCTCACAAGGTGGCAACACTCACATTTGAGCCGTTTCTGTCACGAAGAAGCGCTAGAGGTAATCGCCGGTAAACAACAGGAGGCGAAGGTAGAAACAACAACAGTAGATGTGCACATCAAGAACACGTGTGAGGAAGTCAGGAGATACTTGCTTTTGTATAACTTGAGTCTGAAGGAATATAAAGACATCTTTATGGGTCTAAACTCCTGAAGAGAAATACGGTGTCTCATAGTAGTCGTAGTGCGCATGCGCCAAATGCCTGTGTATGCGCGCACAGTCATATGGAGTATACTTTGACAGGCTTGCGTTCGATTGTACGCAGATGCTGAGCGTTTGTGTCAAAATCGAAGTATACTTTGGGCTTAACACTAGCCATAACACCTTGGCAAAGTGATGTTGCAAAACTTGGCAAGCACCACTTTCTTTTTCTTTTGAAAATGTAATCTTGTATTATATTATTGTATCGTGTAACTGAGCATGTTAATCCACTGGAAACAGTTAAATGCTAAAAGGTTTGATCCACTATGGTCATTTCATTGAAAGTTGGCTCATGTTTGGTCTCCTCAGGGGCCACGAGGACAACCATGGATCCATCGCTTCCTTTCAAAATATTTTATCTAAAGAAAGAATAATTACAAAGTCATAAAATTAAACAATTAAACTGAATATCAATCAAATAGCATGCCCGTTTGAAGTCTGTAATTAATTTATTGGTTAATTGCATTTACCTCAGTAATTATGAGCTTCATTGCCTGTCTGTTTTGTCTCTGTATAGCTCTTGTGTAAAATCTGAACAGCTTCTTCATGATCAACTGTAAGTAATGTTAGCGGGGAGGTAGTAGTGAATTTTGCAGTAGCAGCAGGTTGATTCGTAGTGTCAGGATTGTGTGAATGAGAAGCAGCTGTTTCTGTTATGATAGAAGCTCTTTCAGCAGCGGGGGGAAGTCAGACAAATGCGTGGAGAGGCCTGAACAGGAAGTGGTAGGGCAGTTGTGTTCTGCTGGTGTGGAAAGAGGTTTCTGTTTGTCACTGATAGGAGACCAGTTTTGCGGTTTTGCTGACAGTGCATCTGGTTTGCATTTCAGTAGGGGTTGCTGGCCGCCGATCAGTGCTTAAAGAGTGCTACAAAACTGGCACGGCCCTGTGATCCTCAGACAGGACACGGGAAAGATTGGAAGTCTGTTGTTGTATTTCCTTCTGGAGGTCTTGATCTGCCTGAGTGCACATGTAGATGTAATTTTGCTGTTGTGAGATTGGGTTCACTGTGGCTAAAAGTGCATTTAGTCAAACTTCATTTAAGTTTTTTTTTATTTTTTTTATTTATTTTTTTTTACCAGTTTTATATTAATACCAGATCTTAGAAATATCTGAGAATTTTACATTTGAGAATTCCAGGCATGGACATTTCTATCATTGCAATACATTTGTTTTCTAGTTTTGCTGTGCTCTAAAATATTACATTGGTTAGAGAGTGCTTATGTAGAGTAAAACTTACTCAAAAGCCAGCGTTATGATCAGTCCGTTATATCTGTCCATCAGACATTTTCCCATAGCATATGGAAGATGCTAATAAGTGTCAATCTTTTTAAATCTATTAATGCAAAAGATTGCAATCCAACATACAAAAAGAAATCCGCCTGGCAATATCTGTAAGAGGATAAATCTCATGAAACCTTTCAAGAAAATGTTCTGGTCATATTTAACCCCAAATCAATACAAAACAAATGTAACATTTATATTTTAAAAGTAAAAAAGTAAATAAAAAAAATGAAGCCTACATTTCGGACCATGAAAGGGATAGTTCATCCAAAAACGAACATTCTCTCATCATTTACTTACCCTCATGCCATCCCAGATGTGTATGACTTTCTTTCATCTGCTGAACTCAAATGAAGATTTTTAGAAGAATTTCTCAGCTCTTTCTCAGCCAAATTTTGAAGCTAAAAAAAAAAATCGCATAAGTCAGCATAAAAGTTATCCATAAGACTCCAGTAATTAAATCCATGTCTTCAGAAGTGACATGATAGGAATGGGTGAGAAACAGATAAATATTTAAGTCCTTTTTTACTATAAATTCTCCTCCCTTCTCAGTCAGGCAGCACTTTAACTCTCACTTTCCCATTCTTCTGATTAACATTCATCGTGCATATCGCCACCTACTGGACAGGGAGAAGAATTTCTAGCAAAAAAGGACTAAAATATTGATCTGTTTCTCACCCACACCTATCATATCACTTCTGAAAATATGGATTAAAAGACTGGAGTCGTATGAACTACTTTTATGCTTCCTTAATGTGCTTTTTGGAGGGTCAACATTTTGGCACCCATTCACTTGCATTGTGAGGACCTACAGATCTGAAATATTCTTCTAAAAATCATAATTTGTGTTCAGCAGAAGAACGAAAGTCATACACATCTGGGATGACATGAGGGTGAGTAAATGATGATTTTTGGGTGAACTATCCCTTTTTAAGTTTTTTGAATTGTGAAGTTTTTTTCGTGAAAATTAAGCACATTTTACCCCTCAATTCTCATTACCGTAACAGGCATGGACGTTTGACTTTTTCTTTTGCCATTGTTTACAATGATTTCTTTTTAATAAAAACTGGCTAAAATGAAAGGGAGTACTTCTATCATTTTTGAATACTTTACATTTAAAATGATAAATAATTTTTTCATGTTGTGTAAATGAGTATCATAATGACTACCTTTTTTTCGCAGTACGGTAATGAGAATTGGGAGGTAAAATGTAACTCTCATGAAAATAATGACACTTAATGGCTCTAAAAATGGGCTGCTTCATCTATTTGCAAAATATAATTTCTTGTTTCTTTTGATTTTGGAGTAAAATAAAACACTTTCTTAATAGGTTTTGTGAGAACCACCCAATATGATTTCAAGTAAATCCTTTCTGTAATCATGAACAACTGGAAAGGCAATGGAAACGTCATGGAAATTCATTGGCCAAAAAGTGTGGGAACCTGGTATATATTTGTATGTTGTCTGTTTATGTGTCCAGTGCTGGGAATGCTGAAATCCCTGCACCAGCTTCAAGTGGAGAACCGGCGTCTGGAAGAGCAGATACGAACTCTCACCATGAAAAAGGAACGTCTGCAACTCTTGAGCGCTCAGCTCTCTGTGCCTTTCACCCCTGCAAGCACCACCGCCACCACTGCCTCTTCTCCTATGTACCCCGGCAACACTCACACAGGTTAGACACACATTTGCCTCTGCTGCCTTCTGTCTTTTGTATATCCATACAGTTTTGACACACACAGAGCTCAGTAATGCCCACACACCCTCACCATCTCCATCTGGACCGTCACTGTCTAATCCCAACCCTAAACACCCCTAATCAACATATTCAAACATACACACGCCTCACCAATGAGCCCACCTCTCGCCTCACTCCTTAACACACACACACACACACACACACACACACCCGTCCAACCCCCTCCTCCCCTCTGTTCTGCTCACAGAGCCTCCTCTCCCAGCTCAACTCTAGCTAATTTGGTCTCCAGATTCATGTCAAGTTGCAAAATCTCTCTCTCCTCCAGACATGCTGCACAGCAAGAGCAATCAGCTAGGCATCAGTGTTTTAACAGAGTCCTCTCAACCCTTGCCCACTCAGGTAACTTCCTCTACCCCTGCTCTGCAGATGACATCTGCTGGGACTGAGCACCTCTTTAGTTGAGTCAAGTGCTATATTATGTATATCTGTACATAGTCGAGTGTTCAATGAATGTGTTTTAGTGATGTGTTATCATGTAGTGCGTAGTCATAGTGTTATAATGACATAGATACATGGGATAATTGGTGGCTGTGTAATGTTAAGTGATATGCTGTCTCCTGTAATGGACTAATATAAAATCTTACTTGTGTGATGTAATATTTGCTTTGGTTGGACAGGTAAAGGAGGCTTCACTCTCACGTGATCTCTCTTTTTTTTTTTTTTTTTTTCTATTTTTCTCTTTCTGTCTCTCTGTCTTTCTGTCTCTGTCTTTCTTTCTGTCTCTCTCATGTTCTTGTGCTTTCTCTCTTCTTGTCTCTCTTTCTTGCAGGATCCCCTGTCTGGTGGCCATAGTAGTGGAAGTAGCACCTCGTCTCTCTCCACCCCTCCTTCAGCAGCCCACAGTCCCCCCCAGCAGCAGGTGAATGGAGTCGGCATGGCCGGAGTGGCCATCCAACCTGGCACTGCCAACTCGTCCCTGCCTGGCATATCTGGGGTGACAGGTCTGATGGGCGCTCTGCAGGGGAACCACCTGGCCATGAGTGGTATTGTGGGTGCCCTGAATGGAGTGATCCAGACCTCCCCCAGCCTGGTCCAGAACAGCAGCCCCCTGCCCCATCCCTCCTCAGCTGCCAGCAGTTCTCTGCCCATGTCCAACAGCCTCAATAGCAGGTACAACCACACACACATCTTAGACTTTGCACTTAAATGTTTCAGTCCTTTTTTTTTCCATGTTTGAGGATCATAATTCCATAGTCTGGATTTTTGTTGAACTGCCAGTTAATGGTGATGCAGATATGGATTTGCAGATGAATCTCACAAAACCTTTTTTTTTTTTTTTCACAATTTCTTTTGATTTTGGGGGAAATATAACCTGTACATTATTGCATGAGATTCACCTATGCAGTACTTGGTAATGTGTGATGCTTGCCTATTTCCTTCATTTCTTCTCATCTTCTCTGCTTCCTAATCTCTCTGTCGCTTATGCGTTTCGGAATGCTGCAGTGTGTCCACTGCAAAAACCAGGTGAGGATTTGTGTCTCACTCTGCTCATTTTGTTCCAGTGTTACCTGTGTGCTTGTCTGCTTCTCTATGTCTGTCTCTGAAACACAACTTTTGTAGTCTTAAATAAATGGGTGAAGTTTTTGATGAGTTTCTCCTGCAAGTTGATCTTGAAACACCTTAATTAGGAGCGTTACCATGATTCTGTAGTTTCATTACTGTATCCTTCTGTTTTTCTTTCATTTAAAATGGACAGTTTTTTTGTCTCTTTTCTTTGACTTGGGTCAAAAGGAAAATGCTTTTTCCATTAGTAATGACATGTGGAATTCTTTGCATGTGGTTCACTCATTTGTGTTTGAGCAATGACAGGACATTCACTTCTTATTAATGCAATTTGGTGTACCGGTGCTACTTGATGTGTTTGTTAGGCCATTGGAAATGGTGCTTCTGCGTGAGATGTTTTTGAAATGATGTTTTAAATGTATTTTGCTTATGGGGGCTTATGTTTATGTTTTTGCAGTGCGGCAAGGCTTCTCACTGAACAACACAGGCAGATCCTCCTCCATCAGCATCAACTGCAGCATCTTTTCAACTCCCAGCAGCCCACAACGGTAAGAGGAGCACTTACCACACTTTCCATTACATCCACAGTTTTGAGGCAGTGTGAGCAGTGACTTGGAGTCTTGCAGCAAAGTTCAGTATAACTGTTCTGCAGTCGTGTTTGACATCTCATAGTCTTGCAAAGCCACACCATCAACAGTCTTGTTGATACGGCAGCTTATTCTTGCCAAGAACTGCCTTGCTTTGAAGAGGCCATCTCACCGAAATGTAATGTGGCCACATAATTCTTTTTGCATGGCTTTTAGGAGCAGATAAATCTGAAATCAAAGAGATATTAACAGGCGTGCTCAAGGATACCTCATTTACTTGCTACTTAATGTATCAAACAAAACTCTTGAATGTCTTTAAAAGATTTAATGCCTTGAACCTCACAAGCTTCACAATTAGTTCTTCCTGAGTTGAAACAGCCAAGCAATCTCCAATTTGGAGCTTGCAAATTTGTGAAAACGCTTGCCATTTTTGTGTGCAATATGCATCAGACGGTTTGTGGACAGTCTGTGGGCGTGCCGTCTGAGGCTGAGTCTAGACATCTCATCACACTGTTTGTCTGTCTGTCTGTGTGCAGGAGCAGCAGCAAGTTCTACTCTATCAGTTAATGCAGCACCAACAACAACAACAGCAGCAGCAGAATGACATACAGCTGCAACAGCTGCCAATCAACAGCCTCTTGCCCAGCAACCAACCAGCCATCACCACTAACCCCTTCCTCGCCATGCACAATGACAACAGCACTCCCAAAACTGGAGTTAGTACTGTACATATCACACCAATTCCTAGAGAAAATAAAAATTATTTCATAATTTACTGACTGTCATGTTCCAAACCCATACACATTTCTTTCTTCCATGGAACACAAAAGGAGATCTTTGGCAGAATATAAGCCTCAGTCACCATTCACATTGTATCTTTTTATTTTTTTTTCACACATTGAAAGTGAATGGTGATTTAGACTATTAGTACTTAACATTCTGCCTAACGTCTTTGTGTTTCACAGAAGAAAGAAATGTTCGGAACAACATGAGCATGAGTAAATTGAGTTTTTTTTGTTTGTTTTTTGCTCTTGTTATCCCTTCAACAAAATGTTGAAATGTTTTGTATTTTTGATTTGATCAATTTTAAATAAACACTTTGACCGTATTGTTGTTCAGAATGTGTTTTTAATGAAAGTGTGTGTCTGTGATTATTCAGAGGCTTGGGGAGAAGGCTGTGTCTGTCACAGGACAGGAGAAGACTTGATGCAGAAAACAAGATTTTGGAGGAGGAGTTCTGCCTTATGGAGTTTCTCAAATCTGCCCGTCCCAAGAGGCTGACTATCAGAGCATCGAAACCAGAATATTCCCCCACTGCAAGAAACCCTCACCAGCGCTAGCCTTGATTTGTACACACACACTTGCCAGTTTGATGCCCATCTGGCAAAAAACATGTTGTACTGATTTTGAGTAAATCACTTGCTGTAAACTTCAGGGTCCCAGGGGGGCCAAAAGACAGGCTTACACTCACATGTGCACACACGTTCTCTCTCACCCTGCCAGTGTGCTGAAAATGACACATTGGTGTGAGTCGCTGTGAGAGAAAGGTGTAGACTGAGGTCTTGGATGGGGACTGAAGCTTCTCAAGCTTCTGCAACAGTGTCTGCTCACCACTGTTACCTCTCTGTACCCCTTTAATAGAAACGTGTAACTATAATCTCAATAAACCCTGTCATATTTGTTTGTCTGTGTGTATATAAAGGCGTCAAATGTTTCAAAGCTTAAGTGATCAGACATTTGTGCACCATGAAGGCCTTCTTTGCATCCTGATCTTGAGCTTCCCTGGCGAGGAGGTGTTCCATAGGTCCACAGACTGTCTCATTGACCCTGCTGCACTCTTCGAAGAGAAACTACCTCTCAAGCCAGGACACATAGACCAGGCCCTGAACCCAAGTGCCCGGCTCCATTCTCCAAGCTCTCCGCTGGGGCCACGCGCTATTCCAATCTCTCCTTTCTTTTCTCTCTAGTTAATCAGCTTTTGTGAAATGAATTAATACCTATCAGCGTTGCTCAGGCAGTACCTAGTTCAGAGTAACAGAGAACTCTGCCTGTACAGTGACTACACTGAAATCTGATTTCTGATTTCAAATGTTTGTGCTGCATTGATCATTTTTGAAGCCAACTTTATATTGTTCCTTTTTATTTATTTGCATTCATTGCATGTTGGGCACAAGGTAATATATTTTAACGCCCAACTCGAGAAATGATTTTATACTACTGTCCAAAATTCTCAGCTCTTTTGAGTCTTGTAAACATTTTGATGATCATGTCTGGTGTTTTGAAGTTATAAAAAAGAAGAAAAAAAAAAGCCTACTTGACAAAGAAATTTTGTGGTCTTGTAAATACGCCTGTTTTTTCCTTCGTTTTGTTATGTAAAACAGATGCATATTGGATTAAGAATAAGCTGTCTGAATAAATAAGATTTAGTTAGCACAGTTTTACCCCTTTTCTCTTGTAAATAAATATTTGTGATTCACTTAGTGGTGTGAAGAACTGTTTTAAAGCAATGTTGGGGTGTTTGGATCTTTTCCAACAGACTTTCCACGAGACTGGTGACTGGATAAAGTGTATTAATTTATTTTTGTATGTGCAGGGACTTTTTTTTCCACCCTTTTATTTTTATGGTTTTATACTCCATTAAAGATGTGGTACATCCACATTTCATGTATCTGTTCTGTCAGAAATTATGCAAAATGTCTAAAGTTCGTATTTAAAACATAAATAAAAGAGAATCCACACAAGTCCTGCTTCTGAACACAGATTGTAGTGTTGTGCTTTTTCAGTGATAAATTAAAATTGGTTTATAACAAAGTTTGCAGTGTCTGTAATTTTTACTTAGAAGATTTGTAAGTAGCAAAACTATATTTTTTCGGCACATTAGTTGCATTCTAATATGCTTTAAATTATTTGCAAAAGAAGTCCCAACATGTGATGGGGGCTCTCTTTGACAAGTATTTCAATTATGGAACAATCCAATTTCATCTGCTGAAATTTAAATAAGAAAGCAGTATTAGTCTTCAGTGCAGATTAAGCAGTTTTAGATTCTAATTAAACTAATTAGCGTTATATAATTTAACCCTTGGCCTTCACATCAGTACATTGAACTACATCACACAGTCCTGATGTAGTTGCTGAACTAAAACGGCATAAAATACATCTGAAGACTACAAATTAGATGAATGTAGATGGTCATTCACTCCATAGCTTTCTGAATTTAAAAACTTGTCTTTTCAAAACTATATTTAGTCCACACACACCTTTAACTACACATTTCAATGTAAATGTGTAGACTATTAAGAAAATTTTTATTGTTAAATAGTCTACTGGATGTAGTAGCAAAATTAGCAGTAATTCCAATCTTTAGTAGAAAAGAAGCCAGTTTTCTTTGCACATTTTTTTCAACTTGTATCTGAACTTTAAAGGATTCAGATCTCTTTTTGTTCACTTCAGTTGTAAGATAAAATACTTTTTATTCAGTTATTTTTTGGAACCCAGTCAACTTTTGTTGTAATTTGTTAATAAATAAAAATGATCATGAAAAATAATTATTATTGATATTATTATTATTATTATAGAATTTTATAATACAATAGTAATATATTTCAATCGTGTACCTTTAACTTTAAAATCCTCTGGCTTTTATTTTGACAGTCGGGACACTCCAGGAAGTCCTGTAAGTGTCTGTATGTGGGCTAGTTCACAGTAGTTTAATTCGATTCTTATTCAAAATCTGGTGAAATTCTTCTCCGGTTCCTTCTAAATGCATGTTATAAGTGAACCGAACTAATGAGCTTCTACATCTGAGATTTTGTTGGTGTAGCGCTCACATATTGCGCGCATGCTCTGTATGTGTCATTCTGCGCATGCATACTACTGTATATTTACATATTTAACACAGACTTTTCCGATTCTCAAAGCTATCGCATGTCTTCAAGTCTTCAAGTGGGTTTGAATAAAATGCACAAGTCATGTGGACTACTTATATGGTGTTTTTATGGTTATTTTATATCATTTTTGGAGCTAGACAGTAACAAACATGACTAACGTATCGGATTTGGGTCGGGCTGGTCGGACCGATACCCGATCCATCTAAAAACGTCAGTATAGGATCGGTGCATCCCTCTGATTATTCTCAAATGAATATCACGTAATGCAACACTGAATGCCCTTATTTCCCTCTGTATTTTAGAACCCCTGTATTTCTGCAGTCTGTCCTCATGTTTGCTGTTTGGTGAGTGGAACCCATTCCTCAGCATGACCCCTGGGGACCTGCCCACCGTCCCTGCCCAGCTCAGAGTGCTCCTGCTGTGGGAACAGCAGGCCCCTCTCTCCCCTCAGCTTCATCAAGCTGTCCACACTAGTGACCACCCACTGACCTCTGACCCCCCACCCCAGCCTGATACACTCAGAGCGGCACCCACACAATGGGGCCAGTGACAGCATTCACACATCTGAAAAATCTTTGCTTTATTTTAATCTGATGAAAGCACTGCTAAATTTGTAAATGTCACATTCTGTGGGACACCACTTTGCTTTTTACCATGATTAAAAAATGATACCTTTTTTTTTAAAGTTAACACAGCACATATAACTCACTTAGATCTTTAATAAACCTCTTAGATCATTTTTACACTAGGATGATAAATCAAATATTTTGTTATTTGTTGTCACGTGATGCCTTAATGTCAATGCCCGCTCAGTGTTTTGCACAGAAAGCAGATGGGGTAATAGGAGGCCAGGGACAGAGAGTTGCTAAAGCCCCTGTGTCTCTCTCTCCCTCCCTCTCCACCAGGTGCACTGGAGGGGGTTGATCCAGAAAAAAAAAAAAAACACTTTAGATCCTTAGGGACGATTCATTTTCACCCCTGCTGCCTGTAAGGAATGGATTCAGCTTACAGGTAGGTAACAAAAGCTGCAAACTGATGGAGCTGGAGGGGAGGTGGCTGATTTATGGTCACTCTCTTTCTCTTTCTCACTGGAACTGTAAACCCGAATGGCCACATCAAATTGAAATTTAGGAAGATTATTAGAACACAATGAAAATGTGTTAAATCGTTGGAGCTGCAGCCTGCAAATTGTGTTGAGCCACTGAAAGTGCCATGTCTTTGGGATGTAGGGAAAGCAGAGACACTTACTGATGGCTGAGATTTGATTTAATTCACTGATAATTGCTTGGAGGTGCATTACTTATGCAAACACAAATCTTCCTTTTTATTATTCTAGTAATCCTCTTCCTGTGCTCATCTGTCAACTTCAGTATACAAGCTCATCCTCTCTTCCTCTCCTCCACATTCTCTGTCAAAATAGTTATCATTTGAAGAGGGGTTTAAAGAACAATCAAATATCTTCAATCTTTCAGAGTGGTCTGAACCACTGAATGCAAGGAGTGTCCACTTCTCTTTCTTTCTTTCTTTCTTTCTTTCTCCCCACCCATCTTTGTTTCTCCTCCTCTTTCGCTCATGCTGATGATTTCCAGCTGCTCAGGCACCATTCTGTTACATCTGCTTCTGCTTTAGTAATTAATAGCTCACTTTCCTCTCTCAGTCAGACAGAGAGACTGATCCCCCTTTCCACCCTCTCACATACACTCCTCTCTCCTTTCTTATCAGACCTGTCAATCATGTCCTGGCTGTTTAAACATGCCACTGTCACCCCCCTCTTGCTTTCTCACTTCTCTCTATTTTTCTCTACTGCTTGCTTTCTCTCTAACTCTCGCTCTCTCTCTTTTGTTTCTATGTCTTTCGCTCTTGCTTGTTCTATCCTCTATCTTTCTCCAATTCTAGCTGCACCCCTCCTCCTCTGGACTTATTCATTCACATCTTGGGAGTTTGGACACACCCCCTCTTCAGTCCCATCCCCCTTGTTTCCAGCTGAACTCCTGTCCAACATCAACGGTTTCAATCAGTCTGCCAGAGGCCTATGGGGACACCACTCTTGGCTCTCCTGGGTAGCCAGTAAAGGACCACTGCTGTCCGTTTACGTGCCTGAACATTTTTTTTTTTTTTTAAACTATTATTTAATTAGCTTTTTAAATAATAATGACTGATGTAAGAGTATTATAGTATCACAAAAAAAGATTACTTGTTGACAAATGTGTCATGTCCAGTGGATAATCAAATAAAATATGCATCATGAAATAATTTAGTTGGATTATTAGTGGAAGATACTGTTTGCTTAGCATATTTATTTATCTATATATTTGTTTATTAGTTTGTTGTTTATTATTGGGTGGAGCTCAGTGCTCTATACTCTTTCTTAAACCTCAAAAAGAAAAAGATGAAAATAGAAAGAATGATAGAACAAACAAAAAAATATATATAAAATTGTAATTATAGTTTACAGTAATATTTTGAATTTACAGTACACAGTATGAGTCACCAAATCTTTACAAAAAATATATTAATCAAATATTTGATTTGTAAATTATAATAATTGATCGCTAATTCTCGCAAATCATTTCTTGTAAATCGCTTTATAAATACTGTACTGCACTAATGACAGTCATTGTTGTCTGTCAACCTATCTGCAATGTTTATGACAGTTAACAGTTAAATGTATGATAATGAAAAATAATGAAAAGTGTGAAAGAAAAATAAAACTAACATTTAATAACCTTTAAAATGATGCAAATGTATGTAGCTAATGAGAATCCCTGAAATTATCACATTTATTATGAGACAATTCTTTGTCATTTGCAGTATTTTTTTCAAGGTGATTAAATCAAAAGTGTTTCAATAACTGTCCAATAAGTGGCAGTATAGTATTTGGGGTAAAAGCCCCAACTTTTTCAATCTACTAACGCGATGCCGCAGCACCGTTGAGTGAAGTGAAGTGTGTGTGTGTGTGTGTGTGTGTGTGTGTGTGTGTGTGTGTGTGTGTGTGTGTGTGTATACAGTGATTCTCTCTAAACGCGCGTGGAGCTGCGGGAGCGCAACTGATGGCACGGACAAGACAGACAGTACGACTAAACTGATCCACCAATCAGAACGTTCATTTCAGACGCGATTGGATATTTGTTAACCAATCATATTTTCCGTTTCAGTAAGGGGCTGGACATTTCCAGCGTCTTATGCACAAGCATCCCTGGAGTAACCATAATTTGCATTGTAAATGTATTTCCCTTCTAAACGTTAATATATATATATATATGTTTATTATTATTGAACTGTGAAAATACTGCATGTTATATCATCCCTGCTATTTTTAAAAAAAAAAAAAAAAATTATTTGCCTTTTACTGCTGTTGGTGGTGCCTTTTTCTCGAGATATCAAATCATTTAAATTTATATTTCTAAGAAGAAAAACTATTTCACAAGACACAGAAAAGCACATAACAGTACACAAATAAAACAAATAACCATTCATTTTTATGTAGGCTATACTGTAGGCTATATGGTAATACAAGATAACGTGTTGTGAACATTACTACACTCATATTAGCTACAATGCGTAACAGTTTATTGCGTATTATGAATTAGTTTATTAGTTAGAGTAATAATAAAGTATTGACAATTTTCATAGTAGCTTAATGAAAGGAACATTAATGACACCTTTTAATTGAAATACATAATTAACATTGTTACCATACCATGGTTCTTAGTGTACTGTACACCATGCCAGCAAGAAACTTACCCTGATATACATTTTGTAAGTTTATGTGACTTTTTTTTTTTTTTTTTCATAAATTCACAGTATGCCCACCACTTAAAACACTACACCACTGCGTCTATCCCTCACAGCCTCGTTTTCATTCCCGTCAAAAATTAAATATGGCGCTTCTCTGAATAAGCACTACAGTTGCCCAGGGCTCTGCTCAGATACCGAATTCCTCCTGTACAGTCGTGTTTCGCCTTGATCCTGTGAGTTTAGAGCTGTTCCGTCGACCCGAGGGGCCCCATCTCCACCTCCTCTCTGTCTTTACAGTATGTGTCCTCCCCCGCCATTGAATGAGATTAGCGGGGCTGGGTACAGGGGCTACAGTCCTGAGCCTCCCCCAAACTCATCACTACCTCCCTCCCACGGATCCGGCGATGGACCCCCACAGGTTTCACTCCTGTTGGATAATGGTCCCAGTGTAGCCTGGTGGGACTCAGACACATCTTTCTTCATACTAAGACAAGCTTATTCTTCTCCTAAAGTAACGCCATCCCCACTCCTAAACCCCGTAAAAATGACGGGACCAAAAAATATACATAGGCCTACGCTATTAAGTTTAGTGCAACTGTTTGCTGAGAATCAATAAAGTTAAAAATAGCAAAAAGTTACAGGGAAAGTCATAGATGAAGCATTTTATCCATGCTGTAATATTGCACACGCTTTCACGGGACCATTTGAAGCTCCCCAATGGTTTAGTTCCAGGCGGTTGGACGCACAGTGAGAGCGGATGGAGCTGACCTCTGCATGGGAGAGAGAGGGGCAACTGAGCCCCTGCGTGACATTAATCTGCCCTGTCACCCTGTCTCTGGGCTCCCTGCCTATGACAATCGCTCGCCAGCACAGGAGAATACGTCCTCACTGGAGAAGTAAATCGCTCTGATCAATACTGTCACATGTTTTGGGATTTTAGTGTACACTGAGAAAAAAAAGAAAAAAAAAAAAAAAAAAGAAAAAAAAATCTACATAAACATGTGCACTTCATGTGGTAACATCTCAAAAATATTATTTAACCTCACTGAATCAACTTGAAAACATTTTAAGGGTTAGGTCAGGTAGAAATAGAATTATAAATATTTTAAATATTGAGCAATTGCACGTTACCACTTTTGACTGTATAGGCTACAAATGACCAGTTCACCGGTCTTTCTCGGTGCGTAAATAAAAATAGGACTTACTTTCACCAAGCGCTGAATTTTTATTTTATTTATTTTTTTCGAAATTGTATTGTTGCGCAGCGGTTTTACTTACACTTTCTTCGTGGCGTGCACACCCTCTCTCTTCGTGCACACACACACACATACACACTTTCTCTCTGCACCGTCCCTGCTCTACAATAACAGTGGGCCTCTCAGCGGTGTGTGCTGATTTTCCCTGCCGCTGCCTGAACAGAGCTGAACAGCAGCGAGGAACAGGAGCTCAGCAACAGCTCTGCAAACCCTCCAACCGCATACTGTCAATGTGAAAATAATCTATAAATGCTGAATATAATTACAAGCTAAACTCTAAGATGATAAGGTATGCGATGTATAATAAACGTGCTTTTTACTGTGCACGTTGTGTATGGTAAATGCGACTTAAATCAATTGCATGTTTGTATTTTTTTTATAGCATTATAAAAAATAAAAATAATTTGTAGGCACATTTTTTTGCATTAGAGAATAAAATAGGTTCGACTATTATATCTTAATTTTTTGCTTTGAAATAAATATATGCCTATTTTAGTTATGCCTATAGCCTTTTGTAGTCTATAAGATTTTGTGAAATTCGAATTTGAAATGGTGTAGCTCGCTTAATTTAAGGGACCATCCTCCTTAGCACTGATAAATTATAATTTCAGCAAACATGATAAATGTGACAGGATATAGCTTTGAAATATCATATGTAATAATCGGGTAAAAATAGATATCAGTTAATTATCTGAGCAGTCCTCATAATAATTAATAAAATAGTCAGGCGGGACTTTAAATGATTCTTATTCTCTATAATGTCCCAGAGAAGGAGTAAATTGCACATAATTTCTTGATACAAGAAGAGCTATTCATTTTGTTCTGGGTCAGGAGAGACATGCTGTGATAGGCTCACCTGCAGCAAGCTTGTTAATTATGGAAATGTGAGTTCGAATCAGCTGTCACCATTATGCAGTGGAGCCTCTCTCATGAGGGGTGCGTGTGTGTTTGGTAAGCAGGCCCTTTCATTTTAAGCCGTGCAGTGAACATGCATGTCATGGACATGGGCTGCTTTGGACCACTGCACATCTCGGGAGACTTCATTAATTATTCAACCCTTTTACTCACAGACAGAAATACCCGCTCGCTGTGTGTGTCCGATAACCCCCGCTAAAGCCCATTGGAACCCGAATATGCAGTCTGGAGATGATGCGTTGCAACGAAACCACCGACACGAAGATTCGAAGCAGGACTGGCGCGAATTTAGGCTGGAATGCTGAGAGAAGTGTAGGCTATAGTCTAAATGGGTTACCAGAGGGCCAGCGAGGGGTGCAGTTTAGCTGATCGGTAAAAGATAAGGCCAAAAATAGGCCTTATCGAAGATAGGCCTAATGAAGAAAAAAAAAAGAAAAAAAAAAAAAGCCCAAAATAAATTAAAACGGACCACACTGTACTATTTAGAAATTAGTATAATCAGAAAAATAGACCCTGAAAAACTAGTTAGAGGCCACTCTCTCTCTATTTGTGTGTGTGTGTGTGTGTAAGAGTTGTTTTTTGTGGTTTATGAGGACATTTTTTTAGGTTACAAACTAGTAATTACAAGGGTATTATGCTATAAATGTGGTTTATGAGGACACCCATAGTGTCCCTGTAATTCAAACGTCTTAAAAAAACATACTAAACTATGTTTTTTTATTTTATTTTTTTGAAAATGTACAAATGCCGGAAGTTTTCTGTGGTTTAGGGGATTTAATATTTGTACAGTATAAAAATAATTGTCTATGGAAAGTCCTCGTAATGATAGGAGTACCAACGTGTGTGTGTGTGTGTGTGTGTGTGTGTGTGAGAGAGAGAGAGAGAGAGAGAGAGAGAGAGAAAGAAAGAAAGAGAGAGAGAGAATATGGGACAAACAAACACCTTCAATGTGTTCCGCTTGTGAATTTCTAATGCCTTTAAACAATAGCCGTGTATTTTGAGAATGTAGGCTACTTTTGAGAATGTAATTTTACCATCACTTTTACGAGAAACACGTGTGATAAATAAACTACAGCATATTATATTAACACACAAGTTCAGTTTTATAAGGTCTGGAGAACTTTCTAATATTGCATTAGACTACTGCTGTATATAGGCTAATTATTTGAACCTGAATTAAAGACAAAAAGAAAAAAGAAAAAAAAAACATAAGAAACCTGTTTGAAGTATTAAAGAAAGTGAAGAAAATGGAAGATTTATTTACCCTGCCATCATCTTATTTGAATCAGTGAGAGTTGCCACACATTTGCCATGCCAAATATACAGTGATGGGTAGATTACATGTAATTTGAAATCTGTACCGGATTACATGACTCAATTTATAATCAGTAACGTATTTTTTTAGATTACTTATTGCATGTTTTAGTGAAAATCTAAATTTCATCAAAGTGACATTAACATTCTTTTCATTAAACATTAGTAAATATAAAATCACATGGCAATTTGCTATTTGTTAGTCACTGAGTAAAACAAAGATGCCTAGAGGGTCATAAAAACCTAACACTATGTTACCATAACCAAGAAGATGATAACATGCATGTATTTTCCATTTTAAGAGAATGTAAGGCAAAAATTGCATTGCTCTGTTATTTTTTTCCTGTGTCTCGTTAAAAGTCAAGTTATTTCTGGATGTGGTTATAATCATGTAATCATGTCATCCATAAAAATGTAACTATAATCTGATTAGATACATAAAAAGATGTAATCTAATAAAAGTACTTGATTTTTGTAATATGATTACATAATCTAGATTACATGTATTCCATTACTACCAAATACTGCAAATATAAACATTTGAGAAAGGCACTGTTTACAGTGTAGAGAAAAATAAGAGTGTACAAAATCTCAGTACTCATATATATCTTTGGAAAAGAAAATGTGCTTGTATGACAACACTCTGTTATCCCTGTAAATTCCACAGCATTTTCCATTTTAAACTTGGTCAACCTAAGGTTGACATAGAAAGGATGAGGTCATCCAATGCTAAATGTGCATTTATCAATGTAATCTATGAGTGCAGAGACCTCCCACAAACTCTGTAACAGTATAGCCACTTTGAAGAAGCATAGAAATCAAGTTCATATACAGCCTAACCAGAGCACTACTACAGTACAACATAAATAAAAATAAAAACATGGACCCTTGGACCTCTGGAGTCCACTATGTCTTTTCTCAATCGCTGCCTTATCTAGTGAAATGTGTTTCCTTTTAATTCTTTGGCAAAAGACATATGTTAAGTCACATGGCCAGTATTTTGCGAAGTAGAGGACACTTGTTTTGAAGGATCAGCTGACTAAGGTCTCTGGGTCTTCCCTGGCTCACCATGTTTCATTGATATTGGTTTTGGACATTATAAGAAATTTGTAACTACAGGTGTTAGACACATGACAGACATAGAGCAAATCAAGTCCATGTTGCCCAAGATAACAAAATGTGATTTTGTGTGTGTGTTTACCTTCTAAAGAGTATCAATGCTTTTGATGCTGATGTCTGCTTGCAGAGAAACTGTGCTCTTCCCGGGTTAAGAGAGAGGGGCTGTACGACCACTGGCAACCGCACAACACCCACAATTAGTGGTGTTTGCTGTGCTTTGTCTGCACCAAGCTGCAGCACAGGACACATAATGGCCACCGTCAGGACGGGAGAGGGATTGAGAGAAAGAAATACCGCTTTTCAGCTCAGAAACAATGAGGCCCAGGCTGAAATGGGCTTACCCCACAATATTTGAAAGACCTATCTAGGATGTGATTGCATAACTTGTTATAGAAAATGACATGAAGAAATACATGGGCCAAATTTTTGTCTTTAATGGACAAGGTTCAGTGAGTCTGTTTTTAAAATACTGCAATTAACTGGTTACAGTCATGTGAGGACAGTTCATTTACTTCTAAAATTTTTACATGGATTAGACTGCATTATTACTGAAGTTCATTTGAAATAACTGCTTTAAAATTACACTCATCTTGGAGATGGTAATGAGCTCTAATAAAATGGCTGTTTTGATTGGATCATTTCCAAAGCTCTACATCTCAAACTAAACAATAAATAATAAACTGGTGTATTACTTATACCATTAGGCCATTTCTCAAGACTTAAAAAAAAATAAATAAAAAAATAAAAAAAACATTTTCCAAAATGAAAATTGAGTGTGCATCCAATAAAAACACAATAACAGTAGTTTGGGGAATATTGCTGGTGATGGTTTTTTCAAACTAACCCTAACTTTTGTGAGTTCTCAGTTTAAATGTTAAGATGATCAGAAAACAAAACAAGCTAAGAGAATACTAAATTTACCAGACAGCAGAGTGAAAGCTCTAATATAGTCACTGATTAAATAAATGATTAAACTAATTTCATGAAGTTGCCAATAATTCATACTTTTGCGCATCAATTTTTTTATCATTATTATTTTCTCCAAATTAACAGTTTGTGGGGCATTTGGAGTTAGTGAAGAATCAAGATTCACCCTGTACTCTGGCAGTCTTTGTGGTCACTGAAGAGGGAGAGCCCTCTTTGTTCTGTTAAGGACTTATCACAATCAGAATGTACAGTGTGTCAGGCACACACAGGCATATATCAACTTCAATCTCTTTTTAATGAGAAATTCTGCCCTCTTTAATATGTGCAAATTAACCTTCCCCCTCCTCTCCTGGAACCTCTGTATACACACACCCTCTTTCTTTCTATCTGTCTCTCTCTTTTTCCCTCTCCACCTCCCTCCCTGCCTTTCCCCCTAGGGGCAGAACCCTACGATGGACATAGTGCTAGATTAACCATTAGGCTGAACAGAGCAAGAGAAGCTTTGGCTATGAAGCCAGCACTATTCAAACCCATTCTAGCTGCCTGACTGGCCCTTACATTATAACTATCATTATTCCTACTATTATCCATTTTATATTCAAGCCATGTTGATTATAATTTTTGAATTACAGCTAATAAGGAATTTTTAAAAACAGAGAGTGGCTCCAAGCCTGGCACTGCGGTGTGCCATAATTTAATAGATTTCCTGGTAAGGAATCCATTTCCCTACAGAGTGCCCAGTGTGAGGTCCAGGAAGCTGCCAGTCTCCTACTACATTTTTTTTCTCATTGTAACTCTACTTAGTAGAAGGGAAATGTTGTTTCACTGTCTTTGAATTAGAGCAAAGTCTCTAAAAAGAAAAGAAAAATCCTGCAAAGGCACTTGGTTTGGTGTTATGTCAAACAATTGTGTGAAAGCTTCAAGGTGAAAAGAGGTTCAAAATGGAATGTAAGGTGATAAATGTTTTTTTTTTTTTTTTAATTTATTTATTAATTTTTTTAGATATCAGCTTTCAAGGAAACTCATCAAGTAAGTGAATATTTTGCTTCTATAATATTGGGTAGCACTTTAAAATAAGGTTGTATTTATTAACATTAGTTAACTACATTAACATGAACTAACAATGAACAGTACTTTTTCAGCCCTTATCAATCTTGGTTAAGGTTAATTTCAATATATACTAATACATTTTTAAAATTAAAAGTGGTTTATGTTAACATTAGTTAATGCATGATCTTTATAAATTAACATGAATAAATAAATAAAAACATATTGTTCATTGTTAGTACATGATATCTAATGCATTCACTAATGTTAACAAACAGAATCTTGTTGTACAGTATTATGAATGATTGAATCCAGTATTGATAAATATCAATAATAACATTTGGTCAGTCTTGTTGAAATCTGTTCTGAGCATCTCCAAATAAGATCTTATCCTAGTTTCATCAAATATGGACAAGAGTATATTTTTACAGAATCTGTTTTATATCTATATATATATATATATATATATATATCTGTCCTGTCCTTTCTGCAATGCTCAATTTTAATTCCTGTTAATTCTAAAACCCAGTTTTTGGCAAAGAACCTTTCCTTACATCAAATAATTTCTTTATTTCTTTTATGCTTGTGGAAAATGTACAAGCAAATTGAAGCCATCAACAGCCAGTGACAAAGTGAGAGTACATATTGTAAACAGTGTGTGCCGTTGCTATGGTATCCATTTTCACTTCAGATGTGGGGAGGGAGAGAGCATGCAGCAGGGAGAATGTCGATGCGTCGATGCATAGTGATCAAGTTGCCATGCAATCCTGCTATTCTCCACAGCAACTTCTGCGTCCTCAATTGCACAAAGAAACTTTCATACATGAATATATCTTTATATATACACTGGTGGCCAAAAGTTTGGAATAATGTACAGATTTAGCTGTTTCGGAAGGAAATTGGTACTTTAATTCACCAAAGTGGCATTCATCTCATCACAAAGTATAGTCAGGATATTACTGATGTAAATAACAGCACCATCACTATTTGAAAAAAGTAATTTTTGATCAAATCTAGACAGGCCCCATTTCCAGCAGCCATCACTCCAACACCTTATCCTTGAATAATCATGCTAAATTGCTAATTTGGTACTAGAAAATAACTTGCCATTATATCAAACACTGCTGAAAGCTATTTGGTTCGTTAAATCAAGTTTAACATTTTCTTTGTGTTTGTTTTTGAGTTGCCACAGTATGCAATAGACTGACATGTCTTACGGTCAATATTAGGTCAAAAATGGCAAAAAAAGAAACAGCTTTCTCTAGAAACTCTTCAGTCAATCATTATTTTGAGAAATAGACACCTCACATGTCCTTCCTTGCTTCATTGAATTCTACCCGCTCAACAACAGTAAAGAGAAGACTCAGGAAAAGAGTGTTAAGGTTCTTAACCCCATTGAGCTTTAATGGGATCAGCTAGACTGTAAGGTGTGTGAGAAATGCCCGAAAAGACCGCCACATCTATGGCAAGTGCTACAGGAAGTGTGGGGTGAAATGTCACCTGAGTATCTGGACAAACTGACAGCTGGAATGCCAAGGATCTGCAAAGCTGTCATAGCTGCACGTAGAGGATTTTTTGATGAGAACTCTTTGAAGTAGTTTAAGAGTTCTGAACATTGTTTTTCAAATTGGACTAGTAATTTTTCATGTTATTGATGTCCTGACTATACATTGTGATCAGTTGAATGCCACTTTGGTGAATAAAAGTACCAATTTCTTTCCATAAGATCAAAATCTGTACATTAGTCCAAACTTTTGGCCACCAGTATATATATATATATATATATATATATATATATATATATATATATATATATATATATATATATATACAGTATATATTCACAAATTAGCAATAAATACATATTTTTTTATTTTATTTTTTTTTTGTGATGCATACTTCTTCAAAACCCAATGCAGTAATAAAACAGAATGAACGATTATATTCCACCAATTAAGTAAATGGTCTGTTGACCCATAGTGTAAGGACTGACCTGAATGTTCAGGGAAAAGGCAATTAAGAGAAAAATTGAAACTTCTCCAGATCATCATTAGGCGATTCAGTCTCAGAGGAAATTGATTTTTTTTTTCGACCCTTCCTCCTTTCAAATTCCATTGAAAGCCTCTCCCCATTCTAATCTATAGGGCCTCTGAGCACACTGCCACCAGGACTGAATTTTCTGGGACAGAGAGAGACCCATAGCCATCTGAACAAGTCTCCTTTTCTCTTTTGTTCCCTTTTAGCCCCTCTCTCCTTCTTTTGCCAGTTTTGTTTTCACTTGCTCACTGGATTCACTTGTCACTGTATTCCTGATAACTCTTATGCCCCCTATTCTTTTTTATTCACTCTTTCTTTCAATCCCATTTCTCTCTCTCTCTCTCTCTCTCTCTCTCTCTCTCTCTCTCTCTCTCTCTCTGCACACTGAGCTGAGGATCAATGCTACAGTGATTTACCTATCAATGGACATTATCATAGATCAGGCATCTGCTAGCACTGGCCTCAATCCACGTGCCGCCTGTTGCTACGGGGACAGAGAGATTTCATCACTCCTTGTATTTTGACAGACAGACAGAGGGGGAGACAGAAAATGAGAGATGGCTAAAAAGCAAGGGATGGCAGGAAAATGAATGCACACACGCAGGGTAGAGGATCAATACCTGAAGTGCAGAGGATATAGAGTCAGGAGGGCTGTTGGATTTGACTGTAAGAGCAAAAATGTGTGGCTTTTGTCAATGAGAAAGAGAACAGAGAGCAGGCTTCTGCTAAGCAAAAAATAATGCAACTAAATACACTAACACCCTATTAGAGTTATTGCAAATAGACTAATACACACAGCCTCTACACACAAATACTGAATACCAGTATTGGCTATCAGAGAGTCCAGAAGATTGAAGCTGTGGATCGGTCCTCTAAGATGACTGCTGACAGTAAACACAGACTCAAGGGAAAGAATGCAAAATGCAAGTGATTCAGCCCATATTGGCAAAACATGGAATGCTTTCCAGCAAGCCAGTTTGAAATCAACGTTTTGAAGCAAAAATGGTTAGAGAAGATAATTGCCTCATATGTGTGTATGTGAATGTTTGATTTCCTCTGTCCCCAGTGCAAGCTGTGAAACCTGAGGCCTAATGACTGTTTCAGACTCTCAGCCGCTTAAACATGACATCCACTTTCCTCTCTCTCACACCCCCCGGAGCTTGGATTTGAGCAATATGACTCATACAAGTACAAGTACAAGTGACACCTTACGGATTGTGTGGACAGAGTTCAACCAAACAGAAAGAAGCCCTGGTACCTGAGGCAGGTAACCCCATGGAGGGGATTAGTCCAAGCACATTCAGAAGGGGTAGGGTTATTTATACATAAACACACAATTCATCGAGGCTAATGCATGCTTAAGAGTTTGCTACACATACCTGCACAAACACAAATTTGTGGCATTTAATACATTTAATTTTAGGCTAAATGTATCAACAAAGCAGCCTGACCTATGTGTACCATATGCTCAGATCATCTGATGTAGAGAACATTGAAAAATAATTATGTTGGATATTTGCCTAGTTTTACATCATCTGATGTTGTATTCATCCTCTCTCTTTCTCTTTTCTAGTCTCTAGCTTGAAATTCATTAACCCTTAATCTCGGCTGTTCATTATTAAAAGACACCAGATATAACAATAATCACAAGGTTTTACAATATTTTTTAGAAGAAAAATAGCATTCTCGTATAAGTGCAGAGGTGTATAGCTGAGTATGAACAAAGTATGAACATTGTTATCGTACTCAAGTAAAAAAAAAAATTATGAATCTTTTGAGTTGAATATTTTGAGTAACATTTGTTCAAGTATACCTCCTTTCCTGCAGAACTGTTCATGTGTGTAATATTAAGCAGTTCGTAAGTGAATAAAATGAAAAAAGCTGTGCCATTATTTATGCCATTTAATTGTATACTTATAAGTACATTTAATACAATTTACTTAAATACTATTGTTCTCATGACCTACTTTTACTTTTGTTGATTTCTAAACATTTTCTTACATTTTACATACACATTATGACAACTGGGTACTTTATAACACTGTATTCCATAAGTGTGAGTGTAATATTAATATTTTAATAGAAAAACCTACTATACTAAACATAATTATAGAATTGGACATTTTTTTTTTAAACAATCTTCTTTTCACTAGACATTTTTAGTACAACCTTTTTTTTTTTTTTTTTTTTTAAATCATATCAGGGCAAATTAGATCCATAAACAGCATGCATACAGTCTCACTAATTCAATCTAAAATTAACCTTAAAATAATCATTTTATAATTTTTTTTTTACCCTTTTTGGCTTAGCCTTTAAAGTTTAGCATTTTCATATATTTGAAACAAGTACAACCATAACAAAAAAGAGAAACAAACGCTGGGGTATTATGTGTTATAAGTAGCTTGTTCATTCTTGTTTGGTATAACAGGAGGTTGTCAGGTCAGGGGTATGCATGCAGTGGGTCATCTCTCTGTTTGCAGCAGAGTGCTTCTAAAGATGGGGAGAAACACAAAGCATGGCCTGTCAATCAGAGCACACCAGTCCCCTGCTGTAGCATCGGTGAGGCCTACTGAGAGAAGGGGAAAAAGTGCAGCAACACCACTTTCTCTTTGGTAAAATTGAGGTTCAATGTCTGAGTTGTAAAAAGAAATCATGACCAACATATAGATAGTGGCTGTGATTTCTCTTTAAAATGTAAACCAGCTGGGGTAAATTAATGTATATGTGCATGTTAATTTTGTAACACCATGAGCATAGATTATACAAGTCAGCTGCATTCAACATCAACAGCAACAACAAATAAAAAAATAATGTATAACAATAATGTGTTTACGTAATGTTAGCATATATATATATATATATATATATATATATATATATATATATATATATATATATATATATATATATATATATATACACACACACACACACACTCACACACAAACACACACACGCACACACACACACACACACATATATATAAAATTCTAAATATACACACGCACACATACAGTATGCTTATCTGTGTATATACAAGTGTGTAAATGTAAACAGAATTACACACACACACACACACACACACACACAAACACACACACACATGTGCGTGCCCGTATAGAGTGTATGCATTTCCCGCACAGGTTCACGCACGGATATTTGTTTCAAGCTGAACTGCAAAGCAATAAAATAAAAAGTCGAGAGGAGAGGAGAACAAAGAGAACGCTTTGCGTTAAAGCGCATACATGAAAGCCGATCCCTCTCAGGCAGAGAAGTTCGGACCTCCTGCTCTGGGAATTTGAGAGCTCGCGGTCCGCGTGAGCTTGATTGTAAAATACTTTCATTTGCGCCCCATTAGCAGTCAAGAGGGGAATAACACAACAACCGCCATCAGAGCACCAACTGAAAACTTTGTTCTTTTCAGGCAGATACACAGCATAACCAATTTTGTTGTTTTTAATTTGTAGGAAAAATGTAGCCTGTCCAACGTGCTCATTTACAGCAGTAAACGGTAAAACCCCTGTATTTGGGGAAAGGCCGTTAAAGGCACAAAGAAAGGAATTCATAATTTAACAATCTAGTTAAGTTGAATAACTATCATGATCCCCCAGTAGGCTACATGTTACACAATCATTTTCAATAAGAATATGCTGTAGGCTAGTCCTGCCCTGTTTTAGTGCAGTATACCCCAAAGATGCCTGGACTTGAAATAGTGTCCTAAATGTAATCCCATAGCCCATGTTTTCTTCCTTTTAAGAAAGGAGTATGGGATTCAATTATTTACTTATTTGAAACTTGCCCTCCTACACCAGGGAGCCATTACAATACCATAAATGCTATAGCCTATATTGTTCCGACCTCTTCATTGAAGAATTGGAAAATGGGACACACTATTCTCCAATGTGTTGAGGAGGCTGAGGTGTCTCCTCAAGCAATCCATGCTATAGGGCCTAACAGCCTGTCATTTATTAAGCAAACCATGTTATAAGACTATAACTGTGTCTGTAAAAGAATGTTGTTTTGCAGAGATTCAAGACATTTAAATGTGCATTATATGTAGGCTATAGCCTATATTTGCATAGAATCATTTTATACAAATTTAGATTAGTCCTACTGATATCCGCTAAATTGATCACTAACGATGTGTGGTCATATTATTTTCTTTTTGTGAAATTCTTTATGTTATGCTTATTATCAGCCCTTGCATGCACCTTTATGTGCAGATGTAATTCAAATTAAATTTACCTCAAAGAGAGTTAAACAAAATGACTTCTGCTGATGAAACGCATTGGCCACTTGTACCTGCCTAAAACACTTTAAAAACTAAACAGACTTTGGTGCAATGTAGCCTGCATTGTGTTACAGCGATTACAACGGTTAGTTGCTCAAGATTTAGGTGAGGGCAACATTACACGAGGGAATAACACTGGCCGTAAAGGAAACACACGCAAATGAACGTCGAGCATGTTAAAATGTCAGTTTCTGAATGAATGAAATGAGAAAAGGGCAGGAACAAATCCAAATGAGTCAAAATGGGAACAAATGGCTCGTGAATCTTCCGTTCCGCTGCATGAACGGAACAGCGGATCGTCTGCAGGCTGCTAGAGCGGCTGCTTTTCCCACTTGCACTCGCAGGAAAATCACTGCAGCGACCTTGTGGAAACGAGCATGGAAGATATGCAATAGGATCAGATTGGGGAGCTTTTGTTGCAGCCGTGAAGGTTCTACATATTTTAGGAATATATAACAGAATTAGGCGGATGGATCAGGCTTATGTTTTTTCATATGCTGCCCTTATGAAGTAGGCCAAGGCTGCACACAAAAATAATAGCCTACATGACACACAAGTGCAGGTTTTATTGTAGGCTACATTCTTATATTCATACCGACTTGATAAGTAAAGAAGCGCAAAAATGACATATATTTATACAAATATTATTAACATTGTAAATATTTATATTTTGGGTCTCTTAATTGAATTTATTTAATTTAATGCAAAGCTGTGTTAGGTCCATATGAGAATATTCAAAAAGATAGATATATTTAATATAATTAATGTATCAGCCGGCAAAGTACAAAGAAGTATGAAGCAGCTTAAGGTGTAATGTAGCATATATATATACGCTGCACTCGGTGCCGGTCAATGTATCGGTAATAAACTGAATTAGTGACTAGTTAGTGAATTTACTGATCGACGTTTTAAATGTATAGCCTAACAATAGAAAACGGGTAATGTTAGTGTGCAGATAGATTGTGCTATCCACTGGCTGTGAATTTCAGCTATGCGCTGCCGTATCTTTTGTTCCTCACAACTGACTGACTATAGGTATGGCCATGCGGTCAAATAAACCGAGGTCTTTTCTGACTCAACGCTCACACTTGTACCCCACCACTGCCATCAAGCGGCCACCGGTGCGCCCCCGCCCATTCTCTCATGTTGTTTACGTGTGTGCCTATTGTCTGTGTGGCCCACGTATGTCAATTTATAAACAAGTGGACATACTGTCATTTTCGGCTTGCTTTGTTCTTGTTATGCAAAATTTTCATCCCCTTAAACGGGCAATATGGAAAGATGATGGTGAATAACTTACGTTTCCTGATAATAGGCATTTATTTTTCTTCTAGGCTACTTTAATAAGGTGTGTGTCACTTCTTAATGTGATGTTAGAGCTTTTCAATGGGATGTATAAAAAAAAGTCTGCGATGTTGCCAAATATTTCATGTCAAAATTGGCGACAGTGTTTGAATTTTAATTAGTTTTATTTTTTCTTTCATTTTATATCATTTATTATAAATCCAAAGACATTTAAGACACTTAATTTTGTTCTGGAACTCCAACAAAAAGTCAAGCTCAATGTTTCCGCGAAAGTGTCAGTTGTGTTAAATAGATGCATGAGTTTAATTTAAATGTACAGTTTACTTAAAATTTCAGGACACAAAGTTGCCGACAAGATCTAAATACCTGGTCATAGCTCCTTTTTACTCACTAGTGAGGACATTTGTGTTTCCAGCATCAGTGCCTGGTCAAATGATTCATTTCAGCTTTGCACATCTTTTAATGATATTAACCCTTCAAAAGTTTGTACACATAAAATCAATCAATCAATCAAACAATCAATCAATCAATCGATTAATCGATTAATCGATCAATCGATGAATAATTAAATCAATAAGTAAATAAATAAATACATTTTAATAATAATAAATAAATGTTACATTTAGTTAAGTGTTCCACCTAACAAACACAACTAGTGATAACTGCAGATCTCCATATTATGATCCACACTGTGTGCAATAAAAAATGTCTCCTGGCATTTTAGATGCACATTCATTGATCTACCCTTTAGTGGAACATTAGCATTTCTGCAATTCTAGCTGGGTTTCCCGAAGCACTACGTTAGTCGCACTTAAGTAATACTTAATCTCTACGCCCGTTTCCCCAAATAGCACGTGAAAACTGTTGTAAATCCATTACATGCGGTGCAACTTAAACGTATGGCACCTTTCACAGTATATAAGAGACAAAGGGACATTTAATACAATGTATTAATATATTTTGATCATTGGAACGCAATTGTACACTATTCCCGAGGATAAAATTATGATTTTGAAAAATAAATAAATAAATTAATTAAATATGCAGTCTCCGCAGTCTATGCGACGTGATAGTCCTAAAACTTACATGACAAATGATCCGGTATAACGTTATGTTGGCCTTCTTTGATCAGCATAACTAAAATGGTAATAGAGAGATTAAATGCTCTTTTTAATCATAAAGATTTCACAAGAAGGGTTAGGTAAAATGTTACCATGCAGTTTAAAACTGAAATATAATATTATTAATAATTTAAAAAAAAATAAAAATGGTTAAAGGAGATTAGAGTGAGAGTGAAATTCCCTCTCTCACTTGCTCTTCCTCATCCTCCTCTTCTTCCTTCCTCAAATAGGACCCTATAGTCACAGATTGCATGTTGCATAATGACAATAAGGCCACAAATGTACAGTGCCTCTAACCAGATGATCTATGAATGTACCAAGTGTCTCTATATTGACATAGGTGTATGAGTAGTGCAGCAGGCCAATGATACAATTTTATTGATGCTGATTTTATTTGAATCCTGTTCTGTGAGCCCCTTAATGACTCACGTCGCGTGCAATCACATTATAGGCTTATGCATTTTCAAGGGTCACTTTCAGTAAGTTCTGTGACGTTGTGCATCAGTACATCTGAAACTCGTCTTACCAAAGCCATCATTAATTATTTTCTTAAATTCAGTAGGCTAATATTTAATTAGCCTACTTTCGGTCCCTAGAACACATACTAGTTTGTTTGCAGTATTTCCGAAACTCCAGGACATATTGGCGAAAATTTCGATCTTTGTTCAGCACTTTTGGACCGGACAGCTCCCGTAACGACGCTTTTTAGTTCGACTTGATAACGAGATACTTGCTGGTTTGGGAAACGGGCGTAAAACAAACGTACGACGAAAGTTAAGATGATTTTAAGAGCGTCTACTGCGATGTTATGAGGAAACACGGCCTACTTAATCATTTTTGTCACTGCAGTTTTTCCAATTATTTTAATGATTTAAAAAATGATAATGTAGGCTATTTATTAACAAGAAGTTTATAAATCCCATAGTCTTTAACTCCCGCGACACTGGTGAAAGTTGTAGCAGCCTGATTTGAATTTGGCGCAAAACATAAAGAGGGAGTCTGAGTTCCTATAGGGGGCAGAGTCACTATGTAAAGAAACCAAATCCAGATATACAAATACAACCAAACAGAGCGAAGCTGTTTCAACATTTCGAACTGTTTTTTTTTTTTTTTTCGGCATCCTGGTTATTGCTTCATGCATGGCCTCTCGAACAATCAAAAGGCAACTTCTTGGGGTTAAAGTACATTTGAGGAATCCCAAGAGGCCACCCCTCATATAAAGTTATGTAATCTTTTTTATAATGAGGTTTTAAAAAGCAACATTGACCTGTGGAATTGGGGCTCTGTATTCGGCAACTGACCACTGACTAAATACTGAGCTATAAAGCATCAAGTCTCACACAGCTCGTGACATGTTTACTCGTTAACAAATAATCTGCAGGACTAGAAGAGAGGGGGTGGAGACTCAAGGCACTAACTTTTGGCACTGTTCCCTCCCTGAATGAGATCGAGCAAGACGAAAAACCATTAGGATTTCCCAAACGTATTAAACTGCCCACAGTTTACAGGATGAAGCAATGCAGCGGCTTGTTAAATGGGGGGCAAAGTCATTAATATCAGTGGGAAGTGAGCAAACGTGTATTTGATTAGGCTATACGTTCAGTCACTTTGCAACCAGTGAATGAACGAATAGTGCTAACGAGACACGAGGAAAGATGTAGGCTTGGCCAAATGCAGACAGGATTATCGTGAGTTAAGCGAAATTTCAAAGTTGCGGTAAAATATGTATCTTATGTCTTCGCAGATTTACAGTCGTAAAACGTCCGAGCGGATTATGAAATGTTATTACAATTCTGTTTTTCGACCACAAGATCATACCCCAACACACAAGTTAATAAAACGACAAAATTAAAAAGCCGTCTGTGGTGCGCAAATTAAATGATTATGTCGCCCGCAAGTAAAACTTTAGCTTCCCACTCGCGCTGACAAGAGAAACGGCTTGAAAATACCATTATTTATATAATCACTACACAATTACAAAAACAGAACGTTGAAACTGTTTTTAACACATGTAGGAAAGCATAGATGATAAAAACCCTGTATTAAGCACGTAAGATTGTATCGAAATTAGCGTTCAGAAATAACAATAAAAGTTCCTTCACATGCAGTTTCCTGTATATGTAGCCTACTTCATTTAAGCCTATATCCAACTCAGTCTGCCAACATGCCACTGAATAATTCGACAGGCTACCTTCAAGATCATATATATATATATACATATATATATATATATATATATATATATATATATATATATATATATATATATATATATATATATATATATATATATATATATATGTATAAAGAGACTTCCATCTGGTATGTCTAAAATGAGGCTTACACTGAATTTTTTTCACCCTAAAATATGTGATTTAAATGTGGTAACATATCCTACATTTACTGTTGTTTTTTCAGGTCAAACTTATTATTTAACATCACTGTTTCAACATGAATATATTTGGTTTCACCAACAAAACTAGGTTTAAGGGTTAGATCAGGTAGAAATAGCTCTTTAGGGTAACAGTAGCACATTCTCAGAAAACATAAGTTCCAAACTGTACCTTTTTTGTAGCTGGGGTGGTACCCTATAGGGAACTGTTTTGTTCATTTAGTTAGTTTTTAACTGGTTGAGTACATACTGTAATTGTACCTATAAGGAATTATTGTGTACCTTGAAAGTACTATTGTGTATCTTTAAGGTACATTTGTATATTGTGTTCCTCTGGGAACAAAACTGTGCCTTAAAGATACACAATTGTTCCGGTACAATTATGTACTCAAAACGAGATGAAAACTTTAATTAGAGGTACAAAAATGTCCCCTTATTGAGGCTACCACCCCAGCGACAGAAAGGTACAGTTTGGAACCTTTTTTGTCTGAGAGTGTAGGTTTACTGAACCAAGAGCCCCCCACATCACCAGCAGCCACCTTCTTTTCACTGATGATGTGCAATCCTCTTGCTTTTGCTGCTCGAGTAGTTCGATTTTTTTGGCCTCACCAGAGATGTCCGAATTTAAACAATTAAACACAACAGCTATCTTTAAGATTAAATTAAAATTAAACAACATCCCACAAATCAAATGCTTCACGTCTTAAAAGTGCAGCTTATAGGTCGGGAAAAAAATTTTCTTTTATTTTTTTCAAGATTTGTTAGAAACTGTAAAATGGTGTAATATGCATTAATAAATCTTTAATACATATTAATATAATTCTTTTAAGTTCTTTTTTTCTTTCTAACGACTAGTTAAAATATTAATTGTTTTCTCTTCAAGTGTTCTCTTCCTAGTTCTCTTTTTTCTTGTTCTAATTTCACCTTTTTCTTCCGACTCTCTTTATTCTATCACTTCATTTTCTTATTTAATTTTTTATTATAAAATAAAAATACATCTGTGTTGAACTTATCAGGTTTAATTCATGCACAATAACAAATGATTAATAAAACTGACGTGTTAATATCGGATGAAGTTCAAACAGAAACGTAAAAAGTTTACAGAAATCTATAGTATGCCGTCCAAGCAGTTGCTGTGTGCATATATGTGGCACTACACTTTTTTTTCACCATTTGACTTCTTTGTGGCGTTTCCCTATTAACTGATTAGCTTTATATATTGTAAAATATGATTTAGTCATCTGTGCCGGTATACAATTTATTTTTCAGTGAAAGCTTTTACCCTGTTAGTGCTCCTTAAATTAATAACAGAATGAAGACAACGCACTGAATGTACATATTTATGTATCGAGCCTTCTTCTGAATGAACCTAATGGTAAAAAATAATATAAATAAAATCGGGTTAATTATAAATGGATGAATGGATAGATACACGCCTGATCTCGATGTCGCAGGTTTTGTGGTACAAAACTCAAAATTAGAAAATGCAAATTAAATAAATAAATAAATAACACAATTTGTTGTTTATTGTCACCATTATAACATCTCAAATGTTGTTCTATTTCAGATAGGGAACCAGTGCAAATTACCTTAAACAATTTAATAAAGTGAATGAATCAAAACAGATTTGAATATTTGGTGTAGCCTATAGACCATAGAAAGAAAGAAAGAAAGAAAGAAAGAAGGATGGATGGATGGATAGATAGATAGACAGACAGACAGACTAGCAGAGTACCAAGCTAGACTTTCGTATATTTTTTACATTGAGAATAACCATTCACAATTTTCTCTTAATGACTTAAAATCTTAGACTATATTTTTGTCCGCAGAGCTGCTGCTTGTGAAGATAATTACGTAATTAGTTACGTAATTAGTAATTACATTGTTATCTAACTAAATAGCCCCATGACAACACGCTAGTGGCTATAAAATCTCCTCCCCCTAATAAAAAAAGCTCAAGTGGCGCAAAAGGATCATTTCAATCTGGTTTTCTCCTATTAGCACAAACTTTTTGTTTAACATTTGCTGCTGGACCACGCAGATCCTATTTAGTTTCCAAGCAAAGTTTAACAAAGTTTCAATGAAACACTTAATATCACATCCATTTTGTTAAATCCTCTTGTCTGGGGCATTGCCCAAGATGGCCGCTGTTCTGTTTGAGGGTCCAACAGAAATATGCACTCTCAGTCTACAGTATATCATGACTTAGATTAGTTTTATTGAATTTACTCTAACAACGCTTCCTAGGTCTTTTGTTGTCATTGCTGTCTTCTCTTAAAAAACGACTGTAAGCATGTAATTGCTGGCGCAGTGTGGTTTTGAGTAAACTTTTTCTCTGAAATGTCAAGGTCGACAGATACAGGCGATGATCTGATTACAGCAGACGTCAGGTAAAGTAAAAGTTTGGGCTACTCTTTTACACTACGTTCATAAAAGCTCCAATTTCTCAATTATATATCAAAGTAGGGAGGTTCTTTCTCTTCCGCACATTTGGTGTACTAACTTAAACAAACTAGTAAATATGGGTTACCATGCATATTCTATAGCCTACCATTTGACTTGTGATAACACAAATAACCAACTGACCAACTCGTATTTGCGCATTAGCCTATATCATAAAATTGAGGTGAATGATTTAATTGTTTTGAAAAGTGTTTATGTAAATAAAGTAACTTTGCAAAAGAAAGCTTTTCAATTGAAATGTTTAACTACTGTAAATAGGCCTACATGTGAATATCTGCATGCAGCAATGTATAAAAGCTACATAACTTATATAAGATAAGTGTATCAAAGTGTATAAAGTCCACGCCCATGTTAATTTTAAAAAAGGATTACCCTCAGGAATATATATATATATATATATAGAGAGAGAGAGAGAGAGAGAGAGAGAGAGAGAGAGAGAGAGAGAGAGAGTCCGTTGCTGAGCAGATTCCTTTTTATTATTTGTGTTAATGTTACCCGTAACACTGCCGTTTATTGCCATAACCTATTAACATCGCATGCTAAGTCTGGGGAAATGATTGACCCAACATATAATGACAATTTAAACAGCATGCGATTTTATTTTTCTTTTATTTTTCTTGTCTTTTATATATATATATATATATGTGTGTATGTGTGTGTGTGTGTGTGTGTGTGTGTGTGTGCAGGCTAACATTAATAATTAGGTGATATTGTGAACAGATGTAGCACTTCAATACCAGTAAGGATCAAATTAATGAATTAATCAACGCATAAACAAATTACAATTTATGCAATTTATTTGCGAATACACAAATTAAAATATTTTAGCTGCAGAGGTAGCCTACTGTCTTTTGAGGAGCTCACAAACTTTCTTGTTATTATGCAATAAATAAATAAATGAATAAATAAATTGACGAATTAATTATTAATTAAATAATACTCGCAATGACCTCCTGACACTGAAAGGTGAGCGACAGCAAACTCTGACAGCTGTCTGATAATCAACATTACACTGAAAACCAAGACACACTAGTCTCTTTTTTGTAGGCTCACGCGTTTGCATTTCACGGATTAGCCATACTTTCTGCAAAACATTTCTGTACATTTTAGTCTAAACTGAAAAATTGCAGGGAATAATTATGATTGATTTAGAAACGGCTTTCTGTCCTCCCATTGCATTCAGAGCGCAAGGGTGCTTTTATTCTTGATATTAAAATAGGACCAGACAGTTTTAAAACCCTACAACCATAAACACATTTATATAGATCTTTGACCACCAGGATAATACATAAAATAATTGTTTGCTTGTTTGTTTGTTTGTTTGTTTAGAAAATTATTTAATGCGTCGTGTAAAGGGAGATCAATACATAATCTCACAGTAACATTATTTTGTACTCATCTCTTTTATAATTTACACCCTACCCAAAGCAGGCTATATAAAGTTCAACTTTACAACGCAATGGAAGGCTAACTGAAGTAGCTGAAGAAGCTGTTCATTTAAATTGGTATGATGAAGCCTTTGCCTGCTCAGTGATGATATTCCCTTTAGCATAAAGCAAAATCACACCTTTGTAATAATCCGATCTGTAGTAAACCAGCAACTCATACTGGCCTACTAGTAGGCCTATGCCAGTTGTCAACCTAAAAGAATTTGGAAACCTGAAGTCCACGCCTGACTTTTTTTTTTTTAACCTCAAGACAAAATGTCGATTTAAAGGGTTAGATTTTTTAAGCATGAATGTTTTGCATGACAGCAATTCTAAGAGCATCTGAAAGTGTGGGCTATTTTATTTATTTATTTATTTATTATTATTATTATTATTATTATTATTATTATTATTATTATTATTATTATTTTTACATTTCGTCTTTAGGAAATTATAGGTGAAAGTGGATTTTTATATATAATATTTACCTTGATAATTAAAAACAAATAGGTGTAACATATTAGTAATAAAAGAGCCGTTTATGTGCAGCGACTTGACAGCAATGTGATTTCGACTACAAACTAAGGTAAATGAACTATAAAGTCGTTTAGCAGAAAATAAGATAAAGCCCACATATCAGTAAAATAATAATAATAATAATAATAATAATAATAATAATAATAATAAAAGTAGGCCTATCCGTGGTAGACTATGTGAAGTGACTTGGGCGTCGGTATACAAGCCTATTGGGATGATCCTACCTCAGTTACATTGTTAAATTTTTCATTTGAAAACGTAGTAACAGGTTATGCATAAGTGGTAACACTGAGTTGTTAAGTTAACATATCGGTGTTCAGCTCAGCTCAGCTGTACACAGACTCCCTGTTTGCGACCATTCAAGCTCTGAGATCAGCTGACGCGCTCATGTGACTGACTACAAGCGTCTGCTCAAAATGGAGTTGTCGGAGACTGTGATGAAAGGGCTTCAACCCCTGGCCAATCCAGATCTATTCGACCTGAAATCATTTACGATATTCACCGAGGTCTCATTCGACAGTCTCGTCTCCTCTGGAAGCGAGACAGTTCTAGGTAAGAAGGTTGATGATTTTTCTTTGTGCTGCATTACTTCCGGTTGTCCATATACAAGAAAGAAGTCGCACAGGCTGCCTGCTGTCCGTTGTTGCAATTTTCATCTAAAATTAGGCAGATTATGTCGCCTAGCCTTAAAATTATGCATGGGCTGACTGATACTGGCATCTTTGTTTAGTGACGTGCCTAATGACGAACACATTAGTGCACGTCAGTGGACCTTCTGCTTAGCCATTTTGGCTAAGCTATGATGCGATAACATAGACAAACACTGCAGCCTTTTCTCTAAGAACTGAATGAATTATAATGAACAATGAGTATTAACTTGATTAAAGTATTCCAGTTATTGTTTGTTATTCATCTTTATTGATAAGCAAAGAAGCTCGCTCTTTAGGAAGCTCACCTGCTAGTTAGTCCGCTAAGCATCCTCTCTCTCTCTCTCTCTCTCTCTCTCTCTCTCTCTCTCTCTCTCTCTCTCTCTCTCTCTCTCTCTCTCTCTCTCCCCCACACACGCACACAAATACATATTCATCTATCGCAGGTCACCCAGAATTGAAGCACATCGACCAGACTGTCCTGAAACACTGTCATACCGCTGCGACGACCTTCATTCTGGAAGGAGTTAAACAAAATGCAGATAAATCAATAATTAGGTAACATGGTCAAAGATGATCTTATCCAGAAGATAGTTCTTGACCTTAATTCCAAATCTATTACTGTTCAGCACTTTGGTTATACATGCTTAAAATCTCGTTTGTTCTTGTAGCTCGTGTCTTGAGGACGTCAGGTTCCCTAGTGAAAGAGTGGACACATTTTATATCTCATACCAGGTAATGTGTTATGCTCAGTGCTCATTAACATATGAGTGCCATTAAAGTTTAGTTTCAGTTTCTCTCTCTCTCTCTCTCTCTCTCTCTCTCTCTCTCTCTAGAAAAACAAAATAAATCTGCAGTCTTTGTTGTCAAGGTGAGGCATTTTATTATGTATATCAATTTAATGAAGAAAAAAAAAATCGCATCGGTTACCAATTATAGGCCTACTATACTAATTTATGTTTATCACATAAATGTGTATAATTTGCATTCAAGAGCAGGCATTATGTCTTGCTAGTACATCTTTTATTCATATTATATTAATGGATCAATGAAACAGGTGGTGTTAATTTAATAAATGTTTAAATTATCTTTGTTGTCCCTCAGCATTGACACATGTTCTCCTCATACAACTGATGCTTCATGGCGCCTTGAGTATTGTATGAAGGTACTCAATTGTGTCTTGTTCCTTAAATGTTAGTCAGCGTTACTAATGCTTTATTAATATGGTTTCAGTGGTCTCATAACTATTGTTTCTCTCGCCAGAATAGTCATGTACATAAAGTCAGTCAACCATCTTACCTGATTTCCTTGAACACTGAGGTATGCCATGCTTCCAGTGGATTTGCTCAGTAATTGTAGTTCTCGTAATTTTTCGCTTTGACTAAACCCTGTTTACTTTTGCAGAGGAATGACGCTTCTTCAGAAATTAATTTTAGCTGCACCATGGAGCAACTTCAGGTATTTATTTTAAAGGACGTGATGATTGCACGATCTTTACTTTGCTTCATCCACAGTTAAGTGATGAATTATAAAATGGATGTTAAAAGATTAACAAAAAGATGCAGGACATGATTTACCTCGGCATTATTCCTTTGAACATTTTGGAAAGGTTTTGCATGTTTTTGTATCATCTCATAAACAGTATGATGAGAGCATTTGAATCTTGCTTAGAAGCTACTTTATCGGGCTACAGTGTACCATTTCTTAAGCCTTCCTAATTTTACAAAAGTATCGAAACAAATCCCGATCTATACAAAAATTGTGAAAGCAAAATTTGGATACGCTATACTAAACGTTAAATTCTTACAATGTAAAAAAATCCTTTTACACTTAATTAATAAAGCTAACCTACCTTTCTACTTGTTCTATATTGTTGGGTTTCTGTCTCTGGAAAAGCGTACTCAGCTATTTTATTATCTTAGTCATTACACAGATGCCTGTGTTTGTCGTAGGGGTGACACAAAGGTGAATTTGTCCGAAAGCTGAAGTCATAAAATTCACGTGCACTTAATCATCGTCACATCCCTTAAAAAAAAAAGATCTTAAGTTTAGCATACTATTTTTTATTGTATTTTTTATTGTATTTATTTTTTTATAATAATGAAATAAATAAACCTGCATCATAGCAGTCATTCATTTTAAAGGGACCCACGCTAATTTCAGACATAGTTTCGCGATTAGGTTATTAAATGGGTTGGAATCATTGCCAAAAAATTGTCAAGAAAGAAAGAGAGAGAAAAGAAATTAAGGTCAGTCATACCACCAACCCATGAAATTTTCATTTGTGACCACTTTGCAGTCATTTCGTTTTCATTAATTGTCAGTGACGTGTTTAAGGGTCAGAACTTGTCTATTTTTTTCGTTTGAGAGTATAAATCCACTCCCTTTAAACGCATTAACTGTATTTTTCAGGGAATTTTGTAGGTTTATCGTTAGCCTTGTTAGGTTGAACAGTATTTTTGGCACCTTTAAAGGACAGTAGCATAATTTGGATATTACTTTTTAAACTGTGTTGCAGAACACATTTATGTTTAGCCCGGACTTAAATTTGAAATCGTTAAATACACTGGGAAAAGTTGGGAACATGTCTTTGATTATGGATATACTGGATTGTTTGAACTGTATTCAGGATTTGGTTGGGAAGATGAAGGACGCAGCAAAATGTCTCGAGAGGGCAACTCAATCTTGATTCCTGCATCTGAGGCTCTAACGAGGAAAACGTGCCATTACTACTTCAGTCCACCGGAAACAGTGCCCACCAATTTTCTTTGTTTTGTTATTTTTGCATGTTGACTTATGTGCTGTCACTTTTCCCACTTAAGATTCACAATAAAAAAATCTTCTTTTGATAAAAAACCAACCTGCCTTTTGTATAATGATGACGTTTCAGAGCTGTCTTTGTTGCAAATGCATTGTTTTGTGCTTACTAAGAAATCAATTTGTACTTACCAGCATCAGTCAGCTAATGTCTGACCACTGACCTTGTTACTCGATTCAAACAACACATTGTGTACAGACTGTTTTTCAAAGGTTAATAAAACGTTTGGCTCAGGACAGTTTTAATAATACAAGTTCATTCTTTTAATGAGGAACGATGCTGCATATGGTAGCCTATTATTATTGAGTCGTATGTTAGCTATAGAAAGAAACGGCACTGCATATTAGAAGGGGACACCCATGAGAGGATCGTGCGCAGACTATTATTTTGTGCTGCCTATCGGCATTACACTCACCATCCACCACCCAGTATGAATAAATTCAGAAGCGTATCTGGCATTCCATGTCTGAGCATGTAATTGGTTGACACATTAATTTTTTCTTTAACATCTACGTGATATTTAGGTTAATAGCTTATACCTCGTGTCTATAGAAGATTCACACGGTTCAAAGCTGACTTACTGTAAACAGTAGGAACTGGACCACGGTCAAACAGACTTTGAAACGTAATTCTTTGTTATTTGTAGAACGTGAGCAGATCTGAATACACCGACACATATTCCCAGGCCACCCTTAAGGAATTAGATCACGTGATGCACGGGGCGGTCGAACTACAAGCCATTTTGGGGACGGTGTCAGTTTCCACTGAACCATCAGCGCAGCATTTTTCAAAGACACGACTGAAGGAGCTAGCCGAGAGAAAACGCACATCAGCCTGTTCGTTTCACTAACGGGAGGTCCAAATACAACATCTCCCACATATCTGCAACCGAGCACAGCACGCACACCGAGAATCGGACGTTTTTCTTTTTTATTATTGAAATGCGCCCTTCTCCGCCGTTCTCTTATTGCAATTGACAGCGTCTGCAGCCCTTTTCAAGATGGCCGCTTGGCACGTATTCATTTTCTACTGATCCACTTCCAACTTTCATTGTCTGACCACCTCCAGGCTCGCCTATTCACTCCAGCGCTGTAAGGTATGTGTTCTTCGATATCGTCTAATTTCAAACCCAGCGCTGTGAACGTGTCCGTGTTTTTGTGAGCTTAAAACGGAGACGTGTTCGGGTGGATGCGGGAGCTGACAGGCTCGCGCACGTAACATTGTCTCCGTCTCCCCGCGTGCTTGCAGATTTTAGTTATTTTTTCTAAGACTATTTCGTAGAGCTGCACGAATGCTTCTTGTTTAGTTGTAGGATATTCGATTATTGACATCAGCATGTTTGCTTGTTGATACTGGTTTAATAAAACGGGTTAGTTATTGATGAATCCTGATGTGCACGCAAAATCGCAGACGAGACGGGACGACTGTTCATGTGAGGCTGCTTTCAAAAGGATTTTCTAGTCGTTTAACTGTTGAGCAGTTATCTAATTTTATAGATATGCGTTCCGTACGATGTTTACGATCCGTTGAAGTCATTGTTGAACAAAATGGTACCTATTTGTGTGTTTTCTTAACTTAAATTTACATGGTAGCATTGTCTTCCTGTCGGAGGCACGGCAATGCTTTCAGTGCATGCAGCAGACATTCAATACGGACGATGTGCGCTTGATAAAACAACAGAAATGTATAAACTCGGGTACATATTTAAAATGTATTTTGAGTGATTTCTGTCTTCTATCAGACTGACCTAAAGAAATGCTCATAGAGTCTAGAGAAAAAAAAAAAAAAAAAAAAAAAACTTGCATAAGGTTTGAATGATCCTTATGGCATTTTGTTGGACTTTGACAAACAGCCTCATTGCTAAATGTTCTCTACCGTTGAGTTAAAAATATATTTTAAGCTCAAGGATTAGTTATCACGTATTTAGATGTCACATGCGAACACCTGGTTGTTCCTTGTGTTGTTACATGACAAGTAGAAATATCTTTTAATATTCGACTTATTATGGGGGTTGTTTTCTTAATTGTTTCATAAGTAAAATGATTGGCTCACGCCTCAGTGTCTTGATTTAGAAATTGCAGTCTTTCCATTTGGGTCTGGTGAGTAGTAATTTTGCCTCTTTTGGTGTAATTTCCCCGACTTGTATTGAAGGTGTATGTCAGAGTGAAAAATGTGACTTAAGTGACTTGTTATGGAATGGTGATAATTTTGACTCTGTCATCATTGCAGAGATCTGTTTAGCCTGATGGAATTTCAATATGTTACCTGATTGAATAGAACTATTCAGTATGAAAAAGAAGGTCAGGCAGACCATATTGCAAATGCTGTACTTGCTCACGTGGCTTTGTTATTGCTTATTAATTGTTCAGTTCCTGTACAGTGGCTCTTTCCCCTTTTTTACAAATGTATTTTATATATGTGTAGCTTGCTCATTTATATAGCCTAACCAGAATGTAGAGTTCAAAACGTGATTTGGTTTTATAACTGAAAAGAAACGCAGTTTGCAATGGTACAATCTCAGAAAAAAAAAAGAGTTCCAAACTGTACCTTTTTTGTAGCTGGGGTGGTACTCTATAGGGAACTGTTTTGTTCATTTAGTTAGTTTTTAACTGGTTGGGTACATACTGTAATTGTACCTATAAGGAACTATTGTGTACCTTGAAAGTACTATTGTGTATCTTTAAGGTACATTTGTATATTGTGTTCCTCTGGAAACAAAACTGTGCCTTAAAGATACACAATTGTTCCGGTACAATTATGTACTCAAAACGAGATGAAAAGTCCAATTAGAGGTACAAAAATGTCCCCTTATTGAGGTACCACCCCAGCGACAGAAAGGTACAGTTTGGAACCTTTTTTTTTCTGAGAGTGTAGGAACAAACAGTGATGGATCACATTTTGTCAATGTTATGCTCTTCATTCATACACTGTTAGACAACATGTTCATCGTAGGCAAAGTGATACGTCATGACTCTGGTTTCCTTTTGACTGGTTGACACCATTAGGCTACTAATTGGGGTAAATACAGGTAAAGTGGGACACTAAAGCTTGATCGTCATTATGTGTATGTTCTTCAATAACTAAAAATGAGCTTTAAGTAAATCCAAAACTTGTATGGGATGACATTGATGTAGACATTTGAATGATATTTTAGAAACAACGCCAATGCACATATTTTCAGAAAGTGTCCCACTTTACCTGTATTCTCCCTAATTACTGTGTAGTGCTCAGAAATCGTAGTCATATAGACGCATGCACGTCTTATCACCTATTTTTAGCTGTGAAGGGAGAGCACAAGCTGGCGTTTTTTTCCCCTCCGAGACTGATGTTGACTTGGCTGTTCGTGGATGGATCTGTTGTGCGCACATCATTCGATACTCGCAGTGGATCGCGTGCAGTAACCAGAACAAGGTGCCAGGCTCTTACATTTTCTCACCCGTTCTTAAAAACCGGCTTCATTTCTAACTACAATGCCTATATGGTAGCACCCTTAAAGCGTGGTTATCTGAGACAGCAAAACAACATTTTAAAAACCAATTTCATACTTAAGTACGAATAGTAACATACTTTTGGTACGTTTCTGCAAGCACTATTTGTGTACTGTGGGCGAGCCCTTAAATTTTTTTTTAATTAATTAATTTATTTATGTATTTAGTTTTTGGGCTTACACTCGGCCTAGTCGTTTTCGCAATTGTGAGGTCTATTAGCACTTCATAGCACTTGCCTTCGGCTCTCCGTGAATGTCCCGACATAATAGGTTGTTGGAAAATGGAAATTTGAGAACAAAATAAACGTTAGCCTATTTATAGAAACGCATGATGATAGCCAGTGCTAGGAGCGTTCATGGGCAATGGACTATTGCAACATTACCGGCCCAGGAGGGAAAGACCGTTAGAGCAAAGCAAACATCAGCATCACCGACATGGCTGTTCCTTCCGCCGTCTGTACTTCTGAAAGAATGTTTTAAATCAGAATGTGTTCACTGCATTAATAATACGTGGAGTCTTCATTTTCAGTGATTGGCTCGTTGCCATGTTATGCAGCTTGAGTTGCTATAGAAACCGTGAAACGTGTTAGTCACGTAAAGCCAGTCTAGGTACTTAGACTCTCCTTATAACTGAATTATGCATTCGATTGCATTATGCAATGTTGTGCCTTGCTGGCGAATCTAATGCCTTGCCCTTTTAAATGATCGCTTAATAAAGCAGTTGTGCGATCGCACAACACCTAAGCCCTGCGTTCAAGAGGTCTCCTAAAATTCTGTTGTCGTTGTCTTTTAATTAAATTGGACGAAGCTGTTATCATTCGCATATACGCAACACCCCCATAATAACAAAACATATAGAGCCCATCAGATTCTTCACTTGTTGAGGGCTCATGTTGAGCCAAAAAGTTATTATTGTTTCCTTCTGGTAGTTGCTTTTAGTTGCAAGTACACTTGTTCACATTTTGTTGATACTCCTGCAGGGTCTTTTCTATCCCATGACGATGCATCGTACAACAAGGATCAAGATTACAGAGCTCAATCCTCACTTGATGTGTGTCTTATGTGGTGGATATTTCATAGATGCAACCACAATCATAGAATGCTTGCACTCATGTGAGTATACTAAGGTTGGCTGCACACTTTGTTATTATGGCTAAAATTTGAATGTCATGTAACATCAAGGTAATGTGATTTATTTTGTGATATTTCTCTGATCCTCAGTTTGTAAAATGTGTATTGTCCGCTACCTGGAAACCAGTAAATACTGTCCCATATGTGATGTGCAGGTCCACAAAACAAAGCCACTTCTCAATATTCGGTAACCTTTTAAAATCCTTTTTTTTTTTTCACTTGTTACAAAAAGCTATGCTATACTGTAATAATTGACAGTGATTCTCAAGCATACATCTGCCATTTTGCTTCTTCTTTCCAGATTATCTTTTGTGAAAGTATTTTGAAAAAAATTTTTTTCTCATTTTGCATGCAATTTTATATGTAATTAAGGTGGAAAAAAAAAAAAGTTGATTGCAACAGGATAGTCAAAATTGCATAGTTATTGCAAAAATTGTTTACCTGACAGTCATCCAAAAATGTGCTTCTTCCACCCCAGGTCTGACAAAACTCTACAAGACATTGTATACAAGTTGGTCCCTGGCCTTTTCAAAAGTATGTCAATCACTGAAACAGAAATGCATATCATTTTGTTAGTAATTATGCAAATTGAAGTATGCCCTGATATGGAAATATCTTTTTCTGTGCAGATGAGATGAAGCGTAGGAGAGATTTTTATGCTGAACACCCATCAGTTGATGGTAAGTGTTTTTTGTGAACAATATTTGTTGAATTGTTAAGATAATTGTTTGAACAAACTGTTGCACAACAGCTTGGTCTGATATGTTTAAATTAAGGCCAAATTCATCATTTTGTGTGATTGTTTTTGTTTTGTTTTTCAAAGTTGCAAATGGATCCAATGAAGATCGAGGGGAAGTCGCTGATGAAGACAAGAGAATTATCACAGATGATGAGATTATCAGTCTGTCAATTGAGTTTTTTGATCACAGGTATGTGTTTGCATATCTGTTTAAGTGATTGCTGTTATCAGTGTATTCTTATGTGCAGTTGAACTTTTGCCTCCTCTTATAGCAAAACTCTTCTGGAACAAATTTACATTTGAAGTGGCATATTCTGCTATGTGTAGTGTAAAATAAATGATACAGATATTGTATTTAAAAACAAAATGTTATGGATGTAGTTATGCTTATTTTACAAACTTATTGTTCAGGGCCCATCTGCAAGGCAGCACAGATGAGAGGCAAAAAGAAGAGGTAATTGAGATCTTAAATTTTGATTTGTTTACTGTTGCTCAGAGTATTTTTTTCTTTTTGATAAAGGGAAATAATTTGAAAATCTAAATAATGTATTTTTGTACAAATCATTGTGCAGCCCAGTTCCATCATTTAAGTTGCATTATTGCTAACTGTGTACGTCTTTGCTGTGCTCTTTAAAAAACAAAAAATTTTGTCCGCACAGGTTAATAATAAAAGATACTTGCAGTGCCCTGCTGCCATGACTGTAATGCATTTGAGGAAATTTCTAAGAAGCAAAATGGATATACCTCCTACTTTCCAGGTAATTTGTATGTAGTTTAAATGCAGATGCCGCGTTTTCTTTTTTTAAACCAGTAGTTGTTTCAGCCATTACAGTAATATATCAGATATGTTTCATCAAATGTATATTTTTCCCCCCAGGAACATGATTTATTTATTTTTATACTGATCTTGCAAAACAGCATGACATTAATTGGGTGCTTGTTTTAACATTTTTGTTAATTGTTCTAATAGATTGAAGTTATGTATGAGGATGAGCCTTTGAAGGATTATTACACATTAATGGATATTGCCTACATCTACACATGGAGAAGAGTAAGTCCTCAAATGATGTCACTTCTTGAAGTTTTATGTTGTTAAATGCAGTATTAAATGTCACTTTAAAAAATTAATCTAAAACATTAATGCTAAAGAAATGTGTTATCCAAGCAGGTAGACTGCACCTTTCTGACTTGCTTTGGAATTTCAAATCATCATTTTGATAAGGGCTGATGTTTGATTATTAGTTAATTTTTGGATTGAGAATTTTGTTTAGGTGCCCTCTGTCATTCTCTCACAATACATAGAATGGACCACTGCCTCTAAAATATCGCGTGCGGCCCAGCTGTAAAAAGATGAAGATTACTCACCCGCAGGAGGGCTTGAACACAAACCGCTCTGAAAGCGACTCAGCCAGCGATAAGGCCGGCAGTCCAGCTGGAGTTCCATCCACCTCCTCACCACTACCGAGTCCAAGCACACCGGTTCAGCCTTCACAACCTCATTTCACCCACATTTCCAATCCTATTAATGGCACCACAATGACAAGTCCAAATCGACAGTTCAGCTTTGGCAACAAAGTGCGAAAGACAACGCTGAATGGATCTTCCACATCATCTGGATGAAAAGGGACTACACGTTAAAGCCAACGCCAGATATATTCCAGCTATTTACATGCCAATGTAGTGTCATTTAGAGCCCCTTCTTTTTGTCATTATTATCATCACTATATTAAACATGTAACTTTAATGTAGTGGAAGTGACTCATTTCATTTGATGTATTGCTGGAATTTCTACTTTGTGTGAGAACGACATGATTGATTGCAAAGTGGAACACAGAGCATTTTAGAAGGTTGAGGCATTTGCGAACAGCCACAATACGGTTTGCAGAAATGACTGAATTATACCTTTTTATATATATTTTTACTTTTGGAAACACATTCAGACATTATGTGTTGCTTGTATTTTACGTGTGTATTATAATGTTCTTTAAATTCATGATCAAAAAATGATACTTTGATTTTAGTTTGGATTTCTGGGGTAGTTACTAAACATTCCTGTTATATTCAGCTGGCTTTTGAGAATGTCTCAATGAAAAAAAAAATATATAGTTCAAATTTAAAGGACAAAAAGTATATTAGGCCTGTGTGTTCAAAGGAAGAAAAAAACTAATGTTAAGCTCTAGCCAGTGTAGGGTAATGATCTGTATTATTTGAAGTTCTTGGAAAATGAACTTTATTTTGTGCAGTTAATTTACTATTTGCTCCACTGTGTCAGTTCGGGTGGGTCTCGAGGTCATGCTTCAGGCCTGCACAGCATGCAAATACCCTTAAGATTGCATACACAAATTTGTCCAAAGACGTCAAACAGCTATTGTTAATACACTCAATTTCTCATTTCTCATTCTGGACAACAGTTTGATGTCTTCAGTGTTCATTTGTCATTTTGGTCGATTGTAGACTTATTGACAGCTATTATATTGTGACAGTTGCACAGTATAAAACATCTAAATAAAACATTTTACACTTTCAAATCACCTTTTGCGTTTTAAACTGCCTCAAACCAGAAAAGGGGTATTTGAAACATCTAGACAGAAACATTTCCTGAATTGCTATAATTCTTTTTCTTTCTTTTTTCTTTTTTCTTTTATATATTAATAATGTTATTCTTTTGGCTCATATGTTTAACTTAAAGTTTACATACTACGTTGCTGTGCAAAGAGTTTAGTGGGGCGATTTTTCTTTTCAGTAGGCCTAATAGGCAATAAAGAAATCTTTATACACTCGCATATATATGATGATGGAGTTTTTATTCAGAGGTACATGGCAGCACAGAACACGGCCGTTTTTTAAGACAACACCACGAGAAACAGAGATAGCCTATCCCTTAACTTTAAGACGTTAACTATCCGGTTAACCTGTGGCAAAGTTCTTTTGACCTCTCACCGGATATCGTCAGGTTGTTGGAAGACATTTTGACGCAGCTGCTACAAATATACGAATTGTGACTTGTTTATCATCTTTATTTACCATCATTTTCATTCTCTATATTCTGAAAGTGACCTGTCCTGTCACTGGAGTTGTGAATACTTTGTATGAGTCCGCTAAAACGATGATGGGCAAGTGGGCAACATTGGTAGGCCTATATAGAGGGCGAATATCTGTAGGCTAATGGAAAAAAAGGCCTATATAGTTTGTGCAAAATACCTCGTTGGGCTTTTGGAACGGGAACAGTTCTACATGAATATCTGTGAATGAGAAAAGCACAAATTAGCAGTCCCTTCATTTGACTCCGTAAAATGTTGCCTTTGGCGGCATTGATTGCGTAGGCTCCATAAACGGTTACACTGAGGTAATGACAGCAATTCATTGTAACTATGTAACAATCCTGTTATGGACATAGGTGTATAGTTTAATTGTCAGTCTCATTAATTGAATCCTGTCGATTTGGTCTTAAAAGACTAGAACCTTTAAATATCACACATTTGTCATCTAAATTTTAAATGAATCTAGCCAAAACGGGCTTATTTAATAAACCTCAGTCGGCACAGGTTTTGTCATTGGGGACATAGTCTAAATAATTCTTTGTTCAATATGGTTGGACATATAGCTAGAGTCTGTCTTCATTTGGCTCCCTGCAACCGAAAGACAATATTCACTTCGGCCTAACAAAACTGTATAATTTGTTATTTGAAAGTTAGGGTAAACAGATCTTAAGAAAAATAGCTAGCCTACCAGTGATGACGACTGCAATTATTAGTTAAGAGTGAATAGAGTAAACTCTTACAATACACGAAAACGTTTTCAGTGCCAAAAGGTGCAGGGTATTTCTAGAGGTTTAATTGTAGTATCGTCAAAGAGGACAGAGAATGCGTGAACAGCAAGGCATCCTAGACATTACGCATTGATAACTAACTTGGAACCATCTAAAATTTCGAATAATTAAAGTCGGAAAATAATTTTAAAAAATAGGCTAGTAGATAAGGTTATAAAAAATATTATGCTACACACTAGTCCTCGTTTCTTTACTGTTCTCAACCTTCTTTAATGATGATCTGCACATGTTAAGAATATTAAATACTAAATCCCACTATTTCTCTTACTGCATTTGTCTCTGCTGTAACTATCTAGAAACCACTGAAGGGACAGCTGTTCGCCCTCGCAGCTGCTTTTACACAAAATGCTATGTTCAATCGACCGTTGTTGCTTCACTTTTATGGGATATGGGAATATTCAGCCTGTGATGATCCGTCTGAATATGAACGAGGAGCGGCACTGACACCCCGTTGAACAGAAATGATCGTTTCAGGAGAAACAATGACAGCAAGCTCACTGAACACGGTGCCTATCTCTTCCGGTTTGTTGCCAAGACAACCGTTGCACGCCTCCTCTAAACTCAAGCCACAACAAATGCTGTTTCCTAATGGGAGTTTAAACTGTACACTTTTTGTCTTTTTTGTTCCGATTGGGGATACTGATGACTATGAGTCAGCGGCAGGTTTTGCAGGGTGAGAAAGTCAGTTCCATATTGGGATGTTATATGACATTAATAAAAACGTTAGTAACATGTAATTACAAATTCGCACTAGTAGTTACTGTTGCAGTCAGTTGACTAGTTTGTAAGATATAACTGGTAGATTCGTTTAAGTTGTGCAAAGTAGCTATATCCTGGGCCATGTTTTAACTTGGGCTATTATTCGTAGGCTTTAGTAGGATGCCCTACCAGACAACCCTAAATCTGTATAAATGCGAATATTATTTCTTTGCAGTGTTTGAGACATATCAAAAAGCAAGAACGCAATTTGTTCAAATGGTAGCAGAGCTTGCAACAAGACCACAAAATATTGAAACACTTCAAAATGCTGGTAAGTATATCTAATTTGAGAGGAAAATCAAATAGTGGTACTTCCTGGTGAAGTATGGTGTTTCAGTGTATAATAGCAACACTTTTAGAATGTTTTTCTACAGAATAGGAAAGCTACTATCCATTTGTTGTAGATAATGTAATAACATAAGCACTGGATTCCAGTGCATGTATAATTATGTAACAGTCCATAGTAATTTAAGGTACAGATTTAAGGTGATTGTATAATATGGACTGCCAAAGTACTATATAATAATAATAATAGTCACAAAGATTTTTTCTTCACAATTATATTTTTGTCCAAACCTACTTTAAAGAGGATAAGTATAGCCTAGTATTATAAACCCCCTTAGACTACACACTAAATATATTCACCTATGTTTTGCAAGGTGAATATTTCAAACAGAATTCTATGATATGATTTGAAAGATCTGAATCAAGTAAATCATCCTCTCATTTACTTTCAAGTGTCTTTCCACTCCCGTTTTCTCCCCTGCACTAATGTGCTCACTTGCTTTGGCTTAGGTGTAATGTCCCTTTTGAGGCCTCTCCTTTTGGATGCAGTCCCAACTATTCAGCAGACAGCAGCCCTGGCTCTCGGAAGGCTTGCCAACTATAACGATGACCTGGCTGAGGCTGTAGTGAAGGGAGACATTCTTCCTCAGCTTGTGTACTCCCTGGCTGAGCAAAACGTAAGAGTCTCTTCAGCTTAACCTTCCAGCTTTCATTTAAATGAAGTGGGTTTTCCTTAAGGAGTTGAACTATCATCAACTGCATTTTCAAAGCTTTCTTTTAACACAGTTAGCTCAACAAACTTTGCTATTTTTTTTAAAAATTATTATTTATATATATATATATATATATATATATATATATATATATATAAATTAAAGAGTTTTATTAATGAGGTCTGTTTGACTACATTAATATAATTTAGATGGCAAATGTGTGATATTGAAATCTGTTGGCTACTTTTGGATACATACATTTAATTTTAAACAAAAGCAGGACTTATGTTATGAGTATGTTATGCATCACTGTTTGACTCCTAGCAACATGTCTGTGCACTGTCCTGAATTAATTTAACCTAGCAGAACAAATACCATTCCAGAGAGTTATTCCTTATCAAAGGCTTTGCCTTAAAACACATTGTTCAGAGAGGCCTCATCAGAAATGTTGAACACTTTCCAATAAAGGTCTTTTTCTGTAATTGAATTATACTAAATGTAGTAACAGGGTTCAGTGTTCATTAAAGGGATTTTTGCTCCATTTCTTTTGGTTCTTGTTTTTCTCTTCTAAAATCTGGCAAATGAAAAACATAGCGATTCTATAAGAAAGCTGCTGCATTTGTTCTTCGGGCTGTTGCTAAACACTCCCCTGAGTTGGCCCAGGCTGTAGTGGATTGTGGTGCACTGGATGCTCTTGTTATCTCCCTGGAGGAGTTTGACCCTGGGGTCAAAGAGGCTGCTGCATGGGCACTGGGCAACATTGCCAGACATAATGGGAGTAAGTTCACATCGAAAAAGTTTCTCATTCTTTCAAGTACTTTTTTCCAATTTGTCCAATAAATAATTACTTTTTTATCAAAAAACATTTTGTCCTTGTGTTATTCTTCCTCTCCCCACATGATGTACAGAGCTGTCTCAAGCAGTTGTAGATGCAGGAGTCGTGCCTCTACTCGTGTTATGTATTCAGGAGCCTGAGATTGCCCTAAAGAGGGTTGCTGCATCTGCTCTGAGTGACATAGCCAAGCACTCCCCAGAGCTGGCTCAAACAGTGGTGGACACCGGGGCTATTGCCCACCTAGCACAGGTGATCCTAAACCCGGATGCCAAATTGAAGGTTGGTGACACACAGATATTTTAATCGAGTTTGACCCTACAAATAAATTGTACACCCCCCAAACCTGTACTCTGCACTTAACAGAGGCAGGTTTTTTCAGCTCTCAGCCAAATCGCCAAGCACACCGTGGATGTAGCAGAGATGGTGGTGGAGGCTGAGATATTCCCTGCCGCGCTGGCTTGCCTAAAGGACCCAGATGAATATGTTCGGAAGAATGTCACCACTCTTATTCGGGAAATCACAAAACATACCCCCGAGGTATACCTACCACATACACAACATACGCACTAAACGATTTCAAGATGCTGGCGTAACATTGGAATCTCCACTTTGTCAGCTCTTTGACACCCTCTGTTTAAATAACATGGTGTGCGGCAGCTAGTCTGTAAACCATGGAGAATGTGGGTCTGTTATTTATCACCAGTGCAGCACAGGAAACAGACAACTGGAAACCACATAGTCATTGCATCACTCAGTTTTTTTTTTCATTTGCTTTTCTGGTCTGCCTTCCTAAACTCTCTGACTAATTATTTGACATTATGTCACACTACTATGTGTCTTTGCTTGTGTGTTTCCTACTCAGCTGTCCCAGATAATAGTGAATGTGGGGGGTGTTGCAGCTGTGGTTGACTACCTCGGGGACTCCAAGGGGAATGTACGCCTGCCGGGGATCATGATGCTGGGCTACGTGGCTGCACACTCCGAGAACCTTGCTATGGCTGTGATTGTGTCTAAAGTTTGTTCACACATATGTAAAACTGAAATCTGACTCTATATTTATCGTTTTAATTTACAATATTGACAGTCATGTGTGCCTGCAGGATTTCATCGGAGGGTACGCACAGAAATCGGACTAATATACACTTATAGCTTGGGGGGTCAGGGGGCATTTTTTTTTTTTTTTTAAACACTAAAACATTCAGTTCTGGTGACTTTAAGAGAAGCATTTTTTTCCTTCTCGAGAGTATGTGTAACATTCATGTAACTATTGGCTAGCAGTGGTTCCCAACCCTGTTCCTGGAGGCCTCGCAACACTACACATTTTTGATATATCCCTTATCAAACACACTGATTCAACTCATCAGCTCGTTAGTGGAGACTCCAAGACCTGAATTGGGTGTGTCAGAAAAGGGAGATGGGAGGGGCCTTCAGGAACAGGTTGGGAACCACTGGGCTAAAGCATTTCTTCCAGTAACCGTTCACAACAAATGCATTCTTGCACAAAAAAGCAAGACACCAAAACGAATAGAGCAGAACGCAGGTGTCTCGAAACATGTACATTAGAAGTTATTTTTAACTTTTTAACATGGCATCTAAAAATGCTGCGCTTCTGTGAGAGATGCTAAAAACACAGTGAAACGTGACACAGTTGTCAAAAGACAAACATCTACAAATTTTTATATGGTAAATTATTAAAAAAGCATGAGCGGACACAAAAACACATTTGGCTTGAACAGCCCCTTATTCACATGACACTGAACTAGCTGTATCTCAAAAAGGCAGTCTTTTGTTTCAGTTGATTGTAGGTATATATTAACTTTATCCAGCACTGTTCTCTCTGTCCTTAAATATCACGATGCTGTTTTAATGAGTGAGAAACTGCTCCAAATTATTCCATTAGAGAGCTGTCTGAATGAACTAATTGGATAAATCACGAATCGATTCAGACCGTTTTGCAAGCCCGTTTAGCCAATTCACTGAAAAAAACCAACTCAAAAGAATGATTTATTCGCAAATCAGGCATCGCTGGTTCTTTTAAACAGACAACATTAGTACGGGACGCATGTCATTTTTGCTGAAATATTCTCGGAGAAAATTTTACTTCAGGTCAGTCGGAGCTCTGTTGACAGTAGATCTTCTTTCCTTCACTGTCATCTCCTCCACCCTACTCAACTGTTCATACTTGATTCTCCACTCCTGTAGGGAGTGCCACAGTTGGCTATCTGCCTAGAGGAAGAGCAAGAAGATCACATCAAGGCAGCTACAGCTTGGGCATTTGGACAAATCGGTCGACATACTCCTGAGCATGCACGAGCTGTTGCTGTGGTCAACGTGTTCCCCAAACTTCTCAATCTCTATTTGGACACTAAAAGCTCTGAAGACCTGCAGGTCAAGGTGAGCAGCTTCACTATGTGTAAAGTGACAACCAAAAAAGTTACTGTTTTTCAGTCTGAATCTTTGGTGCATTTTTATAACTGTAACTGTAGTCTCATCTTTGCTTTGTATACAAACTCAAAACAGGCAAAAAAGGCCTTGAAGAGCATCCTTCAGAAGTGCACATATCTACCAGCATTAGAGCCTCTTCTCTATGAAGCTCCCAGCAACATTCTTAAACATGTCATCTGCCAGTTCAGTAAGGTAGTGGGGCCTTGAATTTATCAACACATTTAATGAGTGCTGCACTTATTAATCACAATGAAAACATAATAAGGGGCTCTGCTTTTTATGTTTTCTCCCCCTCTTTCCTGACTAAAGGTTCTTCCTCATGATAGTAAGGCACGGCGCTTGTTTGTTACCAGTGGGGGTCTGAAGAAAGTACAAGAAATCAAGGCAGAACCTGGTTCTGCAATTCAGGAATATATCAATGCAATCAACAGCTGCTACCCTGAGGAGATTGTCAGGTTCATGCACATATACTTAACTTACAAATACTTACAGAAACAGCACCATACCAAAATATTATTAAAGGAATATTCAGGGTTCAATACAAGTTAAGCTCAATCAACTGCATAATGTTGATTACCACAAACATTTTTTACTTGCCTCTTGTTGATATATACATAAAAAAATTTGTACAAAAAATTACAGTAAGGCACTTACAATGCAAGTGAATGAGGCCAGTCTGTAAATGCTAAAATACAAATTTTTCGAAAGTTTCAAAAGTATAGCGCAAGACGTTAACATTATACATGTTAACATTCAGTGTGATAAAATGTACTAATCTTATCTGTGTAAAGTTATTCCCAAAACCAAGATGACAACATAGTTGTAATATTGCAAATAACTTTACACAGACAAGGTTAGTCAGGGATTTTATCACACTAAAATCATAATATGTACTTTTTGTGGCTTTCCTTTTGAAACTGCATATATTTTAATGTTTATGGACTGACCTTATTCACTTCCATTGTAAGTGCCATACTGTAACCGTGAAGGGGGACTTTTTTTGTGTGGAAATCAACATTATGTCACAAATGCTGTTAATTGAGCTCAACTTGTGTTGGACCCGGAATATTCCTTTAAAGACAGACAAGATACATGCTTTAAACTTAGATTTAGGTTTTCAATCAATGGTTTATACTTTTTGTTGTTCAACAGTTCCAGTGAGAGGTTCTTTTTTAACAGGTACTATTCCCCTGGTTACTCTGAGGCCTTGCTGGAAAGGATTGAAAACTATCAGCCAATTTGATCCAGTGCAACACTGCTTTTACGGAAATATATCCCTTTGCTTAATGAGAACTTTGGTGAAAGCAATTATCCAATCTGCAAGAGCTGATTTAGCTAAATCTACTCCATTAAAAACGCTTGTATAGGGGTCTGGTACAGTTCAGTGGTGGTAAAGCATCATTGTCAATTCTGATATCTTATGTTTTAGCTCAGACCTAAGTCAGCTGAGCCTTCATATTTTTCGAAAGACCTGCTCTTAAATACACTTTCTTGCTGTATAAAATAACCTTTGTGTATCCGGTTTCCTGTTTTTTAGCTGTGATAAAAACATACATTGACTTATATATATATATATATATATTATGAATTTGCTATGTATTTCATTGTGTATTTCTATTGCTTTAATATAAAATGTAGCCTACACATTTGAGTTTCGCAGACTATTAAGGCAATTAATGTAAAACTTAGTACCAGGCATTCTGTAAAAGGTCAAAGTTCTTGTCCACTTGAGATACGTTTGATTTCATTTTTAATTACGCATCCACTCTTTATCGCCCCCTGTTGGATGATGTTTGCATGAATGTTCAGACCATAGAACAGCTGTTAAACATATGGCAGCCCGTTCTTTGTTTATTGTTTCCTCTTCTGGTGTCAATCTGGTGTCAATCAGATTTCTTTATCAATTGACACTGTTTTGTTAAGCATTGTCTCAATCCCGCAGCTTTATCCAAATGACAACCTCGATTATCAACCCAGAAGGCCGGATCACTTCGAGAATTTTTAATTGTGAATGATTTGTAAAAGTTTTCTTTCATTTCTATTTTATCGGAAGCCGGTTTTCAAAAACATTTAAAACATAATTGATGATAGGTATTAGTATATTCGTATTCTATAAGGTGGTGGTTGGTTTATCACAGTCATTTTCTCTTAGCTATATCATGTCAGACTCGCCTTCATGACCGCAAGCACAAAAGTATATCAGTTGTGGCATCGCGCCTTCAACATTACCATGCACAAAAAATGGAAGAAGACTTGAAATAATTCAGCCATACGTGTGAGGCTTTTAAAAGAGAATTCTACTCTAACCACACTGCAAGTTTTATTCACAGTTTCAGTGACTCATCTGACAGTTTCAACTTCCATTTGTTTTCGAGACTTTTATTTATTTATTTATTTATTTATTTTCTAAAATAGGCCTATTGTGTTGATCACTAAATCATTAGAATTGCAGCAAATAAGCTCTAAATCTCTAAACTTAGATTAGGCCCTCTTGGGCCTCACGAGCAGCTAAACGATCGCAGCGAATATTTACATCCGATTAAGTTAATAAAAGACTTTCTGAATTCTGTTGAAAATTGTTTCAGAGATGTGATCTGTATAATCGTCCTGATAACGCAACTGTTAAATCTTTTCAACTAACTGTTGTTTCCATATAATTGAAATAAATATAAAAAATGTACATCCTTCAACACCAGCTCTTTCATAATTTTTTTTTTTTTTTTTTTTTTTGGGTGATTGTAATTGTTATTGTTGTCCTTTCCCAATATTATTTTGTTTACGCATTTATTTACCTTCTTTTATATATAGTCATTTGCATATCATACAGAGCAACATGCAAAAATGTGTTGCCAAATTGGTGAAAATATCCTGAATATTTGGGCTGTTTCTGTAAAATGAGAGAGCAGTGTCCACTTTTCAATAATTTACGAACAGAAAGGCAAAAATAAACGTAAAAACTGGAGTTATTGCTAAATAATCTATAGAATCTGTTGCCACATTAACCCTTAAATGCTTGGGTATTTCACCAAGCATTGGCTATGACATACTTGGGTCTACCCAGCACCTATATCTATCAAAAATGGACCTACAATGCCCAGATAGTTTTACGTTTTCAAAGCATTTTCTATACATTTAGAAAATAATATAAGAATGTATTCTGATATATTTTGATGTTTTATTTATCATATAACAAAGAGATGATGCAACAAATCTAGAACAGGTTTCATTACTTTTCACACTGAAATTTCATGAGATGCAACTGGCTGTCAAACACATATTGAGCTACACATATCATACACATAAGTTACACATAAGTATTTTCTCAGGCACTTATTGAGTCTAGATAGATGCACAACTTACATAAATTCAGAAGCACACCCAAATGACAAAAGTCATATCATACTGTTCATGTGTTGTACTTGCTATAGTTTACTTCCATGTTGTTTCTTCATCCAACAGCAGTGTCAATTGTAAATCAAGTCAATCACTGAAGCAACAGCGCCACCTTGAGTAACAAATATCATGTATTTTATATACACGCATAGGATACTGATAATTCACCATTATTGCACTATAAATCAACATGATATAGTAGTCATTTGTATGCATATAGTAGGGCCTACTCATTTGTCTTGTAATAAACAAAGAAATTGATATCCTGTTATAGTAAACTTATTTAGATTTGAAATAATCATAAAAATATGATTTATGGAAGCGCAAAACAGTGACACTATTACATAGCCTATACCTTGGGTCCCTAATGACCCTGTACACTTTTGGAATAAGCTATTACGAATATATAAAATTATAATTATCATCTGATCAAATAATATTATAAATAGATATATTTTTTGCCATGTTTACTTTTTTTATAGACTATTTAAAAGGGAAAGGGATACTAATGAGGTGTGGGCACAACTCCAAAAAAAATAAATGGATGAGGTACATGGGGTGGAATGAGGTCCCGAGGTTTAAGGGTTAAGCAAATATTCAGTTTGGATTGTGGAATTGTGGCTGTTACTTGGCTACCTCAAAAACAAACACACACACAACGAAACAAATCAATCAAGTAATTGACGTCCAAAAGTCCGGTAATTAAGCAGACACGGGAGGTCGCGGTCACGTATACAACATCGTGGACGCGCATTGTCTGGCACTCCACCAGATTCAAAACAAACCCAAAAAATGACTCTCCATTTTCCACCAGTTCCATGTCGCGCTATCGAAGAAGTGAGTGGGATTCTTCTTTCCATCTTGTGAATTTTCTCAATGAGAGCTATTTGCAGTTCCGTTTTCCCATCTTGTTTTCCATTTCGCCCTTGGGCGTCTATGACCCTGGCCGTCAATAGTCCACTTCAGCTCTCATTCATCACTGTTAAAAATGGATACCGCCCCCCATACACACACCACCAGCTCTACACAATACGCTGATGTTTGAAGTGTCTGGTTCTGCTTTCTCAGGGGAATGTTGTCATTGGATGGGCCAGCACTTGTCATCTTGGTGTGGGTCACCAACAATGTGTTCATGCCTCACCTTATAAATGTCTATATCTCACTAATCTTGACACAGTCCATCTCTGACGAGCCTTTGAAGCCAGCAGAGGCTCCTGAGACAAAAACAGCACTTGGGCTTTTGTTTTTTGTTTTTCATTTTGATTGGTTTCCTGTATTGAACATGTACTCTGTTATTAATCCTATGTGAATTCTAGAACCACCGTTCTTCTGCAGAACCTCTTAAAGGACCCGATTAGCAATCTGAAGGTGTAGGGACAGTGATACACCTTTCACCTGTCTTCTTGGGCTTTTAGAAGCATTTGCTTAAAAATTGGACCGAAATGGTCAGCTGCCACATGCTCGTGATTTCTTTTTTCACTCTATTAAAATTATTCAATTTAATGGAGCTGTACAGAATTATTGCACTTTTAACTTTTGCATATAAATGTCTAATTCTCCCTTATTTTGTTCTGATCAGGATGTGTTTAGAACTACCTGTGTTAGAATTTCAGAATATCTGATGCAGTGCAATAAACACAGTGCAAGAGCAACCACAAAGTGCAATACTGTAATAAAAAAGAATGCAGTCGCCTCCCTAACGTGTAAATGCAATTGTCTGTCAACAACTGTCACGCCTCTTTTTCACCCGTTCTCAGCGACATCAGTAGCACGCAAAGAAAAAGTTCGCACTAACGACGAGAGAAGATGATATTGTTACGATGTTGCTGTTGACCCGACGGACTGAATTATGTTTAATGTTGATTCTCATATTTGGTCTCAGGCATGTCTAGGTAAATCTGGGATATTAACTTATATTGTACGAACTTGTTTTGGTGTTTTGGGCGTTTCGGTACACCCTGCGATTTGTTAATAATATCAAATTAACTAATGCTATTTACAGCTTTTCAGTTGTATAGTTCGTTGGATTCATCCTAGTGTCAAGAAACTGACCCTCCACTTTGTTCCAAGCTGTATTTGAACGAAGTGTAGGAGCACTATATACTGTATATATGTGTGTGTGTGTGTGTGTGTATATATATATATATATATATATATATATATATATATAGATAGATAGATAGATAGATAGATAGATAGATAGATATAAAGATATATTTTACATTTATCTACAGCATCTGGAGATCAAATAACTTCGTTTATTTGATATTTATTACATTTTATATAAAATGTATTTTTTTTATTTTTATTTTTATTTTTTTTTAGTGATGACTCATGAAAAAGTGAATTAGAAGGTTGCTTAATTTTAGATTTAGTTCATTCTAGCATGGAAATGTGTAAATTTTTATCGATTTTCAAAATGTTTCAAAGCTGAAAAATACCTGTGTCCAGTGTAGCCATACGTTTTTACTGTCATCATCTCTTTAGGGCAACACCAGGGCACTCCATAATGACAAAAATGGGTGTGTAGTCAATTTATTTACACAGCAATGTACTTCATAAAATTCAATCAATATCATAAAATTATTGCAAAAATGCAAACATTAACATATGACAAAACTGATATAACTGATATATATATATATATATATATATATATATATATATATATATATATATATATATATATATATATATATATGGTAATGTATAATAATCCTACTAAACAATTACCAATAACTGTGCCTTAAAATATAAAAACATTATTAATTCATTTTAAAGATAACATTGGATTTTGTGTGCAATGGAAATTCACTTTAGTCAATGTCAGTGTTTCAGCCTCATTGCACTGAGTGATTGCACTTTGCATATATATCAAGTAAACTGACATATCCTCCAGCTGATTTTCTTTTCTTTTATTCATTGTGAAGATACCTGCTTGCAGCATTATTTAATGCAACCTGGTCTCATACAGCTGGCTAAAGAACGTTCAAACAACAATGAAACAATGAATGGGAAATCAAAAACAACTGTACTTACAATTGAGAGATCTGTGTAATGCTTTATTCTTTTAATGTGAACTCTACCGTATCTCATATTGTTTATTGTATAATGTATTATTGCAAAAAAATGTTTCAGAAAATGTAACTTTCACAGTTTCTTATTGGGTTCAGACTATCCAAGGAAGAATGATGTACTCTGCAGTGGACATCAGCATCGGTGTATACCAAAGATTTGAAAGAAAATTCATTTTGATTGTTTCACTCCTCATTATTAGCCTACTATAGCTGCATATAAGTATACTGCATTTATTATTATTATTATTATTAATTATGTTTTTGTATTGAGAAGAATGAGAAGAAGTCACAGAGCAAGAGCATCCTACAGATCCTACAGATGCTCTTGCTCTGTGTATGTCCCTTATGGGAATGAGACAGGCAGGCTGGCAGTGTACAGCAGAGGGCCTTCTGTTCATGAAAGCACAGTAGCTGCTTTGACTGACAGGGTGCAGATTGGAAAGCCCCTCTTCCTGGAAGTCTCAGGTTATTCAGCTGCCTTGCCATGGCAACCCACTGGTAGATGGCTAATTTAACTGGCTTGTAATTAAATTGTGTTTTCAGTTTAATTTAATTTATTTGATTGCAGACAGCTGTAATAAAGATACAATATTATTTCTATTAACACTGCAGTGTAATCCCCACATATTTTCTTCTTCCAGGCATACCAAATCTGAGCAAAGAAAACCGTTCTATGCTTTTCATCAAATTTAGTGGGAACTCTGGTCCTCAGTGTCTGCATAAAATATCTCTTATGGACACTGGATACTTTACCTTCTTAATAGAGGCAGTATAACTTGCTTCTGTATTGTATCGTTTAGGTATGTTCTCTGCTGTACCAGTTACAAATATATATTATCAATATATGGGCAGAACAAACAAATTACCTGTTGTGATCACCTTATATATTTATAATTTTAGATGTGAACGTGACCAACCATATTTCCACTCAATCTACCAGCTGGCATATCAGAGCATGTCCCTCTGGGGCTAAGTACTTGAATCTCATGTTGTCCAAGAGAGATCAAGATATCCTTTCCTGTGCCCCTCTATCCACAGAAACAGAGGACAGGCAGCAGGCAAAAACTTTCACCAAATCCACCCACATTCACAAGCAAGGTGTGAAACCCCACCCACTCATAAAACAAAGCGACTTGATTTTATATTTAAAAAAAATATATATCTCACACAGATTAAATATAAAATGTTATTGAATAAATACTTTACATTCTTTACATGTATTTACTCCATTTGTAATGATTCTTTTTTCTTTTTTTGCAGGTACAATATCACTGTCCGTGTGTCAACTGGTCTAACTTATGTCAGCTGAGATATTTATCCTGTCTTGATTCAGAGAGCAGTTCAGCCAACAGACTTCTGTACAGTCCATCAGTGTTATCAAACAGCTCTGTGAGCTTCATCTGCAGGATCAGCTCAGGAACTGATATCTCCTCTGGAAGTTTGGAGATGGCACAGAGCGAGATGGATCAAGCACTGAGCATCATGTCTTTAACAGGTAAAAACAAATGTCATGTGTTTTTCATCTCACTCACGGGACCTGATATATGGATATATGGATATCACTTATCCGGTGATTGTACAAGCTGTAAAGAGAACTGTGGTGATTTTATATTATTATTATTTTTATCATAGTTGTGACCATTACTATTTAGAATAAAAACATATCCACAGTTGTTGGCCAGTTATCCCACTAATTTTTATTTTATTTTATTTTATTATAGAACTGGAGTGTACATAGAGCTAGAGGTAGAGGTAATTATATTTAACCTGGTGAGCTCCACCTCCATGACAGGGCAAATCTTTGTCGTTGAAGAAACACCTCCAGTGCAAAATATGGGCCCCCCCAAAAAATAAAAATAAAATAAATAAATAAATAAATAAATAAATAAATAAATAATAATACAGGAAAGAGCTCTTTATGCCAAAGTACTTACAAGTCAAGCAGAGCATAAAAAACAGCACATGTGCTTAAAAACTCCTTTTCACTACATAAGTGTCCTGTCAGATCAAAGTACATCATCTTGTATAGATAAAAGGGACATAAACATGAAAAAGAGTGCCATGGCATGGTTTTTGGTCACTATATTCTTTGAAGTACTTTGAAGTGCATGTAAAAACATGGTGTAAATTTGCTAATCTTTCAATATTGTTTACAGTATATCAAAGTACCATAGTATTACCATCTGATACTACCACTGTACCACTGTGGTGCCACAGCACTTTTTTGTTTAGCATATATTCCTAAAAAAAAAAAAAAAAAAAAAATATATATATATATATATATATATATATATATAGTTTTTACTTGCATACTTAACAGGTGTGGCATTATCAGAGTGTGAGTCTTGCTGGGACCTTTGAGGCACAAATTCAATGCTATGCCTCCAGGGGTCTCCTGTATAAATGGACTGTATATGACAGGAGTGGACGGCAATTGCTCCTTCCACACAGAAAGGCAATATATTGAACTGCCAAAGTATTTCCTTCATTGTGGAACATATAAAGCTATAGCAAAGGTAATGTCCTTTTGTTCCGTTTTCTTTTTGTTTGGGTCAGATATACTGTAGTTCAAATTCTAACAGCAATGCATTTAAAGGATATATACACTTTGTATATTAAATACTGTATATATATATATATATATATATATATATATATATATATATACAGGTGCATCTCAATAAATTAGAATGTCGTGGAAAAGTTCATTTATTTCAGTAATTCAACTCAAATTGTGAAACTCATGTATTAAATAAATTCAATGCACACAGACTGAAGTAGTTTAAGTCTTTGGTTCTTTTAATTGTGATGATTTTGGCTCACATTTAACAAAAACCCACCAATTCACTATCTCAAAAAATTTGAATACATCATAAGACCAATAAAAAAAAACATTTTTAGTGAATTGTTGGCCTTCTGGAAAGTATGTTCATTTACTGTATATGTACTCAATACTTGGTAGGGGCTCCTTTTGCTTTAATTACTGCCTCAATTTGGCGTGGCATGGAGGTGATCAGTTTGTGGCACTGCTGAGGTGGTATGGAAGCCCAGGTTTCTTTGACAGTGGCCTTCAGCTCATCTGCATTTTTTGGTCTCTTGTTTCTCATTTTCCTCTTGACAATACCCCATAGATTCTCTATGGGGTTCAGGTCTGGTGAGTTTGCTGGCCAGTCAAGCACACCAACACCATGGTCATTTAACCAACTTTTGGTGCTTTTGGCAGTGTGGGCAGGTGCCAAATCCTGCTGGAAAATGAAGTCAGCATCTTTAAAAAGCTGGTCAGCAGAAGGAAGCATGACTTTGGTTTTCAAAAAACACAATGGACCAACACCAGCAGATGACATTGCACCCCAAATCATCACAGACTGTGGAAACTGAACACTGGACTTCAAGAAAATTGGGCTATGAGCTTCTCCTCCCTTCCTCCAGACTCTAGGACCTTGGTTTCCAAATGAAATACAAAACTTGCTCTCATCTGAAAAGAGGACTTTGGACCACAGGGTAACAGTCCAGTTCTTCTTCTCCTAAGCCCAGGTAAGACACCTCTGAAGTTGTCTGTGGTTCAGGAGTGGCTTAACAAGAGGAATACGACAACTGTAGCCAAATTCCTTGACACGTCTGTGTGTGGTGGCTCTTGATGCCTTGACCCCAGCCTCAGTCCATTCCTTGTGAAGTTCACCCAAATTCTTGAATCGATTTTGCTTGACAATCCTCATAAGGCTGCGGTTCTCTCGGTTGGTTGTGCATCTTTTTCTTCCACACTTTTTCCATCCACTCAACTTTCTGTTAACATGCTTGGATACAGCACTCTGTGAACAGCCAGCTTCTTTGGCAATGAATGTTTGTGGCTTACCCTCCTTGTGAAGGGTGCCAGTGATTGTCTTCTGGACAACTGTCAGATCAGCAGTCTTCCCCATGATAGTGTAGCCTAGTGAACCAAACTGAGAGACCATTTTGAAGGCTCAGGAAACCTTTGCAGGTGTTTTGAGTTGATTAGCTGATTGGCATGTCACCATATTCTAATTTGTTGAGATAGTGAATTGGTGGGTTTTTGTTAAATGTGAGCCAAAATCATCACAATTAAAAGAACCAAAGACTTAAACTACTTCAGTCTGTGTGCATTAAATTTCACAATTTGAGTTGAATTACTGAAATAAATGAACTTTTCCACGACATTCTAATTTATTGAGATGCACCTGTATATACAGTATACACAGTACACACATGAGGAAATACTAACAAGAACTGTTGTCACTGCAAAGGTTCAGGTGGCCGGTAATGTTGAGTACAGTAACTACAGCATTATAATTAATAAGGTAATCCTCAGCCATCCTGTGTCATCAGTGAAGCCACAAATATTTTCATCAATCATCAGAGTGACGCCATTGTTACTCTGGATGGATGGAAATCATTTGACCCAGGTTACCCCAATAATACTATAAGATAAGTATACTTGAGAATCTAAATGTATTTCCATGAATAGATTCATATGATTAATGATTTCCCAGACAGTGTTTGTTATTTAACAGCATTAATACATCATACAAAATTTTACCTGAAGCACAATTGAGATTTTTGTTTCTGTTTTAGTTACAGTTGGTCATGCAAGCCAGTAAACAGAGAAGAGAGCAACTGCTTCAACAGGAACATTCTGACAACTTCAGCAGTATTTACATTTCCTGCTCATGTCTTAAAGCCTGACTTTGACCTGTTTAAGTCACTCTGACTGTGTACAGTGGGCATCGATCCTCCTCATCTGAGATGTTTATCACTGTAACATCAAAAACATCCCAGTATACTGTAAACCATTTCAACCCACTTAAATTTAAAACTTAAGTTTAACTACTGCCTTTAAATTTGAGGTAAAATCAAAGTGTATAGGTTAGAACTTATGGTGAACAAGTTCACTGAACTTTTTTAACCACTTTGAATTTATTTATTGCTGTAGAAAATCAAGGGAACTCATAAAGAAATTCATAACATTTGAAAGAAATGGCAGAAATTATTGCAACAATTTAAATGGATGAAAGCAAATATGTTGTATTAACAAATAAATTGGGGGAAAAAAATACAGTGCAGACAGGATTTCCGAATACATAATTGTAAAAAAAATTGTTTAGCAAACAGTGCTATAGAATGAGGTAAAAATTCAGATTTTTTATTAGTACTGTAGTATAATAGTAATTATATAGTTTATTATGAAGTCCTTTCATTATATTAATCACACTTATTTAAAGAATCTTAGTTGTGTCTTCTCCAGGAACATTCATATGTCTTGTAAACGGTGTCAAGAAAATTCATCCCACTGGAATGAGCAGTTTTCTGTCTCTGCTCTCTGTGAAGATTGTGGTTTTGATCCTGATAATGTCACCTATTACTGGAAACTTTACCTGGTCAACGCCTCAAGCAAAGTTGTTACAGAAGGTGAGAAATGTAATCATCTAATATCTGCCAAGAAAATGTTTTTTTTTTTTTTTTTTGGTGCTTTGTAATAAATATCCAGTTGGTCGCTCTTTATGTCTCTTTCAATCTTTCCCAGTCCCATTCTGCAGCACTATGGATCTAGGTTTCCCTAAATGGAGGATAGCTTTTATCCATCCCAAAAGCCTGTTGTGACACCTTACACTCCAGCCCATCTTACTGAGCTCTCTGTTCCAGTGTCTCTGGCACTATCTAATGCTATTGACCCTACTGCTTCGATTACACAAGATGCATTGACTCCAGTGATACATACAAGACCTCATAATATAAATGTACACATTCTAACTGAAAGTCCCAACACAGGCACATTCAAATGTGCAACATTTCCGATCACCACACCTTCACACCCTCTGTTCTTCCCTGGAGAGTCTTCTGGGGGTCAGTGGGAGTACCAGGGGACTCTACAACCCACAGATAGTGTGTCATCAACTGATGTGATCTCAGGTATGGTATTGCCACAGAAATTGTGGTGCTAATGACAGTAAAATTAAACTATCTAACTGTGTAAAAAGCAGAATACATAACTGTTAAATATGTTTCAAGAGAAGATTAAGGCTTTTGTCTTTACATCTAAAAAAAAAAAAAAAACTGCTGTTAAATGATATTTGATATGTGTTTCCAATCCTGGTCCTGGAGTACCCCCAACACTGCACATATTTAACACACCTGATTCAACTCATTAGCTTGTTAGTAGAGGCTCCATGAGCAGAATTGGGTGTGTTAAATAAATGTGACATCTAAAATGTGCAGTGTTGGGGGTACTCCAGGACCAGGATTGGGAAACACCATTGCCCCCTGGTGGTAGATTTCTCCTGAAAAAGCTCTAAAAGTTTTTACAATCATTCAAATCAAAATTATGTCTTGCTTTGCTAAAGTAAAAAAATAAAAATAATAAATAAATAAATAAATAAACTGGTTCCCTCTTTGCTAGAATTAATTAAAACCATAATCCATAGTACCGTTCACAGAAATACAACTACTGTGTAAACTGTATGGCAGATTTTCATACAGTGGAGAATACCAGTTGTATTGTTTACAATACTTTATCTAAATTAAAAGTACCTAATATGGTTAGAATAATGCTCATTTCAGATTTGTTGTTTTCTAGACTATGATTACTATAATTTTGGAATTGAAGAGGCTGATCCTGGTGTCCCAATCGGCAGACCAACAGGTACACAGTGTTTCTCTTATGCATAAAACTTAGTAATACAAATCTGATTGCTGGTATTTATATGCTATAGACACTCCATAAAGTGTTTGAATTTGTATGTCAGGGGTTGATTCAATGGGTTTTAGTTGAATGAAGATTAATTCCCTCACTCTCCTGACCATGAGGGTGATAACCTGGTGGAACATAGCCTGCTTGACCATGCAGTATATTAGAGGACCCTGTTAGATCTGCACAGACAGCCAATCCATCTGGCTGTGTTTGAGTCTTACACTCTCACAGGTACGTAGACTTCCTCAAACAGACTTTTGCCATTCTATTGCTTTAAAAAAAAAAAAAATGTGATTGAGATGTGGACAGAATATAATTATGTTTTATTCTTCTTTAAATTGATGGACATTGTGTGTGAACTTTTTCTCATGTTGTACGATTCAGTTATTTATTTTTACATTGTAAACTTAGAGACTTACTTGGGTTGCCTTTCTCTGATGTCCTATTACTTCTAGGGTTATCCTCCTGGGTTGTGACAATTAAACCTTTTTTGCTGAAACCAAAGAATCTATATATGCTCTATATATGCTTGAGGTGTTTGCAAGTGAGTTTTAGTTAAGTTCGTAGGCTGATTGCACATGTTTGAATTCGTTTTTGGCTTTATTTTGGACAAATGCTATTTGCATTTTTTTTTTTTTTTAATTTCAGGTTCTGGGAAGCGGCTGTGGGGGAAAAGCCAGCTGTTCTTCCACACACAAGCTGTTCCTGAGGGAATGAGCTGCCAAGTGCAGCCCAACACAGGCTTTGAAATCCACACTCATTTCAGCATCTTCTGCTCCTCAGGAAAAGAGGTCTACATTTTCTCTTACATTCCTCAGAATTTCATCACTTTCTTGTATTTCATTTGACTGATTCTTTTTCATTAATTTATCGGATAATTTATGTTTTTCCGCTGATTTGTTCTGTTCTTGATGTAGTTGTGTTTCTGTGATCAGGGTCTCTTGTATGAGTACAGTTTCAGAGTGGGAAACAGTCAGAGGAGTGTTCTTTATGAAGGTCGAGATTTCCAACACTACTTTAGTCTGCCTAGTGGAGATCCTGAGGATGATCACAAAGGTAAACATATTCATTTGAGGTGGAAAAAAATGTAAAAATAATGTTATAAGTTAGAAGTTCTCATATTGTCTATAACTTTTACTTATTCTCAGTGCATTTATTCAATAAAATATGCATACTCATATATTTTTTTCATTCTCAAATATAATCTATTTTCCTACAGTTACAATCTATATTGAAATAAAGAATAGATTTGGAGCAGCCACCATACCATGCCCTGTGACTGTTACTGTCCTGCCAAGCTTTCAGAGAAACTCATCCTCTCAGCTCAACCTTGATCAAGAACTGTAGAGAAATGTAGTTGAGGGTGTCTCTGTTGCTCCTGATTATACTTAGACTGGTTAAGTTAACTATTCCATAAATATACCTGGGAGAAAGAATAAATGTTTAAAAGTCATTTGAATCCCAATGCATTAAACAAAAATGAGGGAATTCATTTGAATTCAAATGTGAGTGTTTGTGTGCGTGCGTGCGTGCGTGTGTTTCTCTTCTGAGCACTGTGCTGAACCGCCTGAGTTTGGACCAAGAGTCCTCTGTTGAGCTTCTGACGCTCACATGCACCACCCTCATTTCTGCCATCTATCAGCTGACCATCACTGACCAGGTTATTGTCTTTACTGGATTTTGTTAACAGGATAAATGCTCTCTCATTCAACCTTGTGGAAGAGTCACATTCCGTTTGTTAATGAGTGCTGATGTGAAATGACAAAGTCATTTTGTTCCAAATTCCCTAACCAAGATTTTTAAATAAAACAATATATCATGTGACTTCCAGTAATTCTATTTTCTTGTTTTCTTGGGAAGTTTTATTTGAAATCATTTCCATGCTAACTGATTTGATACAAATATCAAGTCAAGTAAGTAACCCCTGATCTTAAAGATTTTTTGTTTTGTTTTGTTTTTTTGTTTTGTTTTGTTTTTTGCGGAGAATTTCACTAGGTAATAAAAAAAAAATCTTTTTCATCTGTCTTATATCTGATTAAGGTAACTTTGGACAGTGCAGTACAAGTAAAACCCAGCATGTTCAAAGCATCACATCCCTATTTCATGAGTCCAAACTTCCGGCAGGCCATATACTGGACATTGGGTTGGTAAATGCCCTGGCATTTTCCTGACTGGTGTCTTGGAGGCTCCAGTGCTCTCATCCAGACCAGGACCCCAACTGATCCACAATGTTTTGAACACCATCACTGACTTAGTGCTGGTAAGAAAAGCCCCAGTGATTCATAGTGGCAGAATATGGAATAAATATATGCCTTTGGAGCCTGTGTAATATTAACTCTTGCATTCTTTGGATTGCAGAGGAGTATGCTGTCCAGCAATCTCACACAGTACAATATGAACACCAGTTTTATGGAACTGTTCGCCTGGAAGGATGACCGCTCTCATACTATGGTGAAAACATGTGGCATCACCACGTTCCACCTCACAAATTTTCTGGAGATGCAATTTCAGCAATGGAGCAGCAATGGCCAACACAAGCCTTGCATTATTACTCTGCTCACAGTGTACAAACAGAGTCCATACCGCTGGATGAGAGCCTCCATGCAGGTACACTCCTAATGCATGGCTGAACTTGAGAATATTTGTGCTTTGCCCTCTGAAACAAATTACATTCTAAAAATAATGTGATGTCAAAGCTCAGCTGAGACACGGCAGACATTCGGCTCTACGACTGCACCACTAGGAAGGAAATCAAAGAGCGACACCTGTCCACACCAATCACCATTGAATTTCAGAGGAAAGAGAAGACAGATGTAGATATTTTCCACTGCTTGATCACAATTTAGGGCAAATCATTTTCTTCTCCTCTTTGGTCATTCTGATTTGTGTTTAACTTTTCCCCAGCAGAGTTGACATACAGAGTTCACTCTTCTACGTAGTCAGGTGAACACTCATCAGTTCAATGTTACACCAAAGATCCTTCAGAATGCCCTTCAGATCACTGTGCGATTTATCAGGCCAGCTGAACGCTCTTTCCCCATCCCACTACTGCTCAGGTGGGAGGACAGCTGTATTTCAGTCATATATTTATACACAAGGCTCCCTAGGTCATGGAAAACATGGGAATATAAGGGAATTTTACAACTGTGTTTTACAGGCCTGGAAAAGTCAAGGAAATGGATAAAATCTTAAAAGTGATGAAAATATCTATAGTGAATATACATTTGATTTTTGTAATTATATGTGTATTGTATTAATGAATACATACAGTATATTGCTGTATTGCTATTTCAAGTAGAGCTATTTCTACTTGACCCAACCCATAAAAAATACATTTGTTGGTGTAACCTAATTTATCATCTTGATTTAGTCAGATTAAATAAAAATTTTCAGTTGATTTAGATAGATTGTTTTGGGTAACAATTTGTGAGTGAACCGTTCTTTTGAATTTTGGTTCACAAACTGGTCTAAATCAAAATGATTTACAGAAAATCATTATCCAGCAATCACAAATTACTTTTAGGTTTGTGGAAAAGTCATGGAAATTAATTGGCCAAAAGTATGGGAACCCCCTATATTCAGTCATGGTTTGCTGTAAACATGACTTTTGTTCACAGGATGTATAATCAGCCAACACCTAATCTGTACAACGAACAGAAAGTATATTACTGGAAAGGACAGACTGCGTACATCTTCCTCTATTCATCTTCTTTGCATGGTTTGATATTTGCACTTGCACTTTGCATTATACTGATCACAATTTCAGTAAACATTTTTAATTTGACACAAAATAGGTTATCAACATATATTTTTAAAATGTGAATTAAATCTAAATACTGAAAATGATTTTTAATTGGCAGCTGCTGGCACTGTCTACCTTATGCTGCTCAGTGCAAACTTTAAGAAAAGCCCAAGTAACAAGTACATTGCCAGTGCAGTGAACTACACACTTAGCATTGTGTCTGTGGAGTGTTTGTCCTGGGACAGTGTGAAAGAGTGGAAACCAACTGGATGTTTTCCTCATGGTGGGGTTTCTCCAAAGAGGATCCTCTGCAGGTAAAAAGCATTATTAAAGTCTATTACTGCTCCACCTAGTGGTTGATATATTTTTCATTTTAGTCATGTAAAGTTATAAAAACTATTTCACAGTTATACCTCCAAAGGTCTTACAAATATGTCTAAAAATGTATTCTTAATATAGTAGTCCTGAACCTTAATTGTTGTAGTTAGCAATGTAAACCAATGCTGACTGGAAGCCTGCACTCATAACTCAAATTAACTGCAAATGGTTTGTGACAGACTTTTTTTTTATTATTATTTATTTATTTTTTTAGCTGCAATCACCTGAGATCATTTGCTTATCACATCAAAGAATCATTAACAGCTACAAGTCTGCAGATGTTTCACAGTTTATCCAGTACACCTGCATCTTCCCTTTCTTGATTGAACCTACAGTATTCTAAATAGTACTGTTGTTTTTATAACTTACAGTTATTCCCATCCTGTTTTACATCTCCAAAACCAACTACACACTGATCATTGTGTCAGCATTATTCCTGGCTCTCTTTGTGGTGGTGCTGGTTATCTGTAGAAATGCTGACGCTTCAATACCAAACACTACAGGCTCATTTGTGTTACCAAAAAACAATCCAACAGACCAGTTCCTCTGTGCTGTCACCATAGATACTGGGTTTAGATCCAGGGCCTAGATAACAGAAAAGAAAGTCTTCCAAGTAGCGAGAATGAATTAGAAATCTTGATCAGATAAGATCAGCATATTTTGCATAAACGTATAAACTTCTTTTGTTTTTTTTTTTTACTGGACAATGTTTTCAGGTTCACATTGTTCTATATGGAGAAGACAGTGTCTCTGACTCCAAACTCTTTACCTGCAACTCCAGGAACACTTTTATTCTTAGGTACTCACCTCATGCATTTTCAAAGAAAATACAGCACAATAACCATTGACTAAACTCAGCTTTACCAGTTGGGAGATAATTTGACAGAGGATATCTATAATTTTTTAATTATAATCTTCTAATTCAACAGACTCCTTGATCATAACTAAACTCAGCAAAATTATCTAATTAATTAATTAATTAATTAATTAAATATTTTCAGCAAACTTAACTTGTGTAAATATTTGTATGAACATTTAAAGATTCAACAACTAAGACGTAAATGTGACTAACAGAAATGGAATAATGTGTCCCTGAACAAAGGGGGGGTCAAAATCAAAAGTAACAGTCAGTATCTGGTGTGGCCACCAGCTGCATTAAGTACTGCAGTGCATCTCCTCCTCATGGACTGCACCAGATTTGCCAGTTCTTGAGATGTTACCCCACTCTTCCACCAAGGCACTTGCAAGTACGGACATTTCTTGGGGGAATGGCCCTAGCCCTCACCCTCCGATCCAACAGGTCCCAGACATGCTCAATGGGATTGAGATTCGGGCTCTTCGCTGACCACGGCAGAACACTGACATTCCTGTCTTGCAGGAAATCACGCACAGAACCAGCAGTATTCCTGGTGGCATTGTCATGCTGGAGGGTCATGTCAGGATGAGCCTGCAGGAAGGGTACTACATGAGGGAGGAGGATGTCTTCTCTGTAATGCACAGCGTTAAGATTGCCTGCAATGACAACAAGCTCAGTCCGATGATGCTGTGACACACCGCCCCAGACCATGATGGACCCTCCACCTCCAAATCGATCCCGCTCCAGAGTACAGGCCTCGGTGTAACAATAAATGTGAGTCTGACCATCATCTCTGGTGAGATAAAACCGTAACTCGTCAGTGAAGAGCACTTTTTGCCAGTCCTGTCTGGTCCAGCGAAGGTGGGTTTGTGCCCATAGGTGACGTTGTTGCCGGTGATGTCTGGTAAGGACCTGCCTTACAACAGGCCTACAAGACCTCAGTCCAGCCTCTCTCAGCCTATTGCGGACAGTCTGAGCACTGATGGAGGGATTGTGCATTCCTGGTGTAACTCGGGCAGTTGTTGTTGCCATCCTGTACCTGTCCCGCAGGTGTGATATTCGGATGTACCGATCCTGTGCAGGTGTTGTTACACGTGGTCTGCCACTGTGACGATTAGCCATCCTTCCTGTCTCCCTGTAGCGCTGTCTTAGTCGTCTCACAGTACGGACATTGCAATTTATTGCCCTGGCCACATTTGCAGTCCTCATGCCTCCATGCAGCATGCTTAAGGCATGTTCACGCAGATGAGCAGGGACACTGGGCATCTTTCTTTGGTGTTTTTCAGAGTCAGTAGAAAGGTCTCTTTAGTGTCCTAAGTTTTTATAACTGTGACCTTAATTGCCTACTGTCTGTAAGCTGTTAGTGTCTTAACGACCGTTCCACAGGTGCATGTTCATTAATTGTTTATGGTTCATTGAACAAGCATGGAAAACATTGTTTAAATCCTTTACAATAAAGATCTGTAAAGTTATTTGGATTTTTAACAAATTATCTTTTAAATACAGTGTCCTGAAAAAGGAACGTTTAATTTTTTGCTGAGTTTATGTTCTCTGAAATCCCTTTACCTTTATTCGCTATTTCTCACACACCACGGATCAGCACTCCGGAGAGTCTGGGTCGAGTTTGGAAGGTGCACCTTTGGCATGATAATGGAGGTTCTTCTCCCAGCTGGTACCTGATTCATGTGGTTGTAAGAGACCTGGTGAAGGGTTCTTGCTGGTTCTTTCTGGGCCAGTGTTGACTGGCAGTTGATGTGGGAGATGGAAAGGTCAAGAGAAGTCTCACTGGATCTGAATGCGGCCTGACATTGAAACAGGTGAGCCCTCATGTGGTTAGTGATATAGTTAAATATGGATGTTAATTACATTTGCTTGCAACTATATACACTCTATTTTCATAAATTATTCCAGGCAAAAGTAATATTTAAACAAATGTTAAAAATTTAATTAGATTAAATGAGTTTGATTTAGATGTGCTTAACTTCGCTATTAAATAAAAAAATTCAAATGTAGTTGCTTTGCCATTTACCAAACTGTATTGTTTAAAATACTTTGTTTACTACATTTTTACTGTTCAGTATCCTCATTTATTTTAATTAAATGCTTCATGTTTATTTTGAGTTCATAATATGTACACCATTTATAAATTACTCAATTTAGCTAAACAGAAATTTGTCATACAATTGAAATGCATTGATCTTTACAACTAATATCTTTTTGAGTGACAAGGCCTATTTGTGTGTTAATAGTGCGCTATTTTTTTTTTAGTATATTCTGGTCAAATTACTTTGATAGCAGCATCCAAGTTTAATTGGCCATGGTACATTTGAAAGATTGTAAACATTATTGCATTCCAAACTGGCCAACACAAATCAAACCCATAAAGATTAATGAATGATGTAACGTCTCTTATCTAATTAAAATATCTGTGTTGGTCTTTTTTAAAATTTCTTGTGTTATTTATTCTAATATGTGAATCTTGTGTGTTTTCACTTACATATTTCTATGTATTTGGAGAAGTTTCTATATTTGAAACTCCATGGCTGTCTGTCTACAGTTGCCCATTTTACAGCACATATACACACTCTCAGCATTCAAGCGTGTGTATGCTGCTTCTGCAGGGCTACATGTTTGTCAGCGCAGTGCTCATATATCTTTGGGAGGAACAGGTGTTTAACACAGAAATTCAGTACAATTCTTCTATGTCAAGATGTGCGTGATTGTGCTCATTTTTTTTTAATTTCCCCATATTATGTTTTCTATTGTGCACAAATTGGTAGCACCTGTGCTTAGATGCCATGGTCGCCTGTGCAGGTCCGCTGATGCTCTGTTCCTTGCCACAGTCATCAGGTCTTCTCATGCACAAGTAATCAAAGGCCTGTATGCATGACAAGCAGATCCAAAGGTGTGTCAGGAGAGCAATATAAAGTCAAAGTGTCAGATGTCTACCCTGTAGAAGGTATGTTTTTAAGTACTTTGCTTCTATGTATCATTTTTCAGTCTACCATTATTTAAATTAATTTTATGCAAAACACTCTGTATTTGTTTGTTTGTTTCATAGATCACCATGATGCACTACTGATTAGTCTGTGCATTTGAGTCTTATCTGTCCAGAATTACAGTCTCCCATGGGACTCAGGGCTTATGGAGAAAGGAAAATAAGATATAATGTAGCTCTCAAGAGCAATCAGTTTAATATGCTGATGTTAAGCTTTATTAGCTCAGTTCAGATGTTTGAAACAAATAATTTTAGTGTAGCTACATTATTAAACATATTAGAAATGGTGTTTCATGCAGTGTCATACTCAGGATCACAAGACATCTGATTCAGTGTCTGCATCAAAACTGCAAGGGGACTCTGACTCGATCTTTGAGATCTTTTGATGCCTGATGTCAACAACAGATCACATGACATAAGCAAATGGAATCAGTTTGATCTCAGACCATGCAGCTCTGCAGGTTTTTACGCTCGTGAAATATCAGAAATTACTTCAATAACATTATGTTAAATTATGATAATCTAATTTATGATAATCTCTTCTGTTTTATTCTTCTATTATATTCTACTCTCTTTTCATGTCTTTTTTATTGTTTTTTGTTTTATTTTTATTTTTTGTGCGCACCCACCTTCCAGAAAACCAGCAAGTTTGTGGTGGCAGAATCAATAATCTTCAATCCTGGTGTTATGTGGGCTGGACCCTTTGCCTGTCCATCTCTCTTGCATGCATCATCCTCACTGGGACTCTTGGAATAAAGTGGGTGAACCTATAGTGCAATATTCTGTTAAATACTACTTTGAAAAGTGTGTTTGTGCACAAAATTTGTTTTCCAAACATATGAAAATTAGGATGTAAATTTGTTACCCTACAGGTTCAGCAAGACAAAGAGTCTTATGTGGGTTCATTCTGTCTTCTTCTCTTTTGTCTGCTTTGGCTTTGTAGTGCATCCAGCAATGGTAAATCATCTTTCCCTCCACGTGTTGTGCTGAGCAACTGTGGTGTATATGGTTTCAATTTAATTCAGTGAATTCAGTTCTGTTCACTGGAGCTTAAATAAAAGTAACTGTGAATCAATATAAATTAAAACCTGAAATAAGCCATTTTTATTTTCTGATACAGATACTCATAATAGCTATCGCAGTGTCTTCACTGCATCAAAAGATCGCAGACTGGTTCCAGAGTCTGAGTGTTAGAGAGCCCGTCACGGAGTTATTAAGGCACGGGTGCCAAAAAATGGATACGGTCTTGTTCAGCCCATACCAACATCCCCAGGGAAGGATAACACATTTAGAAAAGGTAAAATCAGCACTAAGATGAACTATGCACAAACATGTTCCTATTTAAAGGGAAATTACAAGATTTAATAATGACACCTGATTAATAATTGAAAGCATATATGCAACTATACTGCATAATGTTGATGGACAGGTGCTTGCCGCTATCAAAACTCACTTAAAGCAAATGCCAGAGGTTTCAAGTTATCTACCTTAGTAAGATTAGTGCATGACAAGTTACATAAAGTGATAATGATTAACAATATTATTGTTTCAGTAACACTTTATAATAAGGGATCATGAACAAACAATGAACAACAGTGTTAATGTAAGTTAATAAAAATACAATCATGTACTGTTAGTTCATGTTAGTTTATAGTTGCACTAATATTAACTAATACATCTTTTGATTTAAAAAATGTATTAGTATACACTGGTGGCCAAAAACTTGGAATAAGGTACAGATTTTGCTCTTATAGAAAGAAACTGGTACTTTTATTCACCAAAGTGGCATTCAACTGATCACATATATAGTCAGGACATTAATAACATGAAAAATTACTATTACAATTTGAAAGAAATGTTCAGAACTTCTTAAACTACTTCAAAGTGTTCTCATCAAAAAATCCTTCATGTGCGGCAATGACAGCTTTGCAGATCCTTGGCATTCCAGCTGTCAGTTTGTCCAGATACTGAGGTGACATTTCACCCCACACTTCCTGTAGCACTTGCCATAGATGTGGCGGTCTTGTCGGGCACTTCTCATGCACCTTACAGTCTAGCTGATCCCACAAATGCTCAATGAAGTTAAGATTAAAAACACACTTTTCCAATTATCTGTTGTCCAATGTCTGTGTTTCTTTGCCCACTCTAAATTTTTCTTTTTGTTTTTCTGTTTCAAAACTTTTCTTTGCAATTCTTCCCATAAGGCCTGCACCCCTGAGTCTTCTCTTTACTGTTGTACATGAAACTGGTGTTGAACGGTAGAATTCAATGAAGCTGTCAGCTGAGGACATGTGAGGCGTCTGTTTCTCAAACTAGAGACTCTGATGTACTTATCCTCTTGTTTAGTTGTACATCTGGGCTTCCACATCTCTTTCTGTCCTTGTTAGAGCCAGTTGTCCTTTGTCTTTGAAGACTGTAGGGTACACCTTTGTATGAAATCTTTGTTTTAGTTTTTTTTTTTGTTGTTTTTTTGGCAATTTTAAGCATTGTATAGCCTTCAATCCTCAAAACAATGACTGACTGACAAGTTTCTAGAGAAAGCCATTTTTGACCTAATATTGACCTTAAGACATGCTAGTCGTACTGTGGCAACTCAAAAACAAACACAAAGGCAATGTTAAGATTCATTTAACAAACCAAATAGCTTTCAACTGTGTTTAATATAATGGCAAGTGATTTTCTAGTACCAAATTAGCAATTTAGCATGATTACTCAAGGATAAGGTGTAGGAGTGATAGCTGCTGGAAATGGGGCTTGTCTAGATTTGATAAAAATGTACTTATTTTAAATAGTGATGATGCTGTTTTTTACATCAGTAATGTCCTGAGTATACTTTGTGATCAGTTGAATGCCACTTTGTTGAATTAAAGTACCAATTTCCCTCCGAAACATCAAAATACGTACATTATTGCAAACTTTTGGCCGCCAGTGTATGTTAAAATTAACATTCACCAAGATAAATGAATGCTGTAAAAGTATTGTTCATTGTTAGTACATGAACATTTTCTAATCATTTACTCACCCTCATGCCAGATGTGTGACTTTCATTCTTCTGCAGAACACAAATTAAGATTTTTAGAAGAATATATCAACTCATACAATGCAAGTGAATGGTGACCAAAACTTTGAAGTTCCAAAAATCACATAAAGACAGCATAAAATTAATTCATACGACTTCAGTGGTTAAATCCATATCTTCTGAAGCGATGCGATAGATGTGGGTGAGAAACAGATCAATACTTAAGTCCTTTTTTACTATAAATCTCCACCTTTGACCAACCCCAACCAGTAGGTGGCGATATGCGTGAAGAATGTGAATCGACAAGAAAATGAGATTTATAGAAAAAAGGACTTAAATATTGATTTGTTTTTCACCCACACCTATAATATAGCTTCTGAAGATATAGATTTAACCACTGGAGTCTTGTGGATTGCTTTTATTCTGCCTTTATGTGCTTTTTGGAGCTTCAAAGTTGGTCATCATTCAGTTGCATTCTATGGACCAACAGAGCTGAGATATTCTTCTAAAAAATCTTCATTTGTGTTCTGCAGAAGAAAGAAAGTCATACACATCTGGGATGGCATGAGGGTGAATAAATGATTAGAGAATTTTCATTTTTGGGTGAACTATCCCTTTAACAAATGGAACCTTATTGTAAAGTGTTACCTTCATGTCAATAGGAGTCAGCAAAATTAATTTAATTCCATCCAAAAACATGAAAATAGGTGGAACTGGACAGCAACCACATTAATGGAGAGAATGTACCACAAAGGCAACTGCACTAAAGGGGTAGATAATAATGTACTTTTTATGATGATTAGTTTGATATTTGTATTTTATTTGTATCAGGAATTTCAGTTGTAATTTATCCTGTATGTTTTTACAAAATAATATTCAATACTTCCTATTGTTTTAACGCTTACAGACAGGAGCTCTGAGAGGTGCTTACTCTCTTATTGGGAGTCCAATCATTAGAAAGATTGAGAGCTCATATAAATCATCATGCCAGGTAAACCACCAATGATTACTATTCAGGACTAGTGCTAAAAAACTGAATTACTGTGACTTCTGAGCACAGTTAAAAGACTCTTGTAAAGGCCCATTTCTTTTTTCATGCTTAAAAAAAAAACTACATTTGACAAAGCTGTGATGAAGAGGTTAACGCATGTGCTCAAGATATGATAGGACTGGGATACAGGTTTGAACCTGGTCTGCGTCCTGTCCCGATCCTATTCCCTGCACTCTATGTCACTTATTCTATACTGTCCTGTCTATTTAATGCAAAAAATGATTCAACAGGTTACTCTTTCTTTACTCTATACACAGATTTAAAATGTAATGGACAAGAACAACAGTAAATGCTCTATAGTACAATCTGTGGGTGCAGATTTGAACTCAAAACCAATCTGTCATAGAGGGAGACTTCCTTTCTGGGAAAGTTCAGTGTTATGAGGGGAAAAGTATGAGTGTCAGCCTGGGAAAGATGATGTCAAAGACACTATTGATTATTTAATAATCCTATCACTGATGAGTACTTTTATATGAAGTTTATGTGTTTCTTGAAATAGAATTATTTAATCTGTCATTGTGTTTGTAAATCTTGTTAAAATATGTCCAAAGTGATCAAGTTCACTCACCTCTTTAGCATGAGCTGCTTCAGTGAAATTTGTCACCAAACCCAAGTTCCACTGACACTTTACTTTGGAGCTTTATTTTGCACTATGATTCCATGGAAAGCCATGGTATGTAGAGGAATTCCATTACACAAATGATGATGCGCTGTGTGTTTGAGTCATATTGTTTCAATTATACCTCATTTTTATGTTGCTCTACAATTTTTAGGTAATTGGCACAGTTACAATGTTTGCGAAACAAACAAAGAGAACTAAAAAGTAAAAGCATCAAACCACTACCTTTGAGTTGATCTCTTGTGTCAGAGATATGGCTTTACTCCTCATTGGCAAAGGAAATCACAAGCCAGCAGACCATCCTGTCCACACAAATGTAAGCACTCCATCCACACATTATAACAATTTCATGTTATTTTTGGTGATTCTTTTTCTTAAACTCCACATAGTCCTTTAAGCCCATATTTTTAATAAAAGTGACAGAGTGAATAGTCTGAATCTGCTTTTCTTTGCACAGAGCTTATATTTGGCAGAGTTCGAGGATCTCGTGGATGAGCTGTTGTTTCATCTCAGTGCCATGTCAGACAGTCTCAACAACACCCACCAAGTCAAAGAATGTACATTTGAAACCCAGAGCAATTTCTCTTTCCCAATTTCTCAGCATGATCATAGCTCAGACTATGAGGTGATTATGTTAGTTCAAGACAGCACTCAACTCCTTCATACTGTAACCTATTTAAGTGGATATACAGTAAGTAATATTATATTAAATGGCCTAATTGGTGTAATTGTTGTAGAGTGCGGCTTTTGATGTGAACTGTATGAGCAGCCAGATGAAGAAACAACTGATACATAGACATGAGTTGTGTCTCATTATTATCATATGTGGAAAACACCTTAAGGTAGTATTGTTGTTCATTAAATAAAATACAGAGGAGATACAACATGCATGGATGTCAAAGTGAACACAAAAATTTTTCTCTCAATTCAAGGCTATCACTTGAATGCAGAATGCCTTAGTACTTACGAAAAATGCAGGAGGGAAGCCTTTCAAGAGAGACAAAGAATTTCAGAAACCATATCAAAGAACACCTCAGAGAGTCTGAAAAATCAGAGACTGAAAAATCAGTTCTTTTTTCAAGCAAGCAGACCCATAGTGCCCCAGTTAAGTGGGAGAGCACTGTGTCTACTATTTTTTATTTTTTTTACTCCCCTTTTCTCCCCAATTTGGAATGCCCAATTCCCAATGTGCTCTAAGTCCTTGTGGTGGTGTAGTGACTTGCCTCAATCCGGGTGGTGGAGGACAAATCTCAGTTGCCTCTGAGTCTGAGACTGTCAGTCCACGCATCTTATCACATGGCTTGTTGAGCCCGTTACTGCGGAGACATAGTATGTGTGGAGGCTTCACGCTATTCTCTGCGGCATACACACACAACTCACCACACGCCCCACCAAGAGCGAGAAACACATTATGGCGACCACGAGGAGGTTACCCCATGTGACTCTACTCTCCCTAGCAACCGGGCTGAAGTCACTTAGCATGCCCTGGATTTGAACTTACAAAAATATAAATAATTTGGGATTTTTTTTATTTATATATTTATTTATTTATTTTTTACAATGAATGAAATTGTCCTTTACCAACTTTAAAAATAACAATTTTAGTAAATAAAACTTTTACATATCTTAATCTATTTTTGTCTCCTAATCTATCTCCAAGGCTGGTATAGTTTATGTGCACATGTGAATTTTAGGAAATGCATGATTTCTTAGCAACGTTTTCTTAACCACTGACTGTTTAACATTGCTCCAGCCCCCAGTTAGTGCAGAAAAAGTGCATAATCCCTACAAGTATGGAAACTTCCTGTCCCTTTCAATAACCATCCAATCAGCTTGCAGTCCATTGAAGACCACCCAATCGCGGTTTTGAACGTGCATGAGCTACGGTCTTGAGTGGCGATCAATGATTGGCGAAGTCCTCCCTGCGCCATCCAATCAGAGCGTGGCAAGTCAGACAAGTTCAAGTACAGGAGTGAGGACGCGAAGTCAGAAAAATACATTTAGAGGGAAAGCATGACCTACAATCACCTGTGCCAAGTCAATTAATGAAAACGTTATCATAAATATCACTGTATTTATATAACTTTGACTGCCAGTAGCAGTGCTTGCATCTGATTTAATTTACTAATCTAACGAAAGGAGGCGTGAAAATCAGATATAATGAGGAAGATAACACTTCTTTTGATTCTGCTGCTCGGAGTGACACACTTCATATTGCCCAGCCGATGTGAAGAGTTTGCCGAGGGTGGTAAGATTTCCCTTTGCGTGTTGCTGACGTTTTATTAGTGTTTTGGTACATTCAAACCCCGTGACGGTAGTATGCAGCTGCTAGCTAGCTTGATGCAGTGTTTGCACTGATGCATGCTAGAATATATTGTTTTTCTGAAACGTGTGTGTGTATATATATTATAATTTGCAAACTAATTATAAAATATAAATTTAATAATAATGTATAATATGCCATTATGTATAGTAATTGTAAAACATACTTATTTAGCTAGGTCCTATTTGTGATATTGCATTGTGAAAAACAACATTTCAGATTCAACAGATCACAGCAAAGAAGATGACAATGATGAAGATGATGCAGATGACACTGATGTAGAAGAGGAGAATGGGGTGCTCGTACTGACAGATGAAAACTTTGACACCTTCATGGAAGGTAAAGACACTGTGCTGGTGGAGTTCTATGCACCATGGTAAGTTTCCTTCCTTCCACATCAATGGAAGACACGTCACAGCCAACTGTCAACGATCTTAATAATGCAAAGGTAACTTTTCAGGTGTGGCCACTGCAAGCAGTTTGCTCCTGAGTATGAGAAAATTGCTCAGACGCTCAAAGAGAATGACCCACCGATTCCTGTGGCAAAGGTTGATGCCACGAAGGCCAGTGCTCTTGGCAGTAGGTTTGAAGTGTCTGGATATCCCACCATCAAAATTCTTAAAAAGGGAGAGCCAGTGGACTATGATGGAGACCGAAGTGAGAGGGGTGAGTGCATTTAAGCCTATATGTAAAATAAGTTTAAGATTTATTTGAATTACTGTTTTTTTTTTTTTTTTACTTTGAAAGTCTTTCCTTTTCAAGTTCAAGTCTTTCAGTTTGCTTTGAATTGGAAAGTATGTGCTTATTAGTATCAAATGATATAATCAGTGTAGTTATGACTTTCATTTTGCAGCCATTGTGGAACGAGTTAAAGAAATTTCCCACCCAGACTGGAAACCTCCCCCAGAGGCTACCCTAGTACTGACTAAGGATAACTTTGATGATGTGGTGAACAATGCAGACATAATTTTGGTGGAGTTCTACGCACCCTGGTTTGTATCCTTTTAGATTTAATTTTTTTTAATGAATAGGTCCCCTTAAAATAAAAATTCTCTCCTCAATCACTCACCCTCATGCCATCCCAGATGTTTAAAACTTTCATTTTCCTGGAGAACAAAAAACTAAGATTTTTAGAAGAATCTCTCTAGGTCCATACAATGCAAGTGAATGGTGGCCAGAACTTTGAAGCTCAAAAAGCACAAAGGCACACAGAAGTGGTGTGGTTGAGAAATGGATCAATATTTAAGTCATTTTTTTTTTTTTACTATAAATCTCCACTTTCACTTTCTTCTTTTTGGTGTTTCGCATTCTTCATGCATATCGCCACCTACTGTGCAGGGAGGAGAATTTATTGTAAAAAAGCACTTAAATATTGATCTTTTCTCACCCAAACCTATCATATCGCTTCTAAAGACATTGATTAAACTACTGGAGTGGGATTACTTTTATGATGCCTTAATGTGCTTTTTGGAGCTTCAGATTTTGTCTACCGTTCACTTGCATTGTATGGACGTACAGAGCTGAGATGTTCTTAAAATCTTTATCTTTTTCTTCAGCAGAAGAAAAAGTCACACCTTGAGGGTGAGTAAATGATGAGAATTTTCATTTTTGGGTGAACTATTCTTTTAAGGTGGTGTGATTGTGTGTTTGTGCTAATAGTTTATGTAATATCTTTGCACAAAACTCTTTCATAGGAGCTTTCATAGTAGCACTAAGAATGCAGTGTGTTTTAAATTCTAACAGGTGTGGCCACTGTAAAAGACTTGCACCTGAGTATGAGAAGGCAGCTAAGGAGCTTCGCAATCGCACACCTCCTATTCCACTGGCTAAAATTGATGCCATTGCGGAGACTGAATTAGCTTCCAGGTTTGAAGTTTCTGGCTACCCAACACTTAAAATCTTCAGAAAGGGAAAGGCTTTTGACTACAATGGACCCCGGGAGAAGTTTGGTAAGTCAGTCGGCAGCGATTCTAGGTCATCATATGTATTTGGTGCTGTTGGGAACCAGAAAATTACAGTCTGTTCATCCTTTTGGTTTAGGTATTGTTGATTACATGACAGACCAGGCGGGTTCTCCATCAAAGCAAGTACAGACACTGAAACAAGTTCAGGAGCTCCTTAGAGATGGAGATGATGCTGTGATTGTTGGAGTTTTCTCCAGTGAAGAAGATTCTGCATACGAGTTCTATCAAGAAGCATGTGAGTAGTATAATCATGTCTTTATAAAGTCCTCTTCCTCTATGGCTTTAACAATGCACACAATTGTTTTTCAAATACATTCTTTAGGACTGACCACGCTGTCATTTAGCAAGGAAGGAAATCGGATCCGTTTGTTCAGATGATGTAATCAATATACGTGTATATACAGTCCTGTGCAAAAGTTTTATGCGCTTGTGAAAAATGTTGCAAATTGTCTTCAAAAATAATGAATAAATAGTTTTCATTTGTCAATTAACATCATACAAAGACTAGTAAACATATATAAAAAAAGCTAAATCAATATTTGGTGTGTCAACCTTTGCCTTAAAAACCAATTCTCCTGGTACTGTACATTTGGACACATTTTTATCTTAGTTGTTGGCAGATAGGATGTTCTAAGCTTCTTGGAGAATTCACCACAGTTCTTCTATCTATTTAGGCTGTCTCAATTACTTCTGTCTCTTCATGTAATCCCAGACTGACTCGATGTTGGGATCTGGGTTCTGTGAGGGTTGTATCATCTGTTATAGGGCTTCTTGTTTTTCTGTTCAATTCTGTTTGCAAAGGGAATGTTAAAATCTAAAATGATAATTCCTACTGATACACTAAAAGCAGAATGTATAAAATAACCGAGCAAAAGTTTTTGTGAAAAATATAGTGTGTGTGTGTGTGTGTGTGTGTGTGTGTTTAGAATTTGTATGCATCGGTTGCCATAGTAATGACTTAAGTGTCAGCACCATGCAAAGAGGTGGTTTTATTCTACAACAACAGAGTAATTATCGGTGTGGAAAGAGAGAACATAAAACTGGAAACTGCACCTCTGTTCGTGTTGATTATATCTTTGTTCTAAAGTCATGAGGTAATAAGCGACGGAAGCAATAGCTGTATTTTACACATTCATACACAGTATACCATGACTGAAACTACTCATTTGTTTACTCTTTCAATATTTACTATGTTTAATTCACCATATGGTGTAAGAGTGGGCAAAATATGTAAATTCTAAAAAAATATATAGTTAATCTTAAGATTTTATCAAGTTGCCAACTGACAAACTTTTTGCCAACTATCTGTTCACTCTCTCATTCTCTCTGTAGGTAACTCCCTGCGAGAAGACTACAAATTTATGCATACATTCAATAATGAAGTTGCAAAATTCCTCAAAGCTTCTTCTGGGCAAGTTGTCATGCTTCAGCCTGAGAAGTTTAGGTCAAAATATGAACCAGCATCTCATACACTAACAATTAAGGTATGTTTTTAAATCTTTAACTGAGATCCTTGTAGAACAAGAAGCACAACATTGTTTGTAAGTTAACGTAAACATTTTCCTCTTCATTTTTCCTAAAGGATTCCACACTTGCTTCAGAAGTGCAAGATTTCTTGAAGAAACACATACTGCCATTGGTTGGACACAGAAAACAGAGCAATGATGCAAAGAGATACACCAAGCGACCTCTTGTGGTTGTGTATTATGGAGTAGACTTCAGTTTTGACTACAGAGTTGGTACGTATCAAATCATTGGCTGTACTTTGAACTTTGTAAAAAGAATATGTGTAATATTTGTAGCTGACTATGCAAATTGATTTTGTTTGCATTTGTGCATCACTGATGCCAAAATGTTTACCATGCAGCCACACAGTTTTGGAGGAGCAAAGTTCTTGAAGTTGCAAAGGACTTCCCTGAGTACACCTTTGCCATTGCGGATGAGGAAGACTATGCTGATGAACTCAAGAACCTTGGACTGAGTGAAAGTGGAGAGGAGGTGAATGTTGGCATCCTTGGTGAGGGTGGAAAGAAATATGCCATGGAGCCAGAGGAGTTTGACACGGATGTGCTCCGGAGCTTTATCGTGGCCTTCAAAAAAGGTATACCTATTCTGTGTGAAAATGAACATTTATCATATTTCCATAAATATATTTATTTCAGGTATTGCATCAGATTCAGAACATGCAGAAGCACTAGTTATAGCTGCACATCTTAAAGCCTCATATATTGCATCAGAAATTGTTTTCTTAAATATTTTAGAAAATCCATTAGCATAGACAAATCTTTAGCTTATTTTAAGCCTGTACGGTGTATCACTTGAAGATTTTAGAAATGCTGTGCTAAAAATGTAAGTGTTGAGTACCGGCCTTGCATTGTTATGAAGAGTGCATTGCTTTTTGTCACTACAAAGTAAAATTCAATGACTACACATCTTTTCTTCTTTGATAGGAAAGCTGAAACCTGTTGTAAAGTCTCAGCCTATTCCTAAAAGCAACAAAGGACCAGTGAAGGTTGTGGTGGGCAAAACTTTTGACGACATTGTCATGGATACAAAGAAAGACGTCCTTATTGAGTTCTATGCACCATGGTGTGGCCACTGTAAAAAACTGGAGCCCGATTACAACGCCCTCGGAAAGAAATACAAGAATGAGAAGAATCTTGTCATTGCCAAAATGGATGCCACTGCTAATGATGTGCCTCATGACAGTTATAAAGTAGAGGGTTTCCCTACAATCTACTTTGCTCCCAGCAACAAGAAGCAGAGCCCAGTCAAATTTGCTGGAGATAAAAGGGATGTCGAGGAACTGAGCAAATTTGTGGAACAACATGCCACAAAATTATCACACAAAAAAGATGAGCTCTAAGAGATTTAGAGAAACAATGAACTATATACAAATGCAGTTTCCCAAGAATGGAAGTGTTCTGGAGGGGTCAGTGACCTTCAGAAGAAAAAGGATGTTTTGATTTATTTTTGGCTTTTGTACTATCTTTTGTTTCTGGGATCAAAACATTCAGTATTTTCATTCCAAACCAAGCACTGTTTATGTGGTTTCTTTCCAAAGTCTTTTAAATAAAAAAATGTAAAAATGAAAATGGAGTGGTTGTTTAATCATTGACTTAATCACACTGGACTGCGTTACCCAAAAGCATCGTAAGCCTAAATAGATCATAGAATCCACTGGCGCTAATGGTCTCTACAATCAACTTAAGCTTACAATGCTTTTGGGAAATAAAGCTCTGGTTTTTCTGAGTGCTGAGAGCATAAAAAAACAACTAGATTTTATATTGCAGATGTAACTTTTTTTTCTTTTTATTACGTGAACTTGAATTGTGAAGTCAACCTTTATAAATTTACATTTTTAAGAGCATGCAACAGAAACTACAATTGAGACACTTACGTACATAGTGTTAAGCTTTTGGTCTGATTTCAGACATAAAACAGACATCATGTTAAATAATGACCTTTTCTTGGGCCATTGAGTGGGTTAAAGGGATAGGTCACCCAAAAATGAAAATTCTCTCATTTCAACTTTCAAGACTTTCTTCTGCAGAATACAAACAAAGACTTTTAGAAGAATATCTCCGCTCTGTAGGTCCATACAATGCAAGTGAATGGTGACCAAAACTTTGAGGCACATAAAGTCTCAAAGCAATGAAATCTATTTTGGGTGAGAACGGATCAAAATATAACTCCTGTTTCACTTTAAATCTTTACATAAGAAGTTTCCTTGGTGATCAGCTGGATAAGGCATTGAGGTCTGAATCCTCCTTGAGATAAAAGATAGCCTATGTTGTGTTCTGTCTAATGATGTCATTGGTAGGATTGTTTGTAATTTTGAGAATCATGTGACTAGAGGAACTGGACACCAGTTTATCTCGAGAAGACTCACCTCTGACCCATTTCTGCTTACCAACTTGACTTTGTGTTTTAAAAATATAATCTTTTGAATGATTGCGTTCACGTAGTTAAACAGAACATGTTTCTAGAATAATCTGTACTGTTCACCTATCCGATCTCTGTACTCATAAGAGATGGCGTCAATTCATTTGCATATGCCTATACAGTAATTACTGTTGTTTCTGTAATCTAAGTTAGTTTGAGGTTAGATCCTCAACTCATTTTCTATTTCTGTCTTTTGCCTTTGGAAATGTGGAGAACTTTGTCTTCAGTAAACTCTCTCAGTTGATTGAAACTTCAACTTTCATTGTTCATACTGGTCTCTTTTCTGGGTATAACTGTATTTCCCTGCAGTATGGACAGAGCCAGTATATTCTGAGATAAGATATTCGTTTAAAAATCTGTTCATTTGGTGTTCAGTGTGAGTAAATGATCAGAATTTTCATTTTTGGGTGAACTATCCCTTTAACTAATACCCCATGTTTCAATTTTTTTTTAAGGATTGATGCAGTATCCGGCTAATTGTTTTTGTTTTTTTTGGCAGGAGTAAGGAATTGTGTGCTGATGTCATCGCCCTCGTTGAGAGATTCTATTGGAGTGGGCGGTACTTAACGAACCGGTTGACCCAAGTCCAAATAGTCCACAGGAAGTGGCACAGTTCAGTGCTAAAATAGATTGACATGTTTACTGTGTCGACCTACTGGTCATATGGAACTGTTTACTTCCAGTATTAGCAACAACGCTGAGCATGCTTTTTGTTCTAATTTACTAAAAGAAATAAATCGAAACCTAAATATTCGCACCATACTGTATAAAAAACCCGAAAACACTTTAATAATGGGCTGACATGATTCGTGACAGTTATAAAAATCCGAGGATTGACTATCAAATAGCGCGCCGATTTATCAGTTTAAAAAATTGTATTCGCTAAAAATCAAGAACAAAGAGAACTTCTTCACATGGCCCCCGCTCCCGGTCCCCCACTGCAGTCACGCATCCGATTGGCCGAGTCCCTGAAAATACCTAACCAATCGGACCAGTTTACATTGAACGTTTCGAATACAGCTAGTTGTGATTGGTTCATCTGTTTGGCGCTCGTTGGTTCTGCAGTGCGCGATGTGGGCGGTGAATTCTGAGTGTAAACGACAGACTGAGCGGGTTTGAATGTTTGAAGAAACGGAAATATTGAATATTTATATGCATTTCGAATTTATTTCAAATTCGGTTACAGTCTGCCGCCCACAAGAGGGAAAGACGCCTGACAAAACTAATACTTGAAGATACAGAGGCGAAAGAATCGATTGTCTTTTGTTTATCGAGGCTCGCCGGTATTGGTAACGCGGACGTGCGGGGGTGAAAGGACCTTTTCCCGCGAGCTAGCTGAGTTAGCTAGCTTAGTTAACCGATCATCTTTAACTGGTGACGGCACTGACGAAAAAAGTCACTTGATTTAATGTGGACTAGTCTCTTGCAGGTAGGCACCAGAGGAAGACTGTTGAATCAGTGATATTTTCGAAAACCACATTGAGACAACCTAGCTAACTAGTCAACTTCAAATTCAAACATTGGCAAGACATCAATCATGTTAAGTTAGATTATAAACCGTTTAGAAATCATGTGATACATGTAGTTTTCTGCTGACAGGTCATGATGAAGTTAATATACTGTTATGAAATCACACAATAAGTGTTGTATGTAGTTATTTCACTCAAACACCATGCACTTAACGAGGACTTCTTTACAGTCTTGTTGTCCTTCAGTGGTTCGGTTAAGATTTTCGCGAAATCTGCAGTAACTGAAGGAATGCGGGACAGACTGACGCAGAACTTTACGCATTCTATGATCAGTAAACATTCCAGTTTAGAACGTCAGTCTGTTACAATTCAGTGTCGCAGCAAATCGGATTGACAAGTGGGAATATATTTTGCATTCGCGGTTTCTTTTCAAAGTTTGTTGTAACATCACATTCTTTAAGTTTGTATGTAAACGATACTGCAATACCCATATACATGTAAAGTGGCGTACAATTCCAAGCATGTAGATTCATTCAATGTGTGTGCATCTGATCCCCTGTGCGTTTATAATCTTTTATTAGTTTATTGTCATTACTGCTTGACCTTCTGTTCTTATGTTAATTTGAATAATTAGTATTTGATCATTTTTTAAGGTTTTGTTTCAGTGTGAAGTTGCTGCAGTGTTGCATTACACCAGTAGGGGCGCCAATGAGTTCATACACCTGTCACTACAACACCCGTAAAAACATGTAGAGTCCAGCTTTGATGATACAGATTTAGCAAATGTAATGGCCAAGCTTTTCATTTGGATCACAGAAAGTGTATTCATGGATAAAGAAGGACATTCGTGTGCCTTGATTTGAAATCAGAATTTGTTACTACTTGCAGAGTAACTACATGGTTTGGAAATGATGCTGAGCAGACATTGGGGAAAAATTGCTGTCGGAGGGGGAAACCTGTGAACTTACAAGTCACACTTTGTCACTGTCTAGCATGTCACCTCCTGACTCAGCTGCTCGGTTACATATTCAGCCCACATATCCACAGAATGTTAGATAATCGTGACAACAGCAGAGTTGCCTTTTACACTCTATTATAGATTCATTCATTTAAATTGTTATTCCCTTTTATTACTTTAAACCATATGGTGAGAGAGTAGATCTGCCATATGCATCTATAAACAGCTGCCTTTTCCTGTGTGTCTGTGTGATTTACATGTATGCATTTGCTGTATTTTACTATTATTCCAGGACAAGACAGTGTTTATCCTCTGGACCTTTCTGTACAGTATAACCAAGTTGTATGTTTCTATATATGTATACCATGAAATGTAAAACCATACTGTAAATGTCTATAGGGAAACCATGGGATTGACTGGGAGGAAATCGGAGAAGGGTCCGGTTTGCTGGAGGAGACGTGTGAAGTCTGAGTACATGCGACTGCGGCAGCTCAAACGTTTTAGGAGGGCAGATGAGGTCAAGGTGATCCAAGGGCTAATACAGCAGAGATAAAGCTGCCCATACACAGTTGTTAGAATTTGACTTTGTTATATTGTTTATCCCCCATTGGAGGACACTAAGGGCCTTTGAGAACTTGGAAAACAACCCTGTTGCCTACCTGACTCTAGGACGATTTCACATTAAAATGTATTTTCTTGTTGTACAGAGCATGTTCAGCTCCAACAGACAGAAGATCTTGGAACGCACAGACATATTGAACCAAGAATGGAAACTGAGACGGATACAACCTGTTCACATTATGACACCTGTAAGCTCCTTGCGTGGGACCAGAGAGGTTTGAACACATCTAATTGAGATTCTCCCAGAATGCATTAGTATGCATTTTTAATGTCATCAGAGCTTTTGTCAGTTTATTTAATGTCATATTTTTATCCCCTTTTTTCCATACTTAATGAGAATGCCTTTTTGTGTTTATTATTTTACATGCAAGTTCTCAAATCCTATGTGTTTCCTTGTGCCCAGCCTCATGGGCTATATAAGTATATGGGTCATTATTCTCCATGGTATATGTTACTCTTGATTTAGTAATGTTACCTCTCAAAAAAGATTGTGGTACATCATATGACTCATTTTCTATCTGTGTTATGGGATGTCATCTCTCATTGAAATGTAACACATCTCGATCATTTTGCAGTGCACTGTTGACAGTGGCTTCTCAGAGTTTTCCAGACAAGTCATTCCTCTAAAAACACTGAATGCTGTGGCGTCTGTGCCTGTTATGTACTCATGGTCGCCACTCCAGCAAAACTTTATGGTAAAACCAAATTCTATTTATGCATGTGTTGGAGAAATACAAGTATTAAAAGCAAAGCATTCTTTAAATGTTGTATTCTGTTTTAGGTTGAAGATGAAACAGTATTGCACAACATCCCTTACATGGGTGATGAAATCCTTGATCAAGATGGCACCTTCATTGAAGAGCTTATTAAAAACTATGATGGAAAAGTCCATGGAGATAGAGGTCAGGGGTTAGAATTTAAATAGATTCTTCCTTCATAAACTCTAAAAGCAAAATTATAAACTTTGAAAGCAATTATCCCTTTAAGCAGAACTAACGTTTCCTCAGTTACTTTGAGTGCATGTTCTCTTGAAATGGGACATTGATTTCCAATTTTCTGTTCTGTGTGCAGAGTGTGGCTTTATAAATGATGAGATCTTTGTGGAACTAGTGAATGCGCTCAATCAGTACAGTGACAACGAGGAAGATGATGAAGATGAGGATCAGCACGATTGCAAATTGGAGAAGATGGAACTCTGTGATGGAAAAGATGACACTGAAGACTCTCACAAGGACCAGCTTAATTCTGAGAGTAAAGAGAGATTAAATTAAGCCTGAGCAGAGACTTTGTGTTAATGTACTAATTACCTTAAATAGTTTGGAGATGTATTTTATTTGTAATAAATAAGTGTGCATTCATTGTTTTGATACAGAGATATACTGAATCAAATTCAAAATGTATTAAGCTCACAAAATACACACTTTGTTTATAAAGCTTCAAAAGATTTCCAGTGGCTTGCTCAACATTATGGAATATGTTTGCAAGTAGCAGTTACAATTTTTTATGTAAAGTTCAATCTATGTAGATTTACAAACAAATCTGTCTCATGTCCTTTAGTGCTGACTATAAACAGGCATTTTATTACATACAACTGGATGTATTATATGCAATGACTTGTTTTATTACGTAATCCGTCCTTTGATCACAAACTCTGTTTTGCCTTGTTTTTCTGTCCAACAGGTTGCAACACTGACGGATCTAAAAAGTTCCCCTCTGAAAAAATCTTTGAAGCCATTTCTTCCATGTTTCCTGATAAAGGTTCACCTGAAGAACTCAAAGAAAAGTATGTCAGATGTGTCTGTAAAAACACTACCCTGAGCAGCAGATATTCCCCATCAATACAAATTTTTGTTTTTGTTTTGATTGTGATAAATTGATGCCCCTCTCTGCTCAGGTACAAAGAGCTCACTGAGCAGCAGCTCCCAGGAGCTCTTCCACCTGAATGCACCCCCAACATTGATGGGCCAAATGCTAAATCAGTACAGAGAGAGCAGAGTCTGCACTCCTTCCACACACTCTTCTGCAGGCGTTGCTTCAAATACGACTGTTTCCTCCACCGTAAGCAATGATTGCACAAACTCCTTGACACTTAAATTCAGCTTCACTTTAATGAACCTTTTTATTTTATTTTTTTTTATTTTTTTTTATTAAACATTGAACTTTTTTTTAATAGGTAAAATGCTTTTTTATTTTAATTTGCAGCTTTCCATGCAACTCCAAACACATACAAGCGCAAGAACATGGAGAATTTGGTGGACAGCAAACCATGTGGCATTTATTGCTATATGTATATGGTTCAGGCAAGTGCATTTCTTCACCCAATCAGAATTGAAAGATACTATCAATCCTGATGATACAAATCAAACTTGATTAAGCAGTAAAACTTTACAATAAGGTTGTATAGATTAACATTATTTAACACAATCTAACAGTGAACAGTACTTAGACAGAGTTTATTGTTCTTGGTTAATGCTCATTTCAATAGTGTAATAGTATAATAGTACGTTTGTAAATTATCCATGATTTTCCTAAGACAAGGACTGTCCAAGGACATTGTCTGTTAATCAGCAAATCTGTCTCAAGTGTTTCATATATCTGGTTCTGGTCTTGTTTATTTTATACTGAGCTTACACATCTGTCTCTCTTCAGGATGGCATGGTTAGGGAGTACCCAGCTGGTGTGGTTGCAGAGCGTGCCAAGACCCCTTCCAAGCGCACAGTCGGCAGACGCAGAGGGAGACTCCCAAACAGCAATAGCAGACCCAGCACCCCAACGTTAAACACTGAGCCTAAAGACACTGACAGTGACCGAGAGGGAGGGGCAGATGGGAATGACTGTAATGATAAAGACGAAGATGACAAAAAGGATGAGACCACCAGCTCCTCAGGTATAGATTGAGAGGATGTGACATATTACACTGGTGTGCTCATTTATATTTATTTTATTAGTAACATCTCAGATGCTCAGTCCTTACTGAATGCACAGTTTTTAAATCATCCCTGGACACTAAAATAAATAGATGTAGTCAAGAAGGTCTTAGGCCATTTTAGAAAATTTGCACTAGTAATAGATTAATGAAATATGGATGGAGTATATTTCTAACTATTGATCTGTTAAGCGTTGTATCATGTAAAGATGTTTGACTGTGTTACTAATGAAAGTCTTAGCTAAAATTGTTGGTTGGTAGTTGTGTAATATGTGATTTTTGTGTGTTGTACAGAGGCAAACTCTCGCTGTCAGACTCCAGTGAAGCTGAAATTGAGCTCAGAGCCTCCTGAGAACGTGGACTGGAGTGGAGCTGAGGCATCTCTGTTCCGAGTGCTCATCGGCACTTATTATGACAACTTCTGCGCAATTGCAAGACTCATTGGCACAAAGACCTGCAGACAGGTACACACATTTGAAAGAAGGTTTATGATTAAAGATAATTTTATATTAGCATTTCCTGTTACTTTTATGTAAAAAACTGCATATACTTGCTCTATTTTAAAGAGCTGATAGAAATTACTTGCAAGTACAAATATTAAATATAGTTTCATGTCACAGGCCTCAAGGACTAAAAACGAAATGTTTTTCGTTTCAGTTCGTTCTGAGCAAAAACTATATTTTTTTGTTCTGGTTCTGAAGTTCCGCAGCCTCCTTTCCAAATGTTAACCGGTTAGATCAAGATAAAAGAACGGTTAATAATGTTCTTTTCAATATGACAGTACTCTGCGCTAAGGGGTGGATGAAATACCAATTGCGGTGTTGCCAGATCTCGCTATTAATTATATTAGCTATAATTTTTTTTTTTTGTGTGTGGTAGATTTATTAGCATAGAAATCATAAGCAAATAGTTCATTAACAGTTAAGTATCATTTTAATTACAGATCTGCTTCTCAGTCAAAACCCGGCAGCATCAAATCTGTATTAATGCATCATATCTATCATTAGTTCAGTGAAGACTTGGAAACAACTGAGAAATATACTTTTTTACCTCTAATAATTTTTTCCTTGTATCTGCATTAGCCGTGCATGTATATGTAGTAATTATACATAGTTGTTAAAAAGGTCTTCATTCACAGATTGCGACATCCACAATGGGCAGTTAGGCAAAGAAATGTGTGATTCAGCAGTTTCCTTCAGGATCAAAGCACGTTGAATTTTTTCAGGCAACATGAATTGGTGTAGTTCCAAAAATTGACTGTGATAAACTGTTACGATTAGTCCCAGTCTAGGTTGGGAAAACCGTAACAAGGTTGTGGTTCCCTTCTTCTGTTCCAGCACTCACAAATAGTCAAGTTTTTAGAATGCAAAATAAGGTATTTATTTTACATTATATAAGAAAGGAGGCAAAAAGGCTTCAAGAGGGGGCAATGGCCAAAATGGCAAACAAAAGTTCATTAATTCCTAAAGGGGGAGTCAACTAACTTTTCTAGAAAAGAAAATGGAAATAAACAACATAAACATACTCTAACTCCCTTTCTACCTGAAAACAGATATTAAACAAAATGGCACGCACCTCCCTACAAATGCTCCCAAAGTAATCAGTCCAAGGCACACTTGACAATAACTTTTAACACCTTTTAACAACAGTTCACTCAATAGGCACAAATGCAATCTCAAGTGATATACAACAAATTGTCAAGAGAGTATAACAACATGTCTGAGGATGGGAATGAAACTTTCCAGCAGCTTTTATCCTTCAGCAGCTCACAGACCAATCAGGAGAACTCCTTGTTAGTGCTCACCTGGTAGTGATTAGAGTAAAAGGGAGAAGGAAAGAGAGAGAGGAGGAAAGCAAGGGGAAAAACAGACATGCCACACTAGACATTCTCACCCCAAAATACATAACCAAAACAGATAAAATGTTACACCACATTGAATACGTCTTAAAACATAACACCTCCCCAATGAAAAGATACAAACAAAATGTTTGTAGCTACTACAAAAGATCACTCATTACAACAAGCACTTGTCAGTCTTCAGCACTGTGGGCTTTGGACAGCGCATCTGTAACAATGTTTTTAGCACCCCTTCTATAGCGAATATCCAGGTTGAACTCTTGAATTATGAGAGACCAATGCATTAAGCATTGATTCGAGTTACACATATGGGAGAGAAAGACAAGCGGGTTATGGTCAGTGTACACAACAATTGGAAATTAACTACCACCCAAGTAGATTTCAAAGTGTTGGAGTGGCAAGAGCTTCCTTTTTAATGGTACTATACTTGTGCTGGCACTGGGAGAATTTCCTTGAAAAGTAACAAATTGGGTGATCAACACTGGTGTTGCTCCCTTGTAAAAGGACTGCTCCGGCAACAGTAGTGCTTGCATCAACCTCTAACTTAAACGGATGAGCTAAGTCAGGCGCAGCCAGTACTAGGGCATTACACAGGAGTTCCTTGGCCATGGTAAAGGCATGCTCACACGCAGGTGTCTCATTTAAATACCTGGCAAGTACTGAGGAGATCAGTTAAGTTTACAGGAAGATCCTTTGCAACAAATTCATCGTCTTCTAGGGAGGGAGACAGTAGCACAGCAACAGTAACAGGCTTAGCAGGGGAGGAATGGTCACATCTCTTAGTGATAAGCCTTTGGCATATTAACATGACAGATACGTGATTTCTTCCTATGATCAGGGGTGCGAATTACATAATTTGTGTCACTCAGTTTCTTTTCAACAACATACGGTCCTGTAAATTTAGACTGAAGAGCAGAACCAGGCATTGAGAGCAGATCTAACTCAGAATCACCAGGTTGAAAGGAGTGTTCAACAGTTTTGCGGTCAAACTGGGTTTTAGATTTAAAAACCGCTACCTCACAAACATGATGCAGACATTCGTGGAATGAGTTCACGTACTCTAACAGGAGTGAGTGTTGAGTCTACAGTAAGAAACTGTTCACTTAATAGTTTCAGCAGGCCCCTAACAGTATGACCAAAGACTAGTTCGGCAGGGCTGAAACCCAAGGACTCCTGAACAGTTTCTTTGATCGCAAATAGGAGCAAAGGAAGGCTATTGGCCCAATCTTTACTGGTTTCAACACAATAAGTATGCAGCTGGGGCTGGTTGAATGACTTGATTCGGTTTACCTGCAATTTGACATGCATGGGATGAACGACAGTACTTTGAGACAGCTGTTCTTAGCCAGGTCAATAGAAATACTTAGCTACACTCTGGAAAGTTTTGTTAATGCCTAAATGACCGGGAAGAATGTGGTCATGGGCGAGTTTGAGAACTGGCAGACAGTAACCAATAGGTAGTACAATTTGATAAGTTGGGCTCAACTCAGCCTTTTTTTTTTTTTTTTTCTCCCAATTTGGAATGCCCAATTCCCAATGTGCTTTTTTATTTATTTATTTTTTTTTTTTTTAAGTTCTCATGGTCACGTAGTGATTCGCCTCAGTCCAGGTGGCGGAGGACGAATCCCAGTTGCTTCTACGTCTGAGACCGTCAACCCGCGCATCTTATCATGTGGCTTGTTGAGCGCATTGCCACGGAGACATAGCGCGTGTGGAGGCTTCACGCCATCCACCGCGGCAACCACGCTCAATTCACCATGCGCCCCACCGAGAACGAACCACATTATAGCGACCACGAGGCGGTTACCCCATGTGACTCTACCCTCCCTACTAACCGGGCCAATTTGGTTGCTTAGGAGACCTGGCTGGAGTCACTCAGCACGCCCTGGGATTCAAACTAGTGAACTCCAGGAGTGGTAGCCAGCGTATTTTACTACTGAGCTACCCAGGCCCCGATAACTCAGCCTCTTTAAGGGCTTGAGACATCCACTTACAGATCAGAACACATATATCCCAAAAATAGCAAACATTTACATTATCAACGCCATCCACAGTCTCCACAGCAGCCTCAACACAGCGAACTAAGGAGGGATCAGACTTTTGCGCAGCACCAAGCTGCTCTCTGCCTGCCAACTTTCAGAGATGGGTCTCCTTTAACGGTAGAACCAAGGTCAGCTTCCACAACACTGCTGTCTACAGATAGACAGAGCTCAACAGTGGGATCTGAGGAAGTGAGAAAAGAATCAGATAGTTCAATCACATCTTCACACTTGTGCGCCTTGAAGCGCTTAACTGCGCACACTGGAAACGCAGAGGGGAAACACCTGGGCATGTCTGCCTCGCATACAGGAGATTCAGTAACAATTGGGTAAGGAAATACTCTGCCACCTGCTAGATCATTTCCAAGGATGAGGCTCACTCCCTCCACCGGCAGTTGAGCGCACACCCACCTTCACTGGCCCAGAGACCAGGTCAGAGTTTAAGAACACTGTATGGATTGGAACCTTAACACAGCCCAGTTCAATGCCACAAATTAATACATCAGTTCCTTTGTGTCTTACTTGAAAGGAGCATGGTATTCTCAAGAAGAAATGATTGCGCTATGCCTCTTAGAATTGAGAGGTTTTACAGCGGATTTAGGGGAAATGGAAACACTACCCTTCAATTGAAAGGGACCAAACACAGAGGAATCAGACAAATCATGATCCTCCACACTAGGCACAGGACTGAAAAACAGCATTCGCAATGCTTTTAGTTTTAGAGGCTGCATTTTTTTTTTTTCCATGCCTTGCAGTCAGAAATTAAGTGACTGGGATCAAGGCAGTAAAAACAAACGCATTTAGACTCATCCTTGCATTGAGTCGGATGGTGCTCACGTTTAGGCAAACGATTAAACACAAGGTTTTTCGCCTCGTGGAAAAACATCAACACGCTCACTCTGACGCGCAGCAGGAGAGAACACAATCCTATGCCTAAGGACATATTCATCTGCTAACACAGCAGCAGCAAAAATTGAGGCTACTTTTTGTTCATTCAAATGCATCACCAGACATCAGGCAGGCAGGTTTTGAAATCTTCTAACAGGACCAGTTCTAGGAGTTGTTTGAATATTGCGGTTTTGGAAGCAGCACACCACTTTTCTAATAAAGCTCTCATCACGAGCGAACAACAAATGTCTGTTTGGCTGTTTTGCTGTAACCATGAAATTCTTGTCTATAGGCCTCAGGAACCAGCTCATAGACTCTGAGAACCGCAGCTTTAACAAGGTCATAATCAAGGGAATCTTCGAGAGGAAGGGCAGAACACACCTCCTGCACTTTGCCAACTAGGCTGCTCTGTAACATTAACACCCACATATCTTTTGGCCAATTCAGTTTTGCAGCAATTCGCTCAAATGCAACAAAATAAGCATCGACTTCAGACTCTCTGAATGGAGGGACAAGTTTAATATACCTGCTAGGATCAAAGGGAACAGAAGCACCGTCAGGTGCATGGTCTATGCCAGGCTGGGCAGAAGTAGAGACACCGGCATGGGTAGGAGCGGAGGGAGGCGGAACTGCGGTACGCGCTACACGTTCTCTTTCCTGCTCCCTATGAATTGGCTCCAATTTGTGCAAATGCAACAAACGTGTATCATGCTCTTGCCGTTTGATTTGCAACTCTATCTCTTTCAATTTCAGTGCCAAATTGGTATCGGATTCAGGCATTGGAGGACTGGCAGCCGGACCCTTTTCTTTAGATGTGCCACCCTCCAAAGCCTCACCTTTGTCAGCCTCACTAACTGCGGCTCTTCTGAAAATATTTTGAACTCCACCAATTTGGTGAACAGTTTAGATTTAATTATTTGTTTCACAGCCAAAGATTGAACAGGAATTCTCAAGATTTCAGCAATTTGCAGTAAATCATCTTTGCAGAATTTATCAAATTGTTCTGTGGTCGGATTGAGGAAGGATTCAATATCAGATTCCATGGTCTACACTCAACACTTACTCCACCAAACACAAAATAAACAAGCCAAACAAGAAATGTAAATACCAGGGTTCCTGTGGATCCTTAAGACTTAAAATGTCTTAAATTGAGTTTTCCAAAATGTAAGGTCATAAAAAGTCTTAAATATCTTAAATGATACAACAAAAGTCTTAATTTTTATTTAAAGAGGTCTTACATTTTGGGGAGGAAAACAGGAATCGTGATATGAACTAATGTGATTATCAAACTTCAAAAGAATATGATTTATTTAAATAAATGCCTGCGCTGCATCCTTCAGAGTGAAAACGTGGCACTGTTGTATTTTCTCCAAACACGCAGGGGCTTGTGAGTGTTTTCAGCTGTTGCAGAGCAGTTCACAATCATTAGGCTATATCGGAAATTTATGACAAACTATCACTAAAGATCAACTGTTGATGATGATGTAGTGTTGATGAAATATGACAATGTTTACTTTTAATTGGTAATAATGAGTGCAGGTTTTATATCCCTTATTTGTTTGAACGAGCAGCTGGAAGCAGTGAAGCGCAAGCATTTCAAAATAAGAGTCCCCTGTGTATTTCAAAGTTAAAGTGCCTTTAAAGTTAAAAGTTACACACTATGAATCAAATCTGCAAACCTCTGGGTATGGCCAAATGTGATAATTAAACAGCAGAAGGATGTAATTTAGTTAAATAATATACAATCACATGCGTTGCACACTACAGAATGAACAAGAGGTGTCATCTGCTTCACACACACGCATTAATGTTAATATTTTCATTAATACTGTGAAGCTCTGTTGTGCAGCATTTTATTTTACCAAAACAAAAAAATATTATATTTTTATTTGATTACAGCTGTATGTTTCAATTTGATTAAACACCATTTGAACATAACATTTCATTAAAACATTTAACATGTAATCCAGAAAAATAAAAACGGAAAACTAATAATCTGTATCTGTGAGACTTCATGCAGTTCTTTTAATCAAGTCATTTTCTGTGTAATTTCCTAAAAAATCTGAGGCTTTTTATTTGTTGATTATAGTATCGATTTCGTATCGATACCGAGGTACCAGGGCTGGTATCGTACCGAAGCCAAAATTTTGGTTTCAGCAACCCTAGACTGTTTGAATCCTCTCCTTCAATGAGGGGAAATTAGCCTTTTCCTGTCCTGCTCATATTGTGATTTTGCACACAAGAGCCAGATACTTGTGCAGATAATCATTAGGAATGGTGAACAAACTGATATGATGTTCAGGAATGTGAACGCTGACACACAGGATATATGCATAGGCAAGTTCAGTGACACTTCACATAATCTTTCTATGAGCACTAAAGAAAAAAATGGAGAATAAAAAGCTAACTGGAACTGGACCATGGAACACTTGATGACCACCACTGCTGCACACGTTGAGTGTTGCTAAACTCACTGCTGAGTTTTGCGCAGAGAGCGCTCTGATATTTACCTCAGTTTCATCAAAATCATTTGGATGGCCAGATAAAAGTGACTGGCAGGCCTCATCGTATCACTGATTTACATTAAATAAAAACATTACATCGTACTGGGAGACCCTGAGAAGTGGTGGTATGCAAGAAAAACTGCCAGTATTCTGTTGACTGAATTAAAGAAGTGCAGGTACTGCGTACCGGTGAGTACACAGTACCTGCACTTCAAACACAGATACAAATTAGAGGTTGACCGATATTGGATTGTGCTCAATTTATTTAATGGTACATAAATCAGTTTTAATGTGATATATATGTGGAAAACATGCCTCGAGTACTTTAAACTTGCATTAAGCCTTCCCTGTTTTACTGATAAGCAATGTTAAGACCATTTTGAATGTGTGTTTGCTAATTCCTAAAGTGGGAGTCAACAAACTTTCCTAGAAAAGAAAATGGAAATAACAAACGTACTCTAACTCCCTTTCTTGGCTATTATGAAAGGCATAAATAAGAACTTGTATCTAGTTGATATCAGTGAATTCAGGTTTTAAGAGGGTTGTTCTGTTTTGGGATCTGTTAGGTTTATGAATTCAGGGTAAAAGAATCCAGCATCATCGCACGTGCACCTGCAGTGGATGAAAACACTCCTCAAAGGAAGAAAAAGAGGAAACACCGGTATGTCAAAAAGGAGGCCACTTTTGTTTCACTTTCAACAAATGCAGTATAAATGGCGTTAGTCATGTCTAACCTGTTTGCCTTCTTGGGCTCTTGTTCTAGGTTGTGGGCCACTCATTGTCGAAAAATTCAACTAAAGAAAGGTTTGTATCTTATGAAAGTTTGCAGAATGATAAAGTCTTGAGCTCTAACTGTAATCTTGGCTTAAATGAAATAAGCTCTCAATTGTGAAGGTTAGGTAAGAATGCAAAAGTGTGCATTACTCGCATTAACTTTCTGCTCACAGATGGCTCCTCCAATCATGTGTACAACTACCAGCCATGTGACCACCCACGCCAACCATGTGACAGTTCTTGCCCCTGTGTCACTGCCCAAAACTTCTGTGAGAAGTTCTGCCAGTGCAGCTCAGAATGTAAGTACATCAGCCAAGCATGCAACCTTAATGTGACACCCAGCTTAAAGAAAAACACTGAATTAATACATGGCTTGGGTTTGGAAAGAGAAAACAAAAAAAATTAATGCTTCTTACTCCATAAACATGGAGAGCGTTGAGATGGTGAGCTGAAAGCATCTAATTTTGCCTTGCATTTAAAAAATTTTTTTTATTTTTTTATATAGAAGATATTTTGCACACAATGCTCCAGGATTTAAATGATTGGTACTTGTTTAGTGTGTGATTATAGACTTCTGTGAGCTACAATGACAACTTAACATGAAAATGTTGTAAGCCCTCATGAATGTTGTAAAGTTAATATATAACTTTAGTTAATTAACAGGAAACACCATGCATAACAGCGGTGTTTCATTTAAAAACGGTCATGCATGTGCAGGTCAGAACCGGTTTCCAGGTTGCCGCTGTAAGGCTCAATGTAACACCAAGCAGTGCCCCTGTTACCTGGCCGTACGGGAGTGTGACCCTGACCTGTGCCTTACCTGTGGGGCAGCAGATCACTGGGACAGTAAAAATGTCTCCTGCAAGAACTGCAGCATCCAGAGAGGAGCCAAGAAGGTACATTTATTATGTCATGTCTCAGCATCAAGATGCATGTGGAGGTTTTGTGAAAATTAGCAACAGGAATTTGAAAAATGAAAAATCCACATTGTTACCAATTAGCAAAACATGCACAGACTGTGCGAACACGTTGTTATTACTGGTAAGTGTCTATTAACATATTGCATTTGTATTTCTAAAATGTTATTTGTTGTGAATTATTCAAGGCTCCCTCTGTCTTGGAAATATCAGTGATTTTTATTTGTATATCTGTTTTATTTTTTATGAATAATTAAATCAGCTTTTTCAATCGAGAGTAGAGTTTTTCTCATCTTAATCGGCTAAGTAACGCTCTTGTGTAGAGTAAAACCATAGTTATTTAGTATGATTTGTGAGTGAATTTTCTTTTGAGTCAGATCTTTTCAGTAAATCGAGGCATATTCAGTCTGTATGATCCATTAGAAAATCAATGTGATTTTGAATGGTTTTTAAAAATCTCTCTCTAGTAATAACAAAAGAATTCTTAAGGAAAATTATTGAAATTCAAGGGACCAATGTGAGAACTCTGATGATTAATTGTAATACCCCCTCCTTTTTTATGTATGCCATTTTACACTTTTCTTTTAGCACTTGCTACTGGCTCCATCTGATGTGGCTGGGTGGGGCATCTTCATCAAAGAGCCTGTTCAGAAAAATGAGTTCATTTCTGAGTACTGTGGGGAGGTGAGAAGATTTATTGTTTATTACAGTCAGAGTTCAGATTTGCTTTCCTTCTAATATGATGCATTTCTGTTTTTTTACCTGATAGATCATCTCCCAGGATGAGGCAGACCGCAGAGGCAAGGTCTATGACAAATACATGTGCAGCTTCCTGTTCAACCTAAATAATGGTGACTCAATTATTTCTCAAACTCGTTTTACTGCACTGAACACATGCTCTCTCACTGGCTGACAACCTCTCACCTTTCACCCACAGACTTTGTTGTTGATGCAACTAGGAAAGGAAACAAGATTAGGTTTGCCAACCACTCCGTGAACCCCAATTGCTATGCAAAAGGTAAATAATTTCGAATGCTGTGCAGGAAATGGTCTAAAAGGGGTAGTTCACTCAAAAATGAAAATATCTTTTTATTCCCTCACACTCATGTTCCAAACCTGTATGACTTTCTTCTGTGGAACATAAAATATGTTTGGCAGAATGTTAACTTAAGTCATCATTCATTTTCAGAGCATCTTTTTTCCATACAAGTAAATGGTGACTGAAGCTGAAGAGAGAGTGTGTGTAAAATTTAAACTCATGATCTGTTCTTCTCTGCCCCCACAGTCATGATGGTTAATGGAGATCACAGAATTGGCATATTTGCCAAGAGAGCCATACAGACTGGAGAGGAACTGTTCTTTGACTACAGGTAGAAAATGCTATAATCTCTTTGACCTATTACTTCAAACGGAATTGTGGCAAAAATGGTTAAATGGCTTTAATTCATTTAATTGGGTGTGTAAGGCTGGTTTGCCTTAGTTTATTAAAGGTGATGTTGCTTAAAAACCTAAATATAATTTCATATCCCTTTCAGATACAGTCAAGCCGATGCTCTAAAATATGTGGGCATTGAACGTGAAATGGAAATTCCATGAAGCCATCTACCTCCTTGAACAATTGCCTTACATTCTTCAGGAATTCTCTCTCCACATACATCTCCAAAACAGCTTAGAAACCGGGTTTTATAGGACAAGGGCATCTATTTGAAATTTTTTTTTTTTTTTTTTACAGTGATATTTTCAAGACTTTTTTTTTTACTTGACCAACAGGCTTACTCTGGGATTACTTTTTGATAGTAACTTGAACATTGTCATGTTTACAGTTGAAACAATCCATTTAATAATGGACCGTTGTTTTGTACTCTGGATCATAGTACCACCCCCTCCCCCCCATTTGCTTTAAGTTATTTTGACAATTTATTCTTTATACTTTTGGACCAATTTTATTTACAGGCTGTATGTTTCTAACACGTTATCACACAAACTCCAGCTACTTTTGAAGGTTTTGTTCGTTGTGGAAAACCAAAGCCACTTTCACTGTTTTGCATGTCATCTCAAGAAACTTAGTGCAGAGGTATTTAATGCATTTTCTTGAGTGCCGATGCACAATTGCTGTAAACACAATGGTGAATTATGAGAGGGTGCAGACTCAGTATCATACTATTGTGGTGCCTTGAAATGTAAAAAAACTGAATAGTTTCTTGAATTAGATTTCCTATAAAATTGTTGAACAGTGTACTCAGTGTATGCATGAACAGAGTTTTAAATGGAATCGGGTAGCTCTTCATTCTTCAATATTATCCTGAATTGTTTCACAAAGTCTATTGAGACCATTGCAGCTCTGAACTAGACATCACTAAAGGTAGCGAGATTGGTTTAAGGTGCTCTTCATGTTAAGTGAAAAAAAATTAATTCATTCTGACTGTGGGATGTTATAAGAATCAAAGCAATAATACCATGCTTGACTTAAGCTGTTCTCTTAAGGTCCCTATTTATTTTATCAGTGTAAACCAGTTTTATTAATTTATTGATAATATCTTTGCTGTGATTTGAATAGGGAATATTTAGGAGTTAGTTAATGCTTTTTGTCATTTTTCTCCACTGAACCTATCGATCAATCTTGTTTATGCTTTATTTTCTGTGGGTTTTTGACCACTCCATCTCCATGTTTCTGATTATAAGGTGCTGTTTAATTGTTTACAGGAATTTAAAATAAACATTGAAATCAATTGTCTGCTGTAATATTGCCAGAAGAGTGCCAGAAAATTTAGCTGAGTGGTGTGAACAAAGATAACTATAATGAGCAAAACTAATTACTGAGAAGGCTTAAAGAAAAATTAAGTTTATTCATGACATTTATAAAATGAACTGCACTATACAAATGGCGTTCTCGTGGCAGGTAACAATGCAAGTAACAACTCTAAACAGCCAGTCAGACACGATTATATGCTGTTGAAAAGTATCCTCTTATTTTAATCTCTGGTATTTTCATCTGCAACCAACAGCCTTTTTAAAAAACCTGTCAGTTTTCCAAAAGTCACTTTAATTTATAGTTAAATTAATCAGCGTTTTGTCTTTTTTTTCATGATAGGCAATACCATGCAGCCCTGACTCTGGGTCCCACTGAGTATAGTTCGATGTCCAATATTTACACATTAAAAAGGCTTGAGCAGCTGAAAGGCTTAGAAACAAAGACTGGCTGCTTTTTCAGTCTGGGTTTAAAGGGAAAAGTCCAGTGTCACATCATCCAACTTGCCAGAAAATGTTCTGTTTTTCTGCATCCACATTGTGTAGGTATTCCTTGAAACATTAGCCAAATGTCTAAGGAATGATCTTTAGAAGCCAAACTTTAGAGAAGGTTTTTAAGCCAAGTAGCTGTAGGTGTCTTTTTCCCCATCCACACGTTCCAGATATTCCTTCTCTATCAAAATGTCAATGCATTTCTGAAAGAAATAAACATTCAAAAACATAAATGCCTGATCTGAATAGATTAAAAGCTAAATTTAGAATTGCCTGGTGCTGCTGTCCTGTTACCTTGATGACAGGGACACGAGGTTTGAAACGTGATGAAAGTTGGTTCAGCACTTCAGCCAAAAGCTGTTGGTGCTTTAAAACTTTCCTCATCTTCATGATTCTCACAATAGCAGCCTGCACACAAGAATGAACACATACATTCAAATGAATTTCTGTATTTAAACACAAAAACAAACTTGGTTTTAACTTAATGAAATAGTTCAACAGATCATTTACTGATCCCCATGTTGTTCCAACCTGTATGACTTTTATTGTCCCATTGAACAAAAATATGCAAGAAATTAGCCTCAGTCAAATTTCACTTTCAATGCCTCTGTCTAACATCTCCGTTTGTGTTACACAGATGAAAGTCATTCGAGGTAGAAAATTACAGAATTTCCAGTTTTGGGTCAACTATCCCTTTAAGGAATTGATACTGTTTATTTGTTTTTAAATACCTGGATGAGGAGTTTCCTGTCTTCCTCAATGTTCTTATGTGTTGTCTCTTGCTCTTGTTTTTGCTCTGTCTTCATTGGCACATTGATATTGACCCGCAACTTCTTGCTGCAGGACACACAACAGCACAGATGGACATGGGACAGTTTTAAAAGTCACTGAATTAACATCAGTGTATGCTGTGCAGATAAAATATTAATCTGAAGACAAGAACTTACTTCTTATAGCCCAAGAAAATTTTTATTAATGTATCAGGCTTGAAATCCATTTCATCTATGTTTGCATTCTCATCCTCCAAGACCTGAAAAAGTAAAAAAAAAAAAAAAGTATCATCTTTTTTTCTCATCTTGGCTAATTTAAACACGAGTATGAATGGTTTCTACACAGTTTTTTTTTAATAAACATTCTGTAAGCAAAACCACACCACAGATAAGGGTTAAAAATGCTATACTCAAAAGGGACAGCACTAAGGCCATGTTCCCACCTGGTATTAAAATGTGTTTTTGGTGAATTGATAAAGTTTTCAGCCGACACATCACTGTTTCCACCTGGTATGACCATGCTTCTCAAGTGCTTCTCCTGTTACCATTTGCCTTTGGATTTTGAGGGGAGGGAGTCTGATTTATGTATATTATCATGTCAGTGTGTTAATTCATTATAATAAACAGCAAAACAAAAATCATAAAAACAAAAACAAAAAAAACAGCACACTTGTTTCTCCCAGATGCAGCTGAAATTTTATCCAAGCACAAACCCAACATTTTGAGCAGAATTGTCCATTATTTTAGTAGAGTACCAGTATTAACCTGAATTTCAGATGTGTGTGTTTCTCATGCATGCTGATATCAGACAAACTGAAGATCATCCATGAAGTTCTCTTATGTCTACGCTTTTTCAAATTTTCCGATCTGATGATTATTTCCTTTTAAAGCCACACAAAACCAGCAAAGTTTGCACTCTTGTTTTAGTGCAGTGGCTGATTGACAGGTGAGGGGTGGCGCTTCGCTGCTGTCCATGACAGCACATTCAGAAAAGACTGCGTTTAACACATCAAATGCGATTTGGTCACATGCGTTCTAGACTACCTTTGTATGTGGTTTCAGTGATCATCTCACAAATGTTTTGTACCCTTTCTAGACCTGTATTTAGCGCTGACCATGTTATTCGATCACCTGAAATGCATCTTAATACCAGGTGCAAACGGGGTCTATGATAAAAAGTGACATATGCTGATTACAGAGTCCTATAAACAACCAGTCCTCAATACTTACCAGCAACTTTGATTTCAACAGTATTTGCAAAACCTGAACCAAAATATCCTGTGAAATGAAGGGAGAGAGAGAGAAAAAAAAAAGAATGACGTAGAAGACAAAAACGTAAAAAAAAAAAAAAAAAAAGTTAAATTTTTTTTTTAAAAAAAGCCAGTAAAATTCAGACTGACTTATTTTAGATTTAATAAATCCCTTAAAAGAATATTCTGGGTTCAATACAAGTGAAGCTCAATCAACAGAATTTGTGGCATAATGTTGATCAGAACAAAAAATAATTTCGACTAAAGCAAAAACCTGGGTTACAGTCAGGTACTTATATGAGAAGTAAATATGGCCAATTTTTGGAGGGTTTAAAAAGGCAGAAATGTGAAGCTTACAATTTTATAAAAGCACTTACATTAAATTATTAACATTATTTCTTCTGTTAAAACTGGTGTATTATTTGTTGTATTATAAGTTGTTTAAATGGTAATTTTTTTGCCACACTGTAACACCATGCCACAAATGCTGTAGATTGAGCTTAATTTGTATTAAACACAAAATATTCCAAAATAATATTTCAAAAGTGATTTTAATCTGATGCAACTCACATCTAAATCAGTTTTATAAATATGATACAAATTCACATAAATCTAACATCACTCTCATTATATTATTTTTACACTACTGCATTTTCATAGGCAGTTTAAATGTGAATTTAATTTGAGATCACCGTTTATTTAATATTTCAAAGTTTTGTAGAGTCAGAAATCATACAAGTGAGAGATAGCTGTTTTTCAATGGGGATTTTAACCAATGGCACTTGCACTCACTGTTTTGATCTGTGTGCTATCAGCCAGTTGCTGGACGGTGTAGCTGTTCTCTGTGTTGAACTGGAGCAGAATGGCCATCTGGAAGGTGGAGGCCTACGGGAGATAACCATAAACACATTCTGACACTTGTGCCAGCTGAGTCCTACAACATTCTTAATGAGTCCTGAAGGTCCCATTATATGCTTTGAAATACAGTTGGCATACACATTAACACAAACCTGCAGAGTATATCTGTTTTTGAAGCAGTTGGTGACTAACTCCCCTTTGGATAGGTGGTAAAGCCATGTCAACTTGCGTCCACTGTGTCTACTTCCATAGAAAGCTGTAAATCTTTGGTAACTCCGCTCCAACTGTGAAAACAACGCCATTCAAAAACTATCATCAACTGCAACTATGAGGATGTGTAATCACACATTATTCTCAGGTTTTCCGAGGGTGTGAAAGGCTTTGAAATTACAGGGTTAAGCGTCTGAGCGTCTCACCTCAGATGGTAAAGCAAATGTGCAAGACTGCTGGAATGGCCATGAGCCAGAGCTCAGAACCTGGATACTGAAATCCACTGTGTGACAGATGGAGCCAGTGAGAGACCAAAGATTTTTTTCTAAAGAGTTAGTTCACCCATATATGAAAATTCTGTCACTGTTTACTTACCCTCATGTCAAAAGGGAAGTAAGGCAGAATGACAGCCACAGTCTATTCTCTTTCAATGTATTGAAAAAGATGCAATGAAAATAAATGGTGACTGAGGGAAACATTCTGCCTCACATCTCCTTTTGCATTTCATAGAAGTAAGAAAATCATACAGGTCAACACGAGGGTGAGTAAAATATGACAGAATGGGTGATCTATCCCTTTAATCAGTTACAACCACATGCATATTAAAATATAAACAGAAACAAACAGGAATCAATGTAAAGCGTTGAGAACGTACAGTCCAATGGCTCTGAGTTGGAAAGGTGCTTTTTGAATTGCTCATTCAAGTCTTTGCTGACACCAATGTCTTGGAACATGCGCTGTAGTTTGGAGGTATATTCAAACCCACACGCTTGCTGATGGTGGACAGAACATAACAAAACAGCATTAGAAACAAACAAGGAACAACATTGATTCAATAAGCAAACCTCACTAAAAAGTGCACAGACCTTCAGTTTGGAGATCATACTGGCCTCTGCGTCATCGCTGGCACTGTTCTGATGCACCAGTCTTTTGGCCAGCATCTTGGCATAGAACTTCTGGAACACATCTTTGTCTTCAATATACTTGAAAACCACCATCTGAAAAAAGAATGTTTGAGTATTGGTCACACACATTAACAAGACAAAGATTTGCTTTCAATTATTTGTACATTGGCAATGTTTGGAATGGCTTACTGCCATATTGTATGATAATCTCTCACAGTATGCAGTATATATACACACTGTGATGCATAGTATGTACATTTTCTTTTTGCACAGACTATACATCCCACAATTCAATGTGCTTACCATGACCTTCCATTTCTAGTGTGACAAATAAAACAATATGAACTGTGATATTGAAGACCTTATGAAGTCAATGTTTGTGGCTTTTAGTCCATTTAGTTTTGAAGCCATCTAAACACTAGTGAGTTCCTAAAAGTTGACAAATTAAGCCTGAGAAGAAATACACATTTTAAATGTACAGTCTTACTCTTCCAGAAAAAAGAAAAAAAAAAATATATATATATTCATGACATATCTTGCACTATACAAATTTGTCCAATCAAATGCCCTCCAAAGTGAGAATAACTCTATGAGTGTTAAGAGATCCCATACATACACACTGGCGGCCAAAAGTTTGGAATAATGTACAGATTTTGCTCTTATGGAAAGAAATTGGTACTTTTATTTACCAAAGCGGCATTCAGCTGATCACAATGTATAGTCAGGACATTACTAACATGAAAAATTACTATTACAATTTGAATTTTCTTTTTTTTTTAAAAACTACTTCAAAGTGTTCTCATAAAAAAAATCCTCCACATGCAGCAATGACAGCTTTGCAGATCCTTGGCATTCCAGCTGTCAGTTTGCCCAGATACTCAGGTGACATTTCACCCCACGCTTCCTGTAGCACTTGCCATAGATGTGGCGGTCTTGTCGGGCACTTCTCATGCACCTTACAGTCTAGCTGATCCCACAAAAGCTCAATGGGGTTAAGAACCATAACACTCTTTTCCAATTATCTGTTGTCCAATGTCTGTGTTTCTTTGCCCACTCTAACCTTTTCTTTTTGTTTTTCTGTTTCAAAACTTTTCTTTGCAATTCTTCCCATAAGGCCTGCACCCCTGAGTCTTCTCTTTACTGTTGTACATGAAACTGGTGTTGAGCGGGTAGAATTCAATGAAGCTGTCATCTGAGGACATGTGAGGCATCTATTTCTCAAACTAGAGACTCTGATGTACTCATCCTCTTGTTTAGTTGTACATCTGGGCCTTCCACATCTCTTTCTGTCCTTGTTAGAGCCAGTTGTCCTTTGTCTTTGAAGACTGTAGGGTACACCTTTGTATGAAATCTTTTTGGCAATTTCAAGCATTGTATAGCCTTCATTCCTCAAAACAATGATTGACGAGTTTCTAGAGAAAGACATTTCTTTTTTGCCATTTTTGACCTAATATTGACCTTAAGACATGCCAGTCTATTGCTGTGGCAACTCGAAAACAAACACAAAGACAATGTTAAGCTTCATTTAAAGAACCAAATAGCTTTCAACTGTGCTTGATACAAAGGGAAGTGATTTTCTAGTACCATTATTATGATTTATTAGCAATTTAGCACGATTACTCAAGGATAAGGTGTTGGAATGATGGCTGCTGGAAATGGGGTCTGTCTAGATTTGATCAAAAATGACTTTTCAAATACTGTGTTTCACATCAGTAATGTCCTGACTATACTTTGTGATGAGTTGAATGCCACTTTGGTGAATTAAAGTACCAATTTCCTTTCGAAACGGCAAAATCTGTACATTATTCCAAACTTTTCGCCGCCAGTGTATTACAGTAATGTTAAAAATATTAGAGCTTTAAATTTATTAAAATAATTATTTTTTATGAATTAATCTTATGATTTCATTGGTTTCTTTTTAAGAAAATAAAATATGTACAGTGCATCTGGAAAGTATTCACAGCGCTTCACTTTTTCCACATTTTGTTATATTACAGCCTTATTCCAAAATTGATTAAATTCATTCTTTTCTTCAAAATTCTACAAACAATACCCCATAATGACAACGTGAAAGAAGTTTGTTTGAAATCTTTGCAAATGTATAAAAAAAAAATATATTAATAATAAATAAATAAAAATCACCTGTACATAAGTATTCACAGCCTTTGCTCAATACTTTGTTGAAGCACCTTTGGCACCAATTACAGCCTCAAGTCTTTTTGAGTATGATGCTACAAGCTTGGCACACCTATTTATGGGCAGTTTCTCCCATTCTTCTTTGCAGGACCTCTCTCCAGAGATGTTCAATCGGGTTCAAGTCTGGGCTCTGGCTGGGCCACTCAAGGACATTCACAGAGTTGTCCCGTAGCCACTCCTTTGTTATCTTGGCTGTGTGCTTAGGGTCGTTGTCCTGTTGGAAGATGAACCTTCGCCACAGTCTGAAGTCCAGAGTGCTCTGGAGCAGTTTTTCCATTAAGGATGTCTCTGTACATTGCTGCATTCATTTTTCCCTCGATCCTGACAGGTCTCCCAGTTCCTGCCGCTGAAAAACTGGAAGGTTCTCCTCTCTCCACAGAGAAATGCTGGAGCTCTGTCAGAGTGACCATCGGGTTCTTGGTCACCTCCCTGACTAAGGCCCTTCTCCCCCGATCGCTCAGTTTGGCCAGGCAGCCAGTTCCAAACTTCTTCCATTTACGGATGATGGAGGCCACTGTGCTCATTGGGACCTTCAATGCTGCAGAAATTTTTCTGTACCCTTCCCCAGATCTGTGCCTCGATACAATCCTGTCTTGGAGGTCTACAGACAATTCCTTGGACTTCATGGCTTGGTTTGTGCTCTGACATGCACTGTTAACTGTGGGACCTTATATAGACAGGTGTGTGCCTTTCCAAATCATGTCCAATCAACTGAATTTACCACAGGTGGACTCCAATCAAGTTGTAGAAACATCAAGGATGATCAGTGGAAACAGGATGCACCTGAGCTCAATTTTGAGTGTTATGGCAACGGCTGTGAATACTTATGTACATGTGATTTTTTCATTTTTTATTTTTAATAAATTTGCAAAGATTTCAAACAAACTTCTTTCACGTTGTCATTATGGGGTATTACTTGTAGAATTTTGAGGAAAATAATGAATTTAATCCATTTTGGAATAAGGCTGTAACATAACAAAATGTGGAAAAAGTGAAGCGCTGTGAATACTTTCCGGATGCACTGTATGCAAATAGCAAAGTTTTATACATTATATACAATCCATTCATGTGAGACTTACTACTTGGTTGAGAGTATCTTCCAACTCAGCCTCCTCAGGATTCTTTGAACTAAATAAAAGACACCCAATTAAAAGATCAGTGGGATGTACACAGTATTCATGTACAAGTACTGAATCCTAGCAACAACAAACCTGTGGTCCTGGACAGTTTTAATCTATTAATTCCACAATGACAGGCAATATAGCTCTTAACTGTGTTTTAGATTCAAGTATAAAATATACTAAAATACACTAATGTCAACAAAATAATGGCAGCAAAACAGAACAACACTGAATTTAACTGTGAATATATGAATTGCTTGCCACAAATAACCGAACTTCCAGAAAGCAAAATACATTAACGGAAAGGATCAGAAATTTCCATCACATTTTACCAGATCTATACACACAAGGACATGACTACACAAGTATCAGCTTTATACGTTCACATTTAATCTGATATGCTCTGGTCTATGTTCAATGCTTGCAGTGTGGATGGGACTTCAGATGAGAGAATTCACCTCTTCTTCAGTAAAGAGTCACAGTATCTGGCCAGAAGCTCAGGGGATTTGCTGGAGGACTGCGCCATCCTTGTAACCGCATTATTGTTAATGAATCTTCCACAGGCCTGAAGAGAAGCACAGATCATAGAGCGCAAGTTACACCACAGCTATAAATAAGCAAGCACTATAGCTCAAAACTGAACTTTAATATAGACCACAAACCTTATCAAGTGCCGCCACGAACCCAGCATCGTTATTGAACGCAGACATGACGAGAGCGTTGTATTTCTTGTGCACATCCAAGATTGTTTGTACATACACTTTGGGGTCCTGGAAAATAAGTAGTGCTTGTTCAAACAGTGTCATTAAGATTATTACTGGAAATGAAATAAAAAAAAAGTTACCAGGGAAAGAAAAACAAACACACACACACACACACACACATATCAACAGTTTACAATTTATCCTACAGAAGATCACTCATTGGAACAATGCAAACATTTTAAAATAAGTAAAAAAATTAGCATATCTATATGGTTATGGGTCCATGGTTTGCCACAGCATAAAGTAAGAACTTTTGAAAGAGGCTGGCTTTCATGATCAAAAGCAGGCACAGCTCCATTCCATTCCATCATTTACAAAATAGAAAGGGTCTGTCAATCTCAAGTGGTCCAATAACTGTAAAGTTGGTTGCTTGACCATTTTTATTTTCCTTATTTATTTTGAGCAATTACCTCAAAACAGGTAATTGTATTTGTACTTCAAAACCACCAGTATTTAAATTTACTTGGTTTTACTTGGCCATCTTTGCGTCATGGCAAATTTTGGTTATACAGCTGTTTACGGAAACCTCAATTTCTCAGCTCAGGATGGTTCTACAACCCCAATTCCGAAAAAGTTGGGACAATATGAAAAATGCTAATAAAAACAAAAAGAAGTGATTTGTAAATTATATTCACCCTTTGCTATATTGAAAGCAATTGAACATTTTTGTTAAGTTTAAAATGTGGAATATTCATCCATTATGTAGGTCTTTAGCTGCACAATTGTACGGGGTCTTCGTTGCCGTATTGTGCGCTCCATAATGCACCACACATTCTCAATTGGAGATTTTCAGGACTGCAGGGAGGCCAATCTAGCACCCACATTCTCTGCTTATTCTGCCAGTATATGGTTTGAAGTTGTCCAGTTGAAAATGCCGGGACACCCTGGAAAAGATGGTTCTGGATGGCAGTATATGCTGCTCCAAAATTTGTACATATTTGTCTGCATTAATGGTGCCCTCACAGATGCGTGAGTTACCCATGCCATGGGCACTGACACACCCCTGGCCCATATAGACACTGGCTTTTGGACCTGACCCTGATAACAGCTTGGATGGTCCTTTTCCTCTTTAGCCCAGAGAACACGATGGCTGTGTTTTTCAAAAACTATTTGAAATGTGGACTCATCGGACCAAAAAACACGGTTCCACTGTTCTACTTTCCATCTAAGATGAGGAGGAGCCAGAAGTCGGCAACACTTCTGGACAGTGTTGATGTAGGGCTTCTGCTTTGCATAGTAAAGTCTTAACTTGCATCTGTGGATGCATCGGCAAATGGTGTTGATTAACAAAAGGTTTACTAAAGTAATCCAAAGCCCGTGTTCATGATATCCATAACAGATGAATGATGTTTTTTAAGACAGTGATGTCTGAGGGATCAGAGATCACGTTCATTCAGAAGTGGTTTTCATCTTGCCCTTTACGCACTTTACGAGATTTGAACAGATTCCTTGAATCTTTTAACTATATTGTTCACTGTAGAGGATGAAATGCCCAAAATCATTCCTATTTGTCTTTGGGGAACATTGTTCCCAAAGTGCTGGATTATTTGCTGAAGCATCTGTTGGCAAATTGACAAGTCTCAAATTATCCTTGCTCTTGATGGACTAGGCTGTTTTTGGAGGCTCTTTATATACTATGACACGACTGTCTCACATGTTTAACATCTCCCGTTTCACATTGCCTTATTTTAACTTATCAAATTGTTATTAGTCTTAAATTGTTGAAATTCCACATTTTAAACAAACTTGTGTCTTCAGTGCCTAAATGCTTAAGTATTTTTAGAAGAAATGTTGATGTTTCACAGTGGTAAACACTCAACCGTCCTATTTTTTTGGAGTGTGTTGCAATCATCTGATTTGAAATTACTGTACATAAAAAATAAAAAAATGAAATTCACAAGGTAAAACATCATATAATGTTTAGTTGTAGTGCTTTCAATATAGCAAAGGTGTAAATATAATTTACAAATCACTCCTTTTTGTTTTTATTGGCATTTTTCATACTGTACCAACTTTTTCGGAATTGGGGTTGTAGCTCCTTGGAACATAAACTGATCTCTAGAGCACATTACAAGGTACATGAACATATATAAACATTTTGCACATTCTTGTTTCTTAGACTTTGAAAATTTGCTGATAATTTACTCACCCTCAGGCCATCCAAGATGTATCAGAGTTTCTTTCTTCATCAAAACTAAAGGATTTCATTTCAGGCCTCCTCCTTTAAACAATGCAAGTGAATGTACTCCATTTTTTGATGGTTCAAAATGCATATTTAGAGTGCATCAAAATAATTTACACGACTCCAGTCGACAAATAAAGTTTTTCTGAACCCAAACGATTGATTATTTTTAGAAACAAAACAATACTTATATACTTTTTAACTACAAATGTTCGCTTCTGTACATCTCGTGACTCATGAGAGGGATGATGTAAGCTCGTTGGTAAGGTCATGCGTCACGTGGAGGAGGAGGTAGGAAGCGCTTCATTGTTTACAAGAGAAACTTGCACAGACCACAGACCAAGTGCCATTCACAAACCAAAACAGTCCAAAACAATATTAAATCCAAATAATAATAATAAATAATAACAATAATAATAAAAAAAAACATTACTGCAGTAAATAACCATCCTTTATTTTGAAGCAATGCCGTTGCATTATCTACTTGTGCTTTTTCTTTAGCAGAAATATATAGGTTATATTACTGTCAGGAATTCAAGCCACACAAGTTGTAGTTAGTGAAACCAAGTGTGAGAGCATTTACTGAGATTCACAGGATTTACACAGTGAGATCAATGGTACAGGTGATATCACAGAAGAGAAGCTTCACAAACTGAAGAAGAGGTAATAGGCGAAACAACAGGGTAAGCACGAAGATAAAGAGCAAATACAGACAGGTAAATAAACACTGCGAGTCCTTTGTGTGAGACTTGACAGTGAAGTGGCGCGAAGGTGAGTTATTTATGCAGGCAGTGATGAGCGAGTGAATTGAGTGCAGGTGCGGTGAATTAGAAATCGGGTGATGAGGAGCAGAGCGCTGAGGGAGGTGCAGAGCCCGAGGGAGGCATGACAATGACAACGTTTTCACAAATACCTGAGTTCGCTGGAAAAACAGCACGGGCACAGCTGATGAATTCAGATATCGACCCTTTGTTTCTTTCGATGGTCTGAAATCCTCAGGGGTAAAATGTTCACTGCACACCTTCCAATATTTGAGAGAATGTAGGGGTATACTGATATCCAGGTTCAGCATGATAAGCCAGAGCTTCAATTGCTCATGATCATGTATAGGCAATCGATGAAAAGTTTATATTTTTCCCGGCGTGCATTTTCTTTGGGGTTTCTGAAGGTTGAAGCATCCAGGATACACATGCCAAACGACCATTTTGAACAATACACTGACACAAATACAAATCTACAGCAAAGACGATTAAACTGTTGTACAGCGCAGCTCCTCTTGATGCGTGACCTTACCAATGAGCTTACGTCATCCCTCTCATGAGCGCGCATCACAGAGATGTACGGAAGCGAACATTTGTAGTTAAAAATTATATAGGTATTGTTTTGTTTCTAAAAATAATCAATTGTTTGGGTTCAGAAGAACTTTATTTGTCAACTGGAGTCATGTGGATTATTTTGACACACCCTAAATATGCATTTTGAACTGTCAAAAAATGGAGGACATTCACTTGCATTGTTTAAAGGAGGCGGCATGAAATGAAATCCTAAAAGTCTTAAATTCTGTTTTGATGAAGAAAGGAACTCAGATACATCTTGGATGGCCTGAGGGTGAGTAAATGATCAGCAAATTTTCATTTTTGGGTGAACTACTCCTTTAAGTCCTAATATAATGCTCAAGATTGCTCAAAGTTCCAATTTTAGGGGCAATTTATAATGGGAAGGGTTTGAGTCTGTCTTAATTGTTTTAAGGGGGTACCTAAGTAAGTAGTGTTTTGTTTTTATTTTTTTTATGGGGGCGAGTGTGCAATTTTTCATAATTCCCCTCACTTTCAGGTTGAATATCTCTGGTGTGGGACCAGATAGGAACCTGAAATTTTCACAGAACAAAGTCATCTATAATAGCATTCTGCTGTAAAAATATTGACTTTGAGCTTCCACTGTTTACAGAGCCAGGGCTAGTAGAAATCTGGGGAAAAGCCTAATTTATTCATGCATTTTGAGAAATGAACAGATGCAATATAAGCATAACAAAAATGAACAGTATTTTACGTTTACATGTACATGTTTTATTAAAAGCTGTGAGATTTCTTCACTCAGCCACTCTGAAATGTTGTGGGAGCGTCCGGTGACAGTAGTCAATTCGGTAGGTGTCAGTTTTCTGAGAACATTGTTCATGGGAACCCACACTTTGTCCTCAGTAGACATCTTGAATGATGTTCTTGGTCCAGGTGGGTGGAAGAATTGTACAAAAACACCACAGTATTCAACGCTGATGTCAGTGGTGTGTCATTAACGCATTGAGTTTCTCAGCCAATGAAACAGAAAATTCATCTCTAGGGAGAATGACAGTGATCATATCTGCTGTGTCAGTGATAACCCACTGCTTAAAGGTGATGTTATCAGGAAGTGTGTCATCTTTGTCCGACTCTTCAAGCATCTGCAGTAAGGCCTCTAGACACTTGTCACACTTGAGCATGCAGTCATAACTGTTTATGTCACAGACTTGAAGTTCCAGCAGGTCCTTGTAGTCCACTTTTAGCTTTGCTGACTCAACCATCAGCTTTACGTTCTGATGTTGTGTGCAGACACAGTGCGAGTTCCAGATGCTCCTGCCAGCATACACCATTTTGGCCTAAGTTCATAAAACTTTGATCTTCCTATCTTTAACTCTGGGTGCTGATTTTTAAACTCCACATACAGTTCATTAAGGTTACTTAAAACTAAATGTTTTTGTTTATGAACTTTTTGAAGAACCTGTGATAGATCATGCTTCACTGTTGCCAATATCAAAAGTAGTAAAATTTTAGACCTCATTGACAAGCATAAGCTATTGTATGTCAATCATAAACATAATTACTGTAAAATACTGTTCATTTTTATTATTATGCTTTTATTACATCTGTTCATTTCTCAAAAAGCATGAATAAAGTAGGCTTTTCCCTTAGATTTCTACTAGCCCTAGCTCTGTAACCAGTGGAATCTCAAACTAAATTTTTACAGCAGACTACTACTATAGAGGACTTATTTCTGTAAAAATGTCAGGTTCCTATCTGGTCCCCCACCAGAGATAAAAGAACCTGAAAGTGAGGGGAATTTTAAAAAATTTCACTTTCTCACCCCCATAAAAAAAAAAAAGAGAGAAAAAAAAGAGAAGTCTCAAACCTGAAATGTTCTGCATGCACACTATACTTACCTAGGTACCCCATAAAAAAAACTTAAGACAGACTCAAACACTTCCCAATATAAATTGACCCTAAAAGAGGAACTTTGAGCAATCTTGAGCATTACATTTGGAATTAAGATCTAAGTCTCAGGAACAAGAATGTGAAAAATGTTTATAAATGTACATGTATCCTTGTAATGTGTTCCAGAGATCAGATTTTGTTCCAAGGAACTAGGACCATCCTGAGCAGAGATATTGAGGTTTCCATAAAGAACTGTATAACCAAAATCTGTCGTGTGCCATGACACAAAGATGGCCATCGTGGTTAAAGTAAAATAAAATAAAAATGGTCAAGCAACCTGTATTGGACCACTTGAGATAGACTGACACAAAAGTAAAATGTAAAACTCTCTTCAGCGGGGCTTGAACATTTGTGAAAGAGAACAATGTCAGCTCCCTCTTCTCAACATGTTGAATTCACTGAAAGCTAAAATATTAGACAAATCTAGAATGTAAAACTGTATAATTCAGACTGTAAAACAACTATTGATTAAAATGTACAACACTGTAAATACCTATTAATTAAATACTAGGCTATTGCTGAAAAAATAAAAACAAATGTTAATATAAATATCTATCAATATAGTTAGGACTCCCAACACAAATAAACACTTGACTATGATTTTGCCTGAATATCTTAGATGTCTTATTTTCTAATTAAGCTGCTGTAGGAAATTGCCTTGTGAGCAAATAAATGAAGCACAAACATCTGTTTCTGAGTAAGGTGAACACAAGGCACCACCTGCCTCAGCATGATTAACAAAATGCAACCACAACAATCCCAGGACAGAATTAATGTCCCTCTAGAAACCATTTGTCTACAGTTTGCTCTTCTCAAGTAAAGGTTACACACAAGCATAAATTGATAATCTAGAGGTGAACCTCTGATTCCTCTGGAGTTTGTGATCAAGCAAATATATTCTGTATTGTTTTTATATACAGTGCTGTAAAAAAGTATTTTCTTCTATTTTTGTGTATTTTTCATACTAAATTGTTTTAGATTTTCAAACGAGATATAACATAAAATAAAGGCAACCTGAGTAAACACAAAATACAGTTTTCAAATATATATTTTTTTTTATTGAAGCAAAAAAAAAAGAAAGAAAAAAATAGTTATCCAACACCTATTTCACCCATGTGAAATCTAACTGCCCCCTTAAACTTAATAGATGGAGATCAGTTTTTCACAATGCTGTGGTGGAATTACGGCCCACTCTTCTTTGCAGAACTGCTTTAGTAAAGCCACATTGGAGGGTTTGAGCATGAACTGCCGTTTAAGGTCCTGACACAGAATCTCAATCGGGTTCAAACCAGGACTTTGACTAGGCCACTCCAAAACTTTAATTTGGCTTCTTTTGAGCCATTCAGAGGTGGACGTAGTGGATTTCTTGGTAGAGAGCAGAATTCATGTTTCTCTCAATTATTGCAAGTCACACTGACCCTGAAGCAGCAAAGCATCCCTACACCATCACACTACCACCACCAAGCTTGACTGTAGGCATGATGTTCTTTTTGTGGAATTCGGTATTTGATTTGCTCCAGATGTAATGGGAACCCTGCCTTCCAAACAGTTCCACTTTTGACTCATCAGTCCACAGAAAATTCTCCCAAAAGGTTTGAGGATCATCAAGGTGTGTTTTGGCAAAATTCAGGTGAGCCTTATTGTTCTTCTGGGTTAGCAATGGTTTTTGCCTCGCCACTCTTCCGTAGATGGCATTTTTGCCCAGTGTCTTTCTGATAGGGGAGTCATGAACAGTGACCTTTATTGATGCAAGAGAGGCCTGCAGTTCCTTGGATGCTGTCCTTGGCTTTTTTGTGACTTCCTGGATGAGTCGTCGCTGTGCTCTTGGAGAAATTTTGGAAGGTCGTCACTTCTGGGAAGATTCACTACTGTGCCAAGTTTTCTCCATTTGGAGATAGTGACTCTCACTGTGTTTCTTTGGAGTCCCAGAGCGTTTGAAACAGCTTTGTAACCCTTCCCAAACTGATGCATTTAAATCACCTTTTCCTCATCATTTCTGGAATTTCTTTCGACCTTGGCATAGTCTGCTACTGGGTGAGACCTTTTACCCAACTTCATGCTGCTGAAAAAGTTCTATTTAGGTGCTGATTTGATTGAACAGGGCTGGCAGTAATCAGGCCTGTGTGTGTCTAGTCCAGCTGAACCCCATTATGAATGCAGTTTCATAGATTTGGGGATTTAGTAACTAAGGGGGCAAATACTTTTTCCACACAGGCCCAGTTGGTATTGGATAACTTTTTTCCTTCAATAAATAACATTATCATTTAAAAACTGTATTTTGTGTTTACTTAGACTGCCTTTGCTTTATGTTAGATTTTGCAGGTGGAGTGAGGTCACAAGTTTAGGAAATTCAGGTTCAGCCATGGTAAAATTATCTTCTGTCTAACCTGATTCCTCCAACGGGTTCGGCACAATTTCAGACACTGTCAAATCAATAAAATTCTGAATTCTTATTCATAGATTCAGCTAAATTCCTGAGGTATTGTGTACACACTGTCACAATGGCTTCATGCTTTAAGATCAGGACTTACGTTGAGTGCTGAATCTCCACATTTCTCAATGGCAGCCAGCCCTTGATTATGAATGTGCGATTCCAAGAGTTTCTTGAGCTCTCCTAATCCGTCTGTGATACGGGAAACCAGGTTGTACATCCGGCCCAGATCTGCAGTGATGAAAGGAAATAAAATTCACTAACATAGTGAAAAAGAAAAAGACATCTTGGTTTATTTGTTGCCTCTGAATTAACATGACATTGCTGCACCTTCATTCTTATCAGCGTCTAGAAGGTTCTGGAACTCCGTGTGGAAGATCTCCAGGTGTTTCTCAATGAGGACCTGCTCACACTTGCGAGCCAGCTCGTCTTGTGTGCTCTCATGAAGATAAACTTGCACTCGCCGCTGTTCCTCCAGTAACCGCGCCTCTGCCTGCACACACAAACCCCATTAAGAATGCTCAAATACCTTCAAATACCAAACAAGAATTGTGTTCCTTTTAACTTGTACTATGCTAAATATAATTTAGGATTATCATTAATATTATAAAAAAATATGATGTGTGAAAAACAAACTCAAACAAACGTATATTCTGCTATGCATGTCATTCACAAAAATGTTTAAAACTTGGCAATTTGCATACACATTACATTTCCTTAAAAAGCAACTGAAGAAATGATAAGATTTTAATCTACAGTATTTAAAGGCCATATATTTATAAGTTGTTATATCTGTATTATAGGTTTAAAAAAAAAAAAAAAGAAAAAAAAATATATATATAGAAATACCCCCTGGAACCTGCTTAAGTTGCCCCTGGGGTATGCATACTCCTGTATGTAAGTGATCCACAGCCAGTAGTTTAGAGCCATTACTATCAGTTTTATAATGTCAGATTCATTATCTAAATTTAAACTGAAAAAAATATATAATTTAGATGCTGTGTTGTTAAATCTAAATTCAGTCACATGTGATAATCCAGTTTACCTTTTTCATGTATTCAGTAACAGGGTTTTGCTGGAGGAACTCTGTGCTTTCCCTTGTATAAAAGCGCTCAGTGTCTGCCAGAAACTGTGTCTCAAAGTACTCCTTGTACACTGATAATGTCGGCCCCTTCACAAACGCATCATCCTCATTCAAGCCCAACTCAACTGGAAAAGATGAACCAAAGCACAACATGATGCTTCCAAGTTTCAGAGAGCACTGTGTTTATTCCACCAAGCTGACTTGCTTAAGATTCAAGAAAATCTGTAAGGAATCACATCTGGCTCATATGGCACTGAAAACATTCAGCGAGAGGACAGCAACAGGAAAGAAGGCTGTCATGCAGCCATACTCACCATAGGACTGAACCACTCCACTGATGAGTCTGGTGTTAATAGTCTCTCCGTTTCTCTCCTTCTCAATGAGTTTTAACACAGCATTTGTCACCTATACAAAGAAAACAATCGAAATATAAAAGGAAGTCTAAACTCTGGGTTAAAACTTCAGGGAATATTTAAGAAACTGAAATGCATACATTTTCAATTACATTATTATAAATTGCCAATAAATTATGGAAAAAATAAGATGACCGACCTGCTTGTTTAGTGGTCTAAATAAACACTCTCTCCACGTGACCAAAGCAAGCTGTGAAGGAAGCACCTTAATAGATTACGGTTCCCAACATATTCCAAAAAAATTTATTTTTATATAACAGCAATGAAAAAACAATGTTCAACAAATAATTTATTTACCAATAATATACTACAATAACATTCTTCCAAAAAGTCATAATTCATTATAGTTTAATGGTTCGTAGCAATATGCATTAACATATAATTCAACAGATGTGCTGTCACAGGTGTGCATGTATCACCTATTTTACAACAGCTATGAATGTGGCTCTCATTGAATCTGATTATTTTGAAAATTAGCATCAAGTATATCTTAACTAAACAATTTAGAAAAGTCATCCATCCTTATGAACATAAAATGGCAAAATGCAGAAGAGGAACCCATGACTCAGGCAGGGATGAATGCGGTTTCTCTTACCGAGTAGATTTCATAAATTCCTTTTCGTCCCTCATCACACTCTCGGCGCACCCAATGTCTGTTGAGGTAAGCACAGATACCATTTAACACTTTACTTGAGAAGCGATAGTCCTCCCACTGCTGCGTGTAGAACTTCAGGACACTCTCATCCATCAGGTCCTCTCCATCCTGCCAGACACAGACAGATGGAGGAGAGAAAGAGACGTAGTGAGGGAGATGTCTGGAGAGGTGACAAAACCTCAAGACTGCTGATCATTCTAGTATGGCAAAAACTACTCAAAATCAAGCCACCTCACAAACAACAACTGTGTACAACTCAAATTTGTGATATTTAATACAAGTCAATGAATTAACACAAGACATTCAATACAAGCCATACAACAATTATTTTTATGTTATAAATATAAACTGCCGGCATAAATCTATTGTACATGCTTAAAGTGAAATCAGCCATCAAAACTTTATAAATACAGCCAGCGGGAACCATGCATATAGTACGGTGTGGTCATCATATTGTGCATTCTTAGAGCACACTCATTGAAGGCCATTACCTTGAGAAGGTTCGTCAGGTAGTTCCTCAGAAATTCTTTCAGTCTTTTGTAGAGTTCTAGTCCAACAAACTGAGCACCCCCAGCTGTGGCAGTTTTCTTGGAGGGTTTGGAGGGGGGGATGCCAGCACCCCTGGCCTGGTTAGACTGGTGCACACTGGTACAGTAGTTATAAACATGTCTGAACAGTAGGTTAAAGTTGTAACATATGGAAAGACATGAGGAAACCATGAAAGACATTTCACAGAGCTTGGTTACCCACAATTTCTACATTGATGAGACACCATGCATCTTTTGAAGTGTTCAATAATGACGACGATTACAATTTCAGATGCCAATCTGCTTTGTCTTTGATTCTGTATCTAAATACAGATCTGAACAAATACACTGTGGATTAACAGAGTCAGATAGGCATGTGGGAGGATTCACTTCTATTAGTGTTTCTTGAACACATCAGAATTAGAGGTAGACCGATATATCGGTTTTATCGATTAACTGGTGCTGATAGTTGCTTTTTGGAACTATGGGTTACCTGCAAAAATCTGTGCCGATAGTTTTTTGTGTTGGTTGGTTGTCATCATTGACAATATTCATCCAAATTCTTATCCTCACTTCAATGCATAATTTGTTATTTTGATAAGATAAATCAAATGTTAAAAATTTAAGCAAGGGCATGCAAAGAAATATGTGACGACGGAAACGTGTCCTGTCAGCATATACATTGTGTCTCCAACTACATATCTTGTGAATAATCATACTAAATCTCATCTGGTGAATCTACACTGATCAGCCACAACTTTAAAACCACCTGCCTAATATTGTGTAGGTTCCCCTATGCCGCCAAATAACGCCAAGCCACATCTCAGAATAGCATTCTGAGATGATATTCTTCTTACCACAAATGTACAGAGCAGTTATCTGAGTTACTGTAGACTTTGTCAGTTCAAACCAGTCTGGCCATTCTCTGTTGACCTCTCTCATCAACAAGGCATTTCTGTCCGCAGAACTGCCGCACACTGGATGTTTTTTGGCACCATTCAGAGTAAATTCTAGAGACTGTTGTGCGTGAAAATCCCAGGAGATCAGCAGTTACAGAAATACTCAAACCAGCCCGTCTGACACCAACAATCATCCATGCGATTATCTAATCAGCCAATCGTGTGGCAGTAGTGCAGTGCATAAAATCATGCATATATGGGGCAGGAGCTTCAGTTAATGTTCACATCAACCATCAGAATGGGGGAAAAAATTTGATCTCAGTGATTTGGACCGTGGCATGATTGTTGGTGTCAGACGGGCTGATCTCCAGGGATTTACATGCACAACAGTCTCTAGAATTTACTCCGAATGTTGCCAAAAACAAAAAAACATCCAGTGAGCAGCAGTTCTGTGGACGGAAATACCTTGTTAATGAGAGAGGTCAACAGAGAATGGCATGACTGGTTTGAACTGACAAAGTCTACGGTAACTCAGATAACCGTTCTGCACAATTGTGGTGAGGAGAATATAATCTCAGAATTGTATTCCGAGATGCGGGTTGGCGCTGTTTTGGCGGCACGAGAGGGACCTACACAATATTAGGCAAGTGGTTTTAATGTTGTGGCTGATCGGTGTATAGGCTTTAGTAAGCTTAAGTTGGTAAATACTCAAATGTAAAACGTTTATCAAAGCCAAGTCTCTGTCATTTCAAAATAAGAGTCCTGAAATAAGCATGTTTATAGTATTTCTTGTTTATAGTTAAAAGTCCCACTTTATGCACCAGAACATATTTTTTTTTCTGGTTATTATTGGGATTTTTGTTGACAATTAACTGAATCTGGAATTGTATTCATTTTGGCTTTGTTTCCTTAGTCTTTCCTTACTATAACAGACACAAACACTAAGTTTTTTTTTTTTTTTTTACATTCTATACATTGATTTTAAAAACAATCGGTCCATTAATTGGTTATCAACCTTTTCCTCCACCTCAGTTATCGGTAAAATCCACAATCGGTCGACCTGATGTCAGAATCTAATCCAAAAAGCATGAGTGTTAATGTGGAACTTTGAAAAGAATAACAGTTTGCTTTGGGTGAATGCAAATCAGACACAGAAGAGCTCCCTTGGAAAAATCTATTTTTCACCAGTGAAAAACATGTCAGTCAAAACATGTTTCTCAGTGCACAGGCCTATCAGAAAACTTCTGCTTTGACAGATTTAACAACACTGACATGTAAGAAGCCAAGATACATAAATCTGAGAGCACAATATTGTGAATTTGCTGTGTGGTTAGAATTAAGTGATCTTCAAGGCTAAAAGTCTACTAGATGGGTGTGAATTCTGCATTACGTTTCAGTGCAGTATATCTTTTTGTGGATTTCTTTCAGAGCGCCAGTTATCACACCTAGTACAAAGCATAACACTACCATGAGCTCCACTGTGTTGCAATGACAGCACTCTAAGACTATAAACTACATGCTGAGACTTTCAGTTTTCTCAACAGCACTAAAAGAACCTGCAGTAACATCAAGTTTTATGGTTGTATACAGGGCCATGCACAGAAAAATAAAACCCATTACTGGGGATGTAAAGCAGAATGACAGCTGTGGGTGGCAGATGAAACTCAGTGCAATTAAGGTACTCTGTCTGTTGTGGCACTAGTGGGTGAAATGCAAAACTGCGATTTTATGGACAAAGGCCCTTGTAAGTTTTCATTTCCTTGACAAAACGCTTTGATGAGCTTTAGAGTGGAATTCTCATCCACTAGGATATTCCAGGGGCAACTGAAATTACACAAAAATACACTTTGATTTTGTGATTCCATTTAGAGCACACTTTTCTTGACAACCACGATTTCATAATATCTAAACTGAATTTAATGGTAATTTTAACAAAAGTAATTAGAGCCAGCTAATATATTCTACAAACAAAAAGCTATTTAAAATAGCTACAAAGCTAATTTGGAAGAGTGTATGCAACACTTAATGATCTCATGTTCACTAATATCAAGTTTAATCAGAACAAAGCATAAAGATGACAAATCAAATCCCTTAGCTTACTGACCTGTCATCTGGTAGTGTAAACTCAGATAAATCTCTTACCCAATGATTGAGAAAAGTTCATGTACTTTGGCATTGCAGATCACACACTGATTCAGAGCAATTTGTACAAAAACACATCAACACTGTACAACAAGCAGTCTAGGAAGCACTACAAGAAATACGTCTCCAGTGGCGACCAAATATTTCAAAGGGTTTGTCTTAAGCTTAGGTATTTTTCTTGATACCAAAAATTCAGACAAATGGTAACACGCCTAACAAGACTTTCACTGTGCTGCCCACAGCTGCCTCCCCCATTAATCTCCATTCATCCTGCCGTGCCTGGTAAGATACGTGTAGAGTTCCATGTAACGTGACTTGGCCATGCTCTGGCGCGTATAGACCTGCTGTATTCCTGCTCTCAGGTCATCCCAGATCTGGTCCAGCCCAATCTGTTTGAGCCCATGGGTGTTTTGGCCCCTGTTGGATGACATTGTCTCTGTGCTAGTCTGCTTGTGTCAGATAAATCCTCTCTTCTCCCTGTTCGGCTCCAGAACACTGCTGCTTCACATGTAGTCCACCATGCTGGCCGGCATTCAGAGAGGATCAGTTAAGGGATGAGTACCGCTCCACTGCACAGATGGTGCTGCAGGCTGATCTAGGGTTACTGCAGTGTCCAACCACTTGTGAAAGAGCAAACAGAAGTTTTAAATAAAATAACCATACATAAACCAATTGTTTTTTTTTTTTTTTAAAGAATAGCATTAAACAGCCAGGAACTGCAAATAATGAAATAGGGAATATTGTTTTAATTGCAATTGGTAAAATAACAGCAGGCTATGTTAGGACTGAGTGATGTGCCATGACATACAGTGTTAAAAACAGAATTTATAGGTGGGAAATAACAGGTGAAAACTAGTGATTAGCCTGTAGGAACAACCATAGCAAGAGCTAGGAACAGATTAATCCAGGTCTAATTAATAGGACCTTTCAAGTATTATCGAGTCACAATTAAGAGAAGAGGAGGAATTAAGGAAACCAGTGACAAGTATTCGGTCAGGGTTATATTTAGTGCAGCAAGTTGTGGTGCAGAGGATATGATTTTGACGGTCATTGTTTACATGTTGTGACGTTGGAGAGTCCACATGTCAGATGCAAGAGTGACCGAGGTCTGGGGCATGTGACCAGCGGGATTGGGTTCAGATGGACTATTAATAGCATTCCCACATTGGTCTTTTTAGGGCTTCTTGTTTATAGATAGCTGGCTCTAACCACAATAAAAGGGAATAACCAGCTCTGGTGAATAAGCGTTTGTGAACAGTACAGATCCTGCATGAGACCACACTACCACTAAGTTTACTAAAACAACTCTGAGTGGTGGAAATTCCAATTGAATGTTTAACGGAGTAAACAGGCACACCATATAGCACATTATAAAGTCAAAATCACAAGAAGGCTATCTGCTAGCCCTATATCAAAGGTTGAGATATATCACTAAATTTCTCTGTATAATTCCTGCAAATCAAGACACGCAGGAAAGATCAAAGTCTCATAGCTGGTAACAGCCCAACTTTGCTAAATCACTAAGAGCTCAAAGCACGAGACATTTTACAGCAGTGGAAATAAACAAGATGGTGTGGCGTCACATCGTCAGGATCAGTCCAGCTTATAGTGACACATATAAAAGATGCCGTCTACCGAAAAGGACACCGACTTGCAATGCTCACGCATTTAACCCTCTATACACAAACAAACACAGCAGTGATCTATGCCACTATACCCTTCTGTAGTAAAAGAGTAAGCATCAGCTTAATAGCAATAATGGTCATCCATTACCCGTAATCTCTTAGTAGTTTTAAGATATTCAATAGTACATTAAACGTAAGTGCCTTGTTTGATCATCGTGGGAAAACAGATTGTGAATGTCAAACTGCTTAAGCCTGATCACATTTAATCTTATTAGCTCAGCTAAAGCATGGCCAGACTCTCTGGCCCACTAGCCCACTTTCATTAGTTTGATATTATTAAATGAACCATGTGGATGTGTAGTCACAATTCCATAACAATTAGAGTCAGAATGCAGCTGTTTGCATCACTACTGGGTAACATAAGAAGAGGGAGAACACAATAACAGCATGCAGGTGCTAACTCCAAGAGCAATCTAAAGCAAATATGATTTTGTCTTGTCACAATGTCACTACAAACAGCAGCATAATTTCTCAGAGTTTTAAATGGCACTTATATCATGTTTGGTTTGGTAAAGCTTTGGATTCTAGCTCCAATGTCTTGCTGAGTCTGTCACCTCATTTTGCTGACTGTTTGCATTATGTTTCCAATATGGCCTAGACGAAGAAAGAGGTCTCTTAAAGTAAAAGTGAATCACATTTCTCTACTTTTGCATTAAATGGGACATAACTATGGCTTGGATCAAACAAGTACAAAGACTAATTCATAACAAATACTATCTGAATCATGTTGCCTCAAAAGGATGCCAATCAATCACTGAAAGGCACAATTAACATTAGTTTTAGCTGTCTGATGAATAAACTTAAAACTGATTTGACAATAAATGCTTGTGTAAAAAAAAAAAAAAAAAAAAAAAAAAAAACACCTTTTGTGGAGCAATATAGGCAAATGATGTAGTGAACAGGCATCAGTTTTAACAGGACAATGACAAGATAAATTGAGCAAAAAGGAAAAAAAAAAATAATAATAATAATATATGCCAATTATAGCGTGATTCATTTACCATCCTCTAGGACAAACTTTTGTGAAGTTATGATTTCAGAAGGAAACTTACCACATGTGTATTACGAAGAAAATTAGCATGTGAGGAAACTTCTCAAAACCAAATCTGAGTCACTTTTGTCTGTGGCTCCAAAACTAACAGACTGCCTACATAGACAGTATGTGTAGGCATAATATATGTCTAGGTAAGCTGCGAACTAGGTTTTGAGACACAGCTGAATGTTGATGTATGTGAAGGATTGTCTGTAAATGCAAGATGAGCCCACTTCATCTCCAGCCTCGGCATTTATCTACAGCATTGCTTCTCCTTTAGGTCACTATAAGACACTATACCATGAATAGCATGATAACACCTTTAAAAACCGGATCATATACAGTGCGTGTTACTTTCAAGGGTAATTCTGTGAGCATATATATCTAAACTGGATCAATCCATTAGCAATGCTAGCTAGCAACTGGCTAGCTTCAGGTGCCTTGATAAACTGACGCTTAAGATCAGTATTAAGACACACTATTGCAAAATAAACGACTGACATTAAACTAAAGAATTGGGCAAATGACATTATTTACTCAATGGTCTATGTGGCGGAAGCTTATGAGGTGTTTGTGTAAAATGGCCACCTTTTCATCAAGTCGTTTGTACTAGCACAAAAACGTTCGTCTTCCTTTCGCTAAATGGAGAAATATTTCCATCTAGGTGCATGCCCTGAGAAATCAGACGTTTATAAATGTGTTTATTCTTACCTGTGTCGGTTTTTAACGTCGAGCTGTAAGTGGTTGTAGACCTGTGCTGTCTCGTTGCTGACTGTACTGGAGAGGAAACTGGGAATTCCGTATTAGAGCGACTGAAGCGTCATAAGCCACAACTCAAGAGATCCAGTGACCTCTAGTGTTCACAGAAGCACACTGTATCAACCAAGACTAGTCTTGGCTCAAAGACCGGCGCACACTATAATAATTATGTAAATAATTACTATTTCTTCTTATCGAGTTTATTACCTCTTATCCGTTTTTAAATAATTGTTTATTTTCTACATTGTTCCAATGTTTCATTTACATACCAACACAACCTCTCTACAGTAATATCTACAAATTACATGAGTTTCCTTCAGAACATAGAAAGGGCTAAGTGCTTTTTTTTTACAACCGCATGATACATTGTGTAATTCTTAGATAAATATATTTCTCAGAAACACTGGGCTTCTTGTATGCTGTTGCAACTATTTACCACAAAGTGGCAATATTGAATTCTAAATGTAATTTTTGAACAATCTCAGCATTGCACTGTTTTGCTTGCAGTAAACAGTCTGTATTTTACATCATACCCCATAAAATCAATCTCAGAAAGCGATCTCCAGCAATCAGAGAGCAGGAACCTAGTGGAGGATTATGTCTTGTGCATGAAGAAAAACCTGCAGTTGAACACCAGCAAGCCAGAAAAGATGGTGATGAATCCTATGCACTCATGGAATAAGCAGCAGAATTAGCTAATGTATACCTTTACATGCATTATATTTTCAATTATGTAATGTCTCAGACACTTCAACTTGCAAATGGCTCAAATTCAAAAACAATAAAAAGCACATTCATGCAATTTATGCATTTACACTTTTTTCCAGAGAAGCTAATATTTCAGGTTCTGAAATAAACTACAAACAAACATGTGATACACAGGTTTTGTTTTGCCGCCAGGTAAAACAGTATTGTTTTGTTCATGCTTGATGCAACAAAATGCATTTAAGAAAAAAAAAAAAAAAAAAAGGCCACCAGAGGTAAATAAAAGCATGAAATACAGAAGGCAAATATATAAATATTAAAAAAAAAGCCATTCAAGAGTTAGAGGCAGGGTTGGGAGGGTTACTTTTGAAATGTAGTCCACTACAGATTACAGAATACATGCTGTAAAATGTCATTTGTAACGTATTTAGATTACTCAAGGTCAGTAACGCATTCTAAATACTTTGGATTAATTCTTCAGCACTGGTAGATTTTTTCACTTGTTTTGACTATAAAAACTCTGCCAGTACAGCAAGACAAAATACACGTTAAAAATACATTCTCTGAAAAACCTAAATAACACTGCATAAGATGTTTCTAAAACAAGATAAATCAAATTGATCTTGTTTTAAGGATTTTTAGATATTTTTACAGGAAAAGAATACAAAAATTATTATCAAGAATACGATTTTTGCCCTAATATCAAAGGTCTTACTAGAAAAAAGAAATTATGATCCAACGTGAATTTTCTTGATAATAAAATAGGATCGTGCCTGGTAACATGTGCATGTAAAATGGCTAGAAATAGCATTTTAGCTTAGTGTAAAGCTGACAATTTACACAAGGTTTATTTCTGTTTCTTCTGCTCCAAACTTACTTCAAACTTACTCCTCTGTCTGCTCGTATGAATGTAACACATCATAAGCAAGTGTTTCACCGCTGTTCAAATGCACTTTGAATCGCATCATTTATATGGATAAATGCTTTCCATCTGAAAGGACTAAATATTAAATGAAACAAATGACAATAAAATGCAAATAATCTCTTCAGTAATCAAAATACTTTTTGAATGTAACTGTATTCTAATTACCAATGATTTAAATTGTAACTGTAGTGGAATACAGTTACTTATATTTTGTATTTTAAATACGTATTCCCGTTACATGTATTCTGTTACTCCCCAACCCTGGTTAGAGTAATCACATGTTTGAGTCTTGGCAAGACATTTTCAGTTTCAAATGTATGGTTTGTATTTTTTTATTTTTTTTTACACCTGCTTAAAGGAATAGTTCACCCTAAAATGAAAATTTGCTGTTAATTTACTCACCCTCAGGCCATCCAAGATGTATCCGAGTTTCTTTCTTCATCAAAACAGAATTTAAGACTTCTAGGATTTCATTTCAGGCCTCCTCCTTTAAACAATGCAAGTGAATGTCCTCCATTTTTTGATGGTTCAAAATGCATATTTAGGATGCATCAAAATAATCCACACGACTCCAGTCGACAAATAAAGTTCTTCTGAACCCAAATGATTGATTATTTTTAAGAAACAAACCAATACTTATATACTTTTTAACTAAAAATGTTTGATTCCGTACATCTCTGTATATGAAGTATATAAGTATTGTATTGTTTCTAAAAATAATCAATCGTTTGGGTTCAGAAGAACTTTATTTGTCGACTGGAGTCGTGTGGATTATTTTGATGCACCCTAAATATGCATTTTGAACTGTCACAAAATGGAGTACATTCACTTGCACTGTTTAGAGGAGGAGGCCTGAAATGAAATCCTAGAAGTCTTAAATTCTGTTTTGATGAAGAGAGAAACTCGGATACATCTTGGATGGCCTGAGGGTAAATTATCATTTTTCAAATCAGCAAATTTTAATTTTTGAGTGAACTATTCCTTTAATAGGACCAATGGCATTCACAAAAACTCCACTTTTGACTCTTCTGTCTTTATAACATCATCCTGATGGGAATCATCCTGTGGCTTATTCTCAAACAAGAGACGAGCATTTATTTTCTTTTTCTGTCGTGGTTTTCGCCTAGGTTCTTTCCCACAACGCCTAATTTTGTTCAGTCTCTTCCTGATTGTGGATTCATGAACATTGACCTCAACTGAGGCAAGAAAAGCCTTAAGTTCTTTAGATGTTATTTCAGGTTTCTTTTTTACTTCCTGGATGATTTTACGTTCCAATCGTGGGGAAATTTTAGATGGTCGACCACTCCTGGGAAGTGTCATCACTGTTCCAAGCGTTTTCCATTTGGAGATTATAGATCCAACTGTGGATTTGTGAAGTCCCATTATCTTCGAAATGGCTTTGTAACCTCTACCAGACTGATGGTAAAAAATAACTCTTTCTTTGATATCTTCTGGAATTTCATATGACCGTGGCATTATGCGTTTGCTGAATTGTTGTGCTGCTGACTGTAACTGTTAGGATCAAAGTCAGGATTATTCTAAGCAGTGCTTGCTGTCTCCACAGATGGCATTGTAGGTTAATCTAGGGTTTCTGAATTCCCCAGCCACTTTAGCAGGGTATCTGCGAGAGAGCAAACAACAGAAGGTTTAAACCTGCAATTGCCTACATGTCCCCATTTTAAACGGTATACCATAAAATGGTCAAGCACTCTAAGGAAAAAGGGACCACAGTTTTCATTATGTGTACAAAAACAAGGCTATGCATGGACTGAATTAGAGGTGGGCGATATACTGGTTAAAACAATATAGAAATGTGTCTGTCTATCTATAAAAGGTACAAACCGGTCTGTTGCTTGTTCATGGGCGCTATGAGAGAAGTTTGTTCACAGTTGGCTCACGTGTTCATGCAAGAACTTACGTTGTTTAGCGAGCCATATTATACAGATACATTAACATTATAAAGATTATTATATAGATTGATTTTTATTTTGCCACTACCTCATCTTAATGCAAGTCATTTCTTCACCAACCAGTTCACTGAGGTTACATTATTATTATTAACTCAGAAGACTGTACAGAGTGAAAATGATAGTATGGTGGACTTTTCAAACTGAACATGTTCAGTGTTATTGATAACTTTAGAACTGTTATATGGCCAGATGAGTGCGCTATGTGCCCATGCTCGTCTCTTCTTTGCGCTACGAAATGAATTTCAAGATACCAAAACATAATACATAAATTCAACACCCTTGTTCAAATTGGTTTATTCTTGTTGGCAGTTTTTTTAAATGATTATTTAAATTAGTATGAACATATATATTAAAGAAGGCAAACAGAATAAAGATTAGTTTTATCAGCACTTGTATCTTGCTGATATAGTGCACTCAATGCCATTCATTATATAGGGAATATATAGATTGCGATTTCGGATGCAGCACAGGTTTAGAACGACATCAGGGCAAGTACATTAAGACCGAATTTTCATTTAGGGGTGAACCATTTCTTTAATGCTGTCAAGCAGTGAATATCTTTGTGTAGGCTACATTGCTGCAGGCATACACTGTGACTGTGTAACATTTCATTTTTGTTTACAATGTGATCAGTTGTCACCTGCCACTAATGGTTAACTTAAATCTCAAATGATGTACTGTATGTGATATAAAATACAAAGAGAGCCCATTATTTTCCCCAAAATTGAGTGTCCCTTACTTTCCTCTGCTGAAATATATATATATATATATATATATATATATATATATATATATATATATATTTGTCTGTGTTCTGCAGAAGAAAGTCATAGGAGTTTTAGGTGGCATAAGGGTGAGTAACTGATGAAAGAATTATTATTTTTGGGTGAATTTTTCCTTTCCTAGGGATGACCTTCTGAAAACCTGCACTATAAAAGCACTATACAAATAAGAATGACTGGACTTGATACTGTTCTCCCATTCTGTCTAGGAGAAGATTGCAATTTAACACCTTTCTGTTTCATTGTTCTGATTGGCTGTTGACAAAGTGTAGGTCTCCCTTCTTTCACTGAGTGGAACTTGTAAGCATAGCCTAAAGTTCACAGTTAGAATAGTGTCTTTAAGGTTTTACTTATGCATTGTTCACTTTCCAAACCACTTCCAAAATGCTCATGGAAATGTGCTGAATGCATGTAGTCCAAACATAATGCTGAAAAACATAGAACTGTCACCCATGCATCCATTTATAGCTTAACAGCTCAATTTCTGTGAACTATTGCAAAAAAAAGATAAGTATTTCAGAATACTTTGTAATACAAAAACATCTGAAATGTTACAACAAACTCACCAAAATCACGGGGGAGTTACTCTTCTCAATTACTGTATAGGTCAGATGGAATCAGGGTCAGAAATAAACTTTTCCATTAAGGGGCAATATTCACCCCCTGGAATTGATTTCCAGGGGCATTTTTTACCTTTTAAGTTAGAAAAAATAAACTTGTAAAGGATCAGAGTTATTTTATAATGTCAAATACTTTAATTTAGGGTATGTTTACATGACAACGATGTACTAAAAACTGAAAAGTTTTTCCTTTGCGTTTTTGAAAGTTTTGTGTACAGACGACAATGTTGTCAAAACGATTCCCGTTCACATGGATTCGCGAAAACGGAACCCGCAGATTTGCGTTCACAAAGCGTAAGCACGAAATGCTCTGTGGAAATAAAGCGAACTAAACTTACAGCACCTCATGAGATGATTGGAGATCATCTACAGAATTCTCATAGATGACATTCTTGTAAATGGTTCAGATGAATGAATGAGAGAGTGAGAACTTTACATGTGGGTGTTTCATGAGTCACGCTCCTGCTGCAGACCTAAAAAGAGCGAATCAGACACAGGCATTGACAGCTTTTCTTTAGTCTGTTCTTAAATGTAATTGGGTCAGTCCATCTTAAGTGGTCCAATACAGGTTGCTTGATCACTTAATTTTCTTAATTTGATGATTGATGAATTTGAATTTTTTTTGGAGCAATTACCTCCATGTATTGGGATCGCAAAACCACCAGTTTTTTTGTTTTACTTGGTTTAACCACGAAGGCCATCTTTGTGTCATGGTACACGACAAATTTTGGTTATACATATGTTTACGGAAACCTCAATATCTCAGCTCAGGATGGTCTTAGCTCCTTGGAACAAAAACTGATCTCCAGAGCACATTACAAGGTATATGTACATATATAAACATTTTGCACATTCTTGTTCCTTAGACTTAGAACTTAATTCCAAATGTAATGCTCAAGATTGCTCCAAGTTCCACTTTTTGGGTCAATTTATAATAGGAAGGGTTTGAGTCAGTCTTAATTCTTTTAGGGGGTACCTAGCTAAGTATAGTGTGCATGCAGAACATTTCAGGTTTGAGACTTCTCTTTTTTTAAGGGGGCGAGAAAGTGCAATTTTTATTCCCTTCACTTTTGGGTTGATTATCTTTGGTGGGGGACAAGATAGGAACCTGATATTGTCACAGAAATAAGACCTCTATAGTAACATTCTGCTGCAAACTATTGAGTTTGAGATGGTTACAGAGTTAGGGCTAGTAGAAATCTGGGGAAAAGCCACTTTTTTCATGCATTTTGAGAAATGAACAGATGTAATAAGCATAACAAATAATACAAATGAACAGTATTTTACAGTAATTATGTTTATGATTGACATACAATAGCTTATGCTTGTCAATGAGGTCTAAAATTGTACTACTTTTGATATTGGCAATAGTGAAGCATGATCTATCACAGGGTTCTTCAAAAAGTTCATAAACAAAAGCATTTAGTTTTAAGTAACCTTAATGAACTGTATGTGGAGTTTAGAAATCAGCACCCAGAGTTAAAGATAGGAAATTTTGTGAACTGAGGCTAAAATGGTGTGATGGCAGGAGCATCTGGAATTCACACTGTCTGTGTCTGCACTCAACATCAGAACGTCAAGCTGATGGTTGAGCCAGCAAAGCTAAATGTGGACTACAAGGACCTGCTGGAACTTCTAGTCTGTGACAAACAGTTATAACTGCATGCTCAACAAGTGTGACCAGTGTCCAGGTATAGAGGCCTTACTGCAGATGCTTGAAGATTCAGACAAAGATGACACATCAGTTGACCACTAGTTATCAGAATTTTTTTTTTTTAATGGCCGATGCCGATATTCAGAGAGCAAGGTGGCCAATAGGCCAATACAGTGCATCCGGAAAGTATTCACAGCGCTTCACTTTTTCCACATTTTGTTATGGAGCCTTATTCCAAAATGGATTCAATTCATTATTTTCCTCAAAATTCTACAAACAATACCCCATAATGACAATGTGAAAGAAGTTTGTTTGAAATCTTTGCAAATTTATTAAAAATAAAAAACAAAAACAAATCACATGTACATAAGTATTCACAGCCTTTGCCATGACACTCAAAATTGAACTCAGGTGAATCCTGTTTCCACTGATCATCCTTGAGATGTTTCTACAACTTTATTGGAGTCCACCTGTAATAAATTTAGTTGATTAGACATGATCTGGAAAGGCACACACCTGTCTATATAAGGTCCCACAGTTAACAGTGCATGTCAGAGCACAAATTAAGCCATGAAGTCCGAGGAATTGTCTGTAGACCTCCGAGACAGGATTGTATCGAGGCACAGATCTGGGGAAGGGTACAGAAAAATTTCTGCAGCATTGAAGGTCCCAATGAGCACAGTGGCCTCCATCATCCGTAAATGGAAGAAGTTTGGAACCACCAGGCCTTTTCCTAGAGCTGGCTGCCCGGCCAAACTGAGCGATCGGGGGAGAAGGGCCTTAGTCAGGGAGGTGACCAAGAACCTGATGGTCACTCTGACAGAGCTCCAGCGTTTCTCTGTGGAGAGAGGAGAACCTTCCAGAAGAATCTCTGCAGCACTCCACCAATCAGGCCTGTATGGTAGAGTGGCCAGACGGAAGCCACTCCTCAGTAAAAGGCACATGACAGCCCGCCTGGAGTTTGCCAAAAGGCACCTGAAGGACTCTCAGACCATGAGAAACAAAGATTGAACTCTTTGGCCTGAATGGCAAGCGTCATGTCTGGAGGAAACCAGGCACCGCTCATCACCTGGCCAATACCATCCCTACAGTGAAGCATGGTGGTGGCAGCATCATGCTGTGGGGATGTTTTTCAGCAGCAGGAACTGGGAGACTAGTCAGGATCAAGGGAAAGATGAATGCAGCAATGTACAGAGACATCCTTGATGAAAACCTGCTCCAGAGCGCTCTGGACCTCAGACGGGGCAAAGGTTCATCTTCCAACAGGACAACGACCCAAAGCACACAGCCAAGATAACAAAGGAGTGGCTCCGGGACAACTCTGTGAATGTCCTGTCCATCTAGAGATGCAATGGTGCGCCTTATGCAATTCAAGATTTCACATCAATTCTATTGGACCCCCTCTAGATTATATAGGCTTGGTCTTAAAGACACACCCACCTGATGGCGGTGCCAATCAGAAGATGGAGATACAACCCATGTCTTTTGGTGGTGTGTTAAGATCCAAGAATTTTGATTTAAGGTTCAGAGTTGTGTGTGTGTGTGACGTATTGGGCACTAATTTTGCCCCAGACTCTGTATTTTAGGCGATGGGGCGGTCATCAATATAGGGAATAAACACATAAATTGGGTTCTAACCAGTGTTATGATCGCCAGACAAGTTGTTTTAAGGGGATGGAAGTCGGCTGGAGTGCCCCCATTTCAGGAATGGTACACGGAGATGGGGAGGGTGGCAGCTTTTCAGGAATCATCATCTAGAAGACTGGAGAACTTGGTTACATCTGTTGGGAAATGGGGCAACTATTTGAGGGCTCTCGTGGAGGGGCAGTGGAGAGAGAGTTATAGTTCTAAGTGTGTGACTATTATATATTTTTGTTTTGTTTTATTGTGTGTATATACCTGTGTGACCACAGGAATGTTTGTTGGGGGTCAGGGTGGGGTCGGGGATTGGGAGGGGTAGTGGTGGGGCATTAAATGTTGAGTCTGTGTATATATGTTTTGCTTTTCTTTGTTTATTGTATGAATCAAATTTTAATCACAAAAAATTATGCTTTATTTAACATCAAGTCAATTTAACACATCCAGATATAATTTTTCTTAATATTATTAATAACTACATTGTAGCATTTGATAATTCTAGCACGGGAAAATGACACCGAACCAATGCGGAGCATGAGAAGTGGAGTTCCTGACTGTGTTGGAGTGCCCGTCTGTGCACGTTTATGGCACGAGCATCTACCACTGACTCGGCAACATGGACAGCACGAAAAAATAATGTTCAGTGAAAATTCAAATGAAGATCGCGATGTACGGATTTGGAACTATATCAGATTGCAGGGGAATTTTTTTTTGTTTTTGTCCACAGCCCCGTCAATTTCTGACCCTGGATGGAACTCTACACTGTGTAAACCCTAAAGTTGTCATTACTGGAAATATCAAGTTGTCTTAAGTATTACTTATTGGGCTCATAACTCATATATAAGTTAATTGAACTTATCTTTAAAATCCATAGACTTAATCTTAAGTATTAAAAAACTGAGGCTATAAAGTACCCACAATGCCTTTACTATCAAATGTGCTGCATTATGACTAATGAAGGAGCACCAAGATATGAAAAGCGGCAAAACTATAGATTGCTCCAACATCACGCTTGCAATGTTAACAGCTTTGTTGATAATAAACGGGAACGAGATAGTTTTATTGCATCGCTAACTTACGGAGACGTGGCATAACGGCATTTGCATGTCAAATTTACAAGTTTAGAAAGGTTTATACATCTGTAACATTAAGTTCAGTAACTATGTGACAAAGCGGTTCCTCACTGCACGTGCTTACACTATATTCAACAAGCGCTCAATGCGCTGTTGACAGCTGCACGAGAGAGAGGGCGAGATAGAGCAGATTTACTCGCACAGTTGCTGGAATTACAGTTTGCTACAAAATCAAGTTTGATTCAATCATCTGTATCTATTGGTTTACTAATTCGCAGCTGCACTGTGAAGTAAATAAGTGTGCAGGAATTTCCTGCATCAGTGTGGAACTTGCGGGAATTATTAAAATTGTGCACAAGACTCGCAATCCCGTGCTGAATTTCATTCTTTTAAAACGGTCAAAAAGATTCATAAACTATGTTTAAGAGCCATTACTGAGAGCCTTAATAGAAAAAGATGTACTATAATGCAATTAAATTATTGCTATTTTAATGTTTCTTGGGGGGGGGTCAGAAAACATGAAACATGCTTTTCAGGATGTAGTTCCAGCATCTACCAGCAGGTGCTTGCAGGGACTTGCTAACAAGCCAATCCCATACACCACTATAAAGACTTTTTAAAGTTAAATAGGGGCTTTATTCCTATTGTTTAGTTTCTTATTTTGCACCAGATGGCCACAGTAGATTTCAAAATAAATGATCTAACCCGATAAACAGAACATGACCGGATACATTACAAGTACAAACACTTAAATGTGAGATGTGGATTTCCATTTTAAATTCCAATCTTGTACACATTTTGGGTTAAACGTGTAGCTGACATGAAATTTTAAACAGTGACATGTGTATCATTATAATATTACCGCATATTTGCCATTTCATGACATCATATTAATTGCTAGAATGCAGAATTTGTACATTTTTAAAAAGCTAAAATGTCTTTTATTGGCCCAACCACCTCAGGGGTTAATAATTTTATTTTTGAGGTGAGGGAACCTTCAATTTTCCCGATTTTTGTCAAACTCACACACAAGACTTTTAACATGCACTTTAAGCAAATATGATTTTGTCTTGTCACAATGTCACTACTTCAAACAGCAGCATAATTTCTCAGAGTTTTAAATGGCACTTATATCATGTTTGGTAAAGCTTTGGATTCTAGCTCCAATGTCTTGCTGAGTCTGTCACCTCATTTTGCTGACTGTTTGCAAAGACCTTCCTATCAAATCATTAAGCAAAGCCTTTGTTTCCAACATGGCCTAGACAAAGAAAGAGGTCACTTAAGGTAAGTGAATCACATTTCTCTACTTTTGCATTAAATGGGACATAACTATGGGCTGGATCAAACAAGTACAAAGACTAATTCATAAATACTATCTGAATCATGTTGCCTCAAAAGGATGCCAATCAATCACTGAAAGGCACAATTAACATTAGTTTTAGCTGTCTGATGAATAAACTTAAAACTGATTTGACAATAAATGCTTAAGTATAAAAAAATCACCTTTTGTGGAGCAATATAGGCAAATGATGTAGTGAAAAGGCATCAGTTTTAACAGGACAATGACAAGATAAATTGAGCAAAAAGGAAAAAATAAAACATGCCAATTATAGCGTGATTCATTTACCATCCTCTAGGACAAACTTTTGTGAAGTTATGATTTCAGAAGGAAACTTACCACATGTGTATTACGAAGGAATGTGCATGTGAGGAAACTTCTCAATAAAACCAAATCTGAGTCACTTTTGTCTGTGGCTCCAAAACTAACAGACTGCCTACATAGACAGTATGTGTAGGCATAATATATGTCTAGGTAAGCTGCGAACTAGGTTTTGAGACACAGCTGAATGTTGATGTATGTGAAGGATTGTCTGTAAATGCAAGATGAGCCCACTTCATCTCCAGCCTCGGCATTTATCTACAGCATTGCTTCTCCTTTAGGTCACTATAAGACACTATACCATGAATAGCATGATAACACCTTTAAAAACCGGATCATATATAGTGCGTGTTACTTTCAAGGGTAATTCTGTGAGAATATATATCTAAACTGGATCAATCCATTAGCAATGCTAGCTAGCAACTGGCTAGCTTCAGGTGCCTTGATAAACTGACGCTTAAGATCAGTATTAAGACACATTATTGCAAAATAAACGACTGACATTAAACTAAAGAATTGGGCAAATGACATTATTCACTCAATGGTCTATGTGGCGGAAGCTTATGACGTGTTTGTGTAAAATGGCCACCTTTTCATCAAGTCGTTTGTACTAGCACAAAAACGTTCGTCTTCCTTTCGCTAAATGGAGAAATATTTCCGTCTAAGTGCATGCCCTGAGAACCCAGACGTTTATAAATGTGTTTATTCTTACCTGTGTCGGTTTTTAACGTCAAGCTGTAAGTGGTTGTAGACCTGTGCTGTCTCGTTGCTGACTGTAGGGATGGGCGGATCGATCGTAAAGTATCGATAATTCCGATACTGATGTTGTATCAAAAAAAATATCGATTCTTAACATTCTATTACTTAGGGGTCATTGACAAAGTACATGCAAAATTAAAATCAGAAACTAGTTTAAAACACTTGTCATATTCAGTGATGTGGTAAAAAAAAAAAAAAAAAAAAAAAAAGTGGGTAAACTATGAATTTCTCCGGATAATTTTGATACCACAAATCATTCATTAATATAATCGAAAACGTATTAAATTTTTAAACAATATCAATTAATTGCATTTGATGCAAGTCTAAGGCCTAGTGTAGGTAATTAATCAGGTCTAAAAAAAAATAAAAAAAAAATAAAATCATCTGGACTGAACACACATTCCACAAAACATGTGATTTGCAAATGTTAATATTAAAATATATGTATTCACAATAATTAACTGATGAGCTACACTACAAATACAGTAAGTATTTTGAAGCGCTAAAGAGCACTAGTGTGTTATGTACAATACATAACTGTTACACATGAAACTGGTGACAACTAATCTTTGCAGTTTATCACATTTGCTTGCAGACCTCATTGTCTGAACACTTGCCGGAAAACCAAATAAAACGAATAATTGACTAATTAAAGTCAGTATGTTGGCCACATTCAAAATTCTTGTCTGCATGTGTGTGGGTTTTTAAATCACAGATTTCAATGCCAATGACAAGAACAACTATTAGTTCCTCTTTAGGACAACAATGCCCAGAGTGCTTCTTTGTCTACACCCAGAGGTGTTGGCTTACATGTGCATGGCCATGTATCAGAGGCTCCCCTGTGTTTTAACAACCAAGACCTGACATACTCTTTTGGGTTCCATTTTTGCAATGGAGGGCCATTCAGGTTGATAAACATTAGGGTAGAAACATTCTTCAGCAGGAGATTGCTCCGTAGAGGGCTGATGATAGTATTCATTAGACTGAATCCTCGTTCACATTCGGCACTGCTCACAGGTATTAGGTTTATGATATTGGTTAGTGGGGCCAATCCATCTGGTATGACTCTGGTATCCTCTTTATAATCTCGAAACCCCTCGAGAACACTTCTTGTGTCAAGTGTAAACTGATGTGCGAGCTGTTTGATGCAAATCTCTCCATAATGTTTATACAAGGGCTCAGGGCAGTTTGCCAATTCTAAAACTTTAAACTTTTCAAGCAAGTCCACATACATAATCAAGGTATTTTCAGCTGATACACTTGAATTTTTGCTTGATGCAGTTGTAAATAACCTCTCCTCCTTGTTTTTGATGAGGGATTCAAGGAAATGGGTTGAATCAGTCTGCTTCATTCTCACATTAGCTTTTAAGGAGATGCCATGAAACTTTATTCTCTGAAGCATCCAGGGCTTCCTGCCTTTTTTCACCTGAAACCACTATCATGGAGGAGAGTTGCCGAGTAGTCCTTCTCATAAGCTTGTCTGCTTTTGGCAGTGTCATCCCTCTTTGTTGCAAATTCAGGGATGAGTGTGCTATTTCCTCTAATGTGTCATACATTAACCCTAAATCACATCAGAACTCCTGTGATTCCATCCTGGTCATCAAGCCTTTGTATATGGCCTTTTCTTTTTCATCCCTTTTGGCATCTTCTGCTGCAGCACTAAAGTGGCAATGGAGGGCTTTGTATGACCTCCACACAACTTTAACTGTTCTGAAGCTACTGGCAGTCAAACGAACATCAAGCACCCTTCCAATCTTCTGCAGATGAACATCCACTTCTTGTGCCCGCTCAGCCAGTTCACGACAGTTCATTGGTGACTTGTGGTAGAGGGTGTAAAGTCAGTCCATAAAATTGGTAAAATTGTTCATGTTAGTTACTTCTTTAACTGCGTCTCCCACTGCCAGTTCTAACCTATGATTAAGGCAATGCCAAACTTCGAGTTGACGTTATTTCTGCTGTAGGCGGGTAACTACCCCAGATTTTCTACCCAACATTGTAGTATTTTATATTTGACTATACTTGTCTTATTTATCAACTTCAAAATATCTAGGCCATTATTATCAACATAATTTATTAAATACATATAACATCATTTATTAAATACATTGGTAAGGCACTCACCAATGTCCCTTGCTTCCTCTCTCTCTCTCTGTCTCCTCCTGCTTTGCAACCTCTCTTACCACCATGGTCTGCTTCTTTGTGTATCTCACTAAAGGTTTGAAAGAAGGCTATAGGTTTTTTTTTTACTCCACTTAATTTTCCCACTTCAATGGATTAGATAAAATATTTAGGCCTTTATTATCAACAAAACATATTAACACTAGTAAGCAACTTACCTCTCTCCTCTCTTTCTGCACCATTGTGCTCTCTCTTCCCCGACTGTTACTTTACTCTCTGTGAAGCAATGTTTTAAATGATAATTTATTGGCATGATAATTATATTTACTAAATAAACAGACAAGTATATTAGTTGATATTGGGGATTTACAAAAACGTCTCATTTTCAGTCGCTCACATGTAGCTAGCCAGTTTACTAGCTAGCTAATTAGCTAGTACAATACCTACTTAGAGCTACTGCATTTAGCTAACTACTATACTAACTATAACTGAAATATCAGAAACTACAGTATTTTATTTACCATTTGATACCTCCTTATCCAAGAGCCTGGGTTTTTTTCAGGGGAGGTGAAGACAAGGAAGTCGCAGGAGTTAATGGACGTTTAAAATAAGTTTTGTACGGGGGCCTGGGTAGCTGGCTACCACCCCTGGAGTTTGCTATTTCGAACCCCAGGGCATGCTGAGTGACTCCAGCCAGGTCTCCTAAGCAACCAAATTGGCCCGGTTGCTAGGGAGGGTAGAGTCACATGGGGTAACCTCCTCACGATCGCTATAATGTGGTTCGTTCCGAGGTTGGGTAGTTTTACATTAACAATTGAGTCAGTGTGGGGTCACGTGACGTCATGCAAGGAGCAGACGTGTGAGCGACGAGCTCTGCGCACTTTGCTGAATTTTCAATTATTTTCATGTTTTAATCTGGTGAATTTTGAAATACCCAGTTACACATATGTCCTTTGTTGCAAAACATGGCAAAGAAGTCAAAATCCTTGGGCTCTGGAGACATTAAAAGATACTTACGTGTTCAGGATGAAAGCCCCAACAGGCCTACAGACCAGGGACTCGATTTAGATGGCACAGCGGGAGAGGAGATCCAGCGTCAGTTGTCCAACATGTCGGTGATGTTGACGAAGATTCTTGCTGACTTGGAGGATCTCGCTGTAATACGTCGATCGATTACGGCAATGGAAATAAAATTCTCTGAGTTAGGTACAAGAGTGACTGATGTTGAAAAATGAATCGATTTTCTGGAATCTTCGGAGAGGGAATTAACCGCTAATCCACCCGCGACCAAAGTTGATTTGGAACATCTTCTTGAAAAGCTCGAAGATCTTGAGAATAGAAGCCGCAGGAATAACGTTCGAATTGTTGGCATGAGGAGGGCAGAGATATGGTGAAATTCCTAGATGAGTTTTTCCCGAGTTTGCTCGACATAACAGGCCACAAGCTGGAAATCGAGCAAGCTCACAGAGCCCCAGCTCACAGATCTGCTGAGGGAGATAGGCCCCGATCGATTCTGGCCAGATTTCTGACATCATCCGATAAAGATCTTGTGTTGCGCCAGGCGAGGAGCAAAGGGAAGCTTTCTTGGAAGATCCATAATATTTTCGAGTTCGACAAGAGAGAAACGCGATCGGTTCAAGGAATGCAAGAAACTCTTACATCACAAAAAGATTTCGTTTGCTCTGATGTTTCCTGCCAAACTGAGAATAGAAACGAAGGTCGGTCGCAAAGTATTTACATGTCCAAAACAGGCAATATCTTTTATAGAATCAATGTCTGAGTAAACCATTGGATGTTTCTCATGTGAGTGGCCCTGACTCGCTGTACTTACTCTTGAGGAAACTGGGCGACATTTGGGGTTTTTTGTGTTGGCTCCACCGAGCGGCTGGAGCTTGTTTTGTGAATAACACTTCTCCTTAAAGAAACTTTTGCATTGATGAAAGATTACTTTTGCATTGAAGTTCCCAGACAGATTGAGAGTGGACATTACGGATGACCGCAAAATATCTACATGCTCTCACAAAGGATGTCTTTTATAAAGTTGACGGATTGTGTAAGTCATGGTATATATGTTTATACGGCCTCCGAGTGAATTGATTCGATCATCCGGGGAACCGGGATGCCGTTTTTTTTGTTTTCTTTTTGTATTGGTTCCGCCTTGCGGCTGGAGCTTGTTCTATTGAATAACACTCCTTTGGAACAGCTGTGGATTACTCTGTTCGTTCTTCATGCTTATTCCTCCTGCTGGCTGTAGTTTGCTTTGTTGAGTTTTTTTACAAGACATTGGAATGATTATGTCATCCGCTGAACTCATAACAGCCGGCTCACTGAAGATTCGTTTGTCTGTCTGAGGAATCTGAACGGTTTTATATCAGCTGGAATTTGTTTTGTGGAAGATCACACCATTGAGACAGTTCTGTGAATTAATCTACACATTCTTTGTGTTCATTCTTCCTATTTGCTGGGTTTATTTTACAAAGTATTTTCTGTTATGTAATTTGTGAGGCAAAATTGAGCAATTCGATGGCCAAGTTGTCGTGGAGGCTCATGGGCGTTCATGGACCTTTTGAGTTTAGAGGGATTGTCGCCGGTTGGCGCTGTCGTGCGCGGGGTTAATGTGCACGTTTTTTTTTTTCTGTTTGTTTTGTTCGGGGGGATGTTCGGGGGTTGATTTTTTCACTAATGGGGAATGTGGTCTGTATAATTTTGTTTTTCACACACAATTTTTTTTTTTTATTATATCAATATGACAGTTGTTAATATAAGTGTACTATCTCTCTCCACATGGAATGTAAATGGGTTGGGGCACCCCATAAAAAGGAGGAAGGTTATTTCTTTTTTTAAACGTAAGAAATATGATATAGTGTTTCTTCAAGAAACACATCTCTCCCCGCAGGAAGCTTAAAAATTTGGGAAGATATGGGGTGGACATGTTTTTTTTAGTGCTGGCTCAAGTAAGAGCAAGGGAGTCATTATATTGATTAATAAACACCTACAATTCAAATGTCTCAAACAGATTAAAGATAAATTAGGAAGAGTCACTATTGTGTTAGTTGAAATTCAAGGGCAAACGTTGATTTTGGCTAATATTTACGCACCTAACGCTGATGATCAAGGCTTTTTTATAGGTCTTGAAGGGATGTTGCAAGCCGCTGGCACCCCTCATGATATAATATTGGGAGGAGACTCAGTCCTTGATCATAGTGAAGCAAAAGTGTGTTACTTAGAGCAACATTGCAAAATCTTGGTTTTACGGATATTTGGAGACTTCTGAACCCATCTGGTAGGGACTATACATATTTTTCATCAGTCCATAAGATTTATTCTAGAATAGATTTTTTTTTTTATATCCAAATCCCTCATTTCATCTGTTGTTGATTGCTCAATTGGAAACATTTTAGTCTCAGATCACACCCTGGTGAGTTTAGAGGTGATGCCACATATAGAGAAAAAGAAATCATATAGTTGGTGCCTTAATGTGTCCCTTTTGCAAAATCCTGATTTCCAACAAATGTTAAAGACTGAAATCAATGTTTATATGGAGACCAACTGGTCCTCAGTATCCTCTGTGGGCGTGGCTTGGGAGGCACTTAAGGCAGTTCTTAGGGGTCGGATCATACAGTATGCATCATTCACCAAATAATCCAAAGCACAAGAACTCGTGGAGTTGGAAGAGAACATTAAAAGTGCTGAGGCAAAGCTGAAGCGCCATATGTCAGCTGATGTCCTCAGAGAATTGACCCAATTGAAATACAGATATAATACTATTTTGTCATGGAAAGTGGAGTTTTGGTTATTCAGGGCAAGACAGTTATACTTTGAGTCGGATGACAAAGCAGGGAAGCTTTTGGCTAGATATATAAAGCAGAGAGAGTCTCTTTCTATCATTCCCTCAGTGAAATCTGCTGGTTGTGAAATTTTTACTTCAGCCATTGATATTAATAATGCCTTTAAAGAGTTCTATATTGATTTTATAGTTCCACGCCTTCGTCTACTGATGAAGATATTAGAAACTTTGTGGAACCATTAGAACTTCCTAAACTGATGATTGAGCAAAAAAACTCTTGATTCTGAGATAACCTTGGAGGAGCTTGATACCTACTGGCAAGGCTCCGGGGCTTTCCAAGAATGGAAAGCTTCCGCCAACCATGACACAAGCCCGGATCAGTCTGATTCTTAAAAAAGACAAAGATCCAAGTGAGTGTAAAAGTTACCGTCCAATCTCCCTGATCCAACTAGATGTAAAAATATTGTCAAAAATTCTGGCTAATCGATTAAGTAAAGTTATGACATCTCTTATACATATAGATCAGTTGGGGTTTATTCGAGGCCGTAGCTCTTCTGATAACATCAGGCGTCTCATCAATATCATGTGGTCAGTGGCGAATGATCAGTCTCCGGTCGCTGCCATCTCACTTGACGCCGAAAAGGCATTTGATATGGTAGAATGGGATTATCTTAAGGTTTTGGAAATGTATGGGTTCGGGAATACTTTTATTGGTTGGATTAAGCTACTTTATAGACACCCTGTAGCAGCGGTACAAACAAATGGATTAATTTCAGATTATTTTACTTTGGATAGAGGAACCTGGCAGGGCTGCCCTCTTTCCCCTTTATTGTTCTAGCTTGCCCTGGAACCATTAGCAGCTGCGATAAGAAAGGAGGATGATTTTCCAGGGGTGGTGGTGGGAGGTGTGGCGCATAAACTTCTGCTTTACGCAAATTATATATTATTATTTGTCTCTGAACCTACTAGCTCTATGCCTTGCCTCCACAGAATTATTAATTCCTTTTCCAAGTTCTCAGGATACAAAGTTAATTGGTCTAAATCCGAAGCTTTGGCTCTGACAGCGTACTGTCTAGAAACGGCTTTCCAGCCGGGCGCCTTCCAATGGCCCAAACAGGGCATTAAGTAATTTGTCTGATTTAGTTAGTGTCAATGTTGACCCTTTAATAAAAAGATTTTTGAGCGATGTGGGCAGGTGGGATTCATTACATTTTTCTATGATTAGGAAGGTTAATGTTATTAAAATGAATTATTACAAAATTTAACTACCTGCTACAGTCCCTACCTATAGATGTCCCCCTCTCTTATTTCAAGCAATTCGATAGCATAATGAAGTCCTTCATTTGGAATGGTAAACGTCCCAGATTGCATTTTAATAAGTTACATAGGCTGATTGACAAAGGTGGGCTAGGCCTACCCAAGTTTTTTTTTTTATTACTATGTGTTCAGTCTCAGACATTTGGCTCATTGGTCACTTCCTCCTGAGAGAGCCCCTCCCTGGTTTGTTATTGAACAGGCAGTTCTTGCCCCTATTTCGCCGTTACAAAGCATCTCTATCAAACTAATTGGAAAAGTTAAGTTACACCCCGTTATTTCGCATTTACACTCGGTATGGACTAAAGTGTCCAGATTATTTAAATTGGACACTTAGTGTTGCCTCGAGCATATGGCAGAACCCAAGATTGTGTATTGGCAAGTCCCCTTTCTGCTGGCCAGAGTGGATTGTGAAGGGGGTTGCTACACTCGGTGTCCTATATGAAAGTGGTGTATTGAGATCGTTTGAAAACTTGGTCCAACATTTTGGGATCCCCAGACCTCAGTTTTATAGGTATTTACAATTGCGCCACCTGCTTTGTACTATTTTTGGGAGTAGCACACACCCCCCTGAGGAGGCAGATGCTTTGGGAGAGGTGATTGCGGCTTTTGGAAAAGGTCATGAGGCATCAGTGTACTACTCCCTGTTAATTCAGAGAATGGGGGATGGAGCTTTAACTTCTATTAAGAAATTATGGGAGAAAGATTTGAATTTGGTATTGGAGGATGGAGTGTGGACTAAGATTCTGAAAAATGTCAAGTCTGCATCTAGACATGCAAGGGTTCGCCTTATGCAATTTAAGATTTTACAAAGATTTTATTGGACCCCCTCTAGATTATACAGGCTTGATCTTAAAGACACACCCACATGCTGGTGATGCCAATCAGAAGTTGGAGACATAGCCCATGTTTTTTGGGGATGCGTTAAGATCCAAGATTTTTGATTAAAGATTCAGAATTATTTGCGTGACATTCTGGACACTCAAATTTGACTTTGCCCCAGACTTTGCATTTTGGGCGATGGGGAAGTTATAAATTCGGGTGACAAATATATAAAAAATTGGGTTCTGACTAGTGTGATGATCGGTAGACAAATTATTTTAAGGGGATGGAAGTCAGATGGAGCGCCACCATTTCCAGAGTGGTGTGCGGAGATGGGGAGGGTGGCGGCTTATGAGAGGATGATAGATGGAAGGCTGGGGCGGGTGGACTTATTTTTCAGGAAGTGGGGTAGGTATTTGGCAGTTTTGGAGGACTCTAGGGGAAGGGATGAGGAGGGAGATGTTTAGTTTAATTATGTATATTTATTATATATATATTTTTTTATTTTTTTATTTTATTGTTTGTGTGTGTGTGTATTATTTTATGTGACCACAGGGGTGTTCTTTGGGGTAGGGTGGGGTTGGTGTTTGGGGAGGGATGTTAATGAGTGTCAAAGTTTAAATGTTGATTTGGTGTGTATATGTTGTGTTATTCTCTGTTGTGCTTTCTTTTTGAATCAATAAAAAATGTTAATTACAAAAAACAATTGAGTCAGTGTATAGCATGCATGCAGATGAGCAGAGTTTTCTGTTGGATAGATGAATCAGTGCACGCTTGCAAGGCAAATCGAGCATGCGCAGGCGAACATAACGTGCATACTTCGCCTGCCTGAGCAATGCTGGGAACGCGGTAATAAGTAGGTAAACGATAATTGATTAAATGAAAATGTGAGTAAACGCTATTTCACAAACAAAAAGGTGCATAAACTGTGTTTACCCTACAACCCTGGTCGTATTCTCAAATGTAATCTTTGTCCAATTTGGTTTCATAAATTTTTGAAAAACCTTTATAGCATTTAAAAAAAAAAAAAAAAAAAGAAAAAAAAAGAATCATTGGTTTTACAAAGGGGATGCATTTTGGTATTTCTTGCAACAAGGGGGATGGCATCCCCTCGCATCCCCCTCAACGGGCTGCGTGAGGTTCAATAAGGGTTCAGAGAAAATTCGGCAGCTGGCAGGAGTCAATGGCAGCCGGAGGTACCTGCCAAAATAACCATAAGTGGGAGGGGCTGTCGTTGGCAGCAACCAATCACTCGCATGCTTGAGAGGAAGAAGTTTCTTCCTCCATAATAAAAGCTCCAATGTTATATTTGCTGAAAGCGCTAGCAAAAATGTAAAACTGAACATGTTTTAAAATAAAACCAAGCTTCTGGAATGTCGTCTATGGTTTACTTCAGTTATTTCCTTTCATAAAATCAATGGGGATTGTCATATGACTGAGTTTATGCTACCAATTCAAAATGCAGCTCATGGAAAGTGTTGACATTTAGAAATGTCTTTTGAGTGAATGGTTATACTTTGCCCATCACCTTGTTGACAGTTCTTATACTGCAATTAAACTTATAAATTCATTGTTTCATTGCAAATAGGTAGTTTATTACGCAGATCTTGGCGGGAGTTAAACGTCATGTACACCATTATCAGCCTAAATTTGGTGAATAATTACCAAAGTTGTTTAAGTTGCTGTAGTGTACAGTAAAATGTGGTGTAATTTAAGGTTAGATGAAACGACAGAAAGCTGGGTGCCATTTTTGTTTCTGTGTTGGTTCCGCCTTGCGGCTGGAGTTTGTTTTATGGAATAACACTTCTCCTTCAAGAAACTTTTGCATTGACAGAGGATCACTTTTCAAATCAAATCACTTATTGTCACACAACCATTTGCACAAGTGCAACAATGGGTGAAAGTCTTGGGTGCAGTTCTCAGCAACATGGCAGTCATGACAGTGATGAGACATACCAATTTTTTTTGAGATTTACACAACACAATTTACATATCTAATATACACAATTACGCAACACAATAATAATATACAATGTACAGTATACAATACACACAATATAGAATACACATACAATAAAAATAGTATATAAAGTATATATAAAATATACAGTAGGTTGTATTGTACTGTATTGACATTCAGGCTGTCTATTGATAGTCAGTTGCCAGTGTGTTGTTAAGAGAGAATATAATTTATGACAGTCCGGTGTGAGATAATAAGATTAATAAAATGCAGTGCTGATGTATATTGATCGTGAGAGATCAAGAGTTCAAAAGTTTGATAGCTTGGGGGAAGAAGCTGTCATGGAGTTGGCTGGTGCGGGTCCTGATGCTGTGATACCGCCTGCCTGATGGTAGCACTGAGAGCAGCCCATGGCTCGGGTGGCTGGAGTCTCTGATGATCCTCCGAGCTTTTTTCAAACACTGCCTGGTATATGTCCTGGAAGGAGGGAAGCTCACCTCCGATGATGTGTCTGGCAGTTTACACTACCCTTTGCGGGGCTTTGCGGTTGTGGGCGGTGCTATTGCCGTATCAGGCATTAATGCAACCAGTCAGGATGCTCTCTACAGTGCTGGTGTAGAACCGTGTGAAGATGTGGTGGTTCATTCCAAACTTCCTCAGCTGTCTCAGGAAGAAGAGGCGCTGATGAGCCTTCTTCACAACGGCCTCGGTGTGGACGGGCCATGCGAGTTCCTCTGTGACGTGGACACCGAGGAACTTTAAGCTGCTGACTCTCTCCACCAGTGCTCCATTGATGGTGATGGGGCTGTGTTCTCTGTCTTTTCTCCTGAAGTCCACCACAAGCTCCTTGTTCTTGCTAATGTTGAGGGAAAGGTTGTGCTCCTGACACCAGTGTGTCAGAGTGTGCACCTCCTCTCTGTAGGCGGTTTCATCATTGTCATTGACCAGACCTACCACCGTCGTATCATTAGCAAACTTAATGATGGCATTGGAGCTGTGTGTTGCACACTGTCATGTGTGTACAAGGTATACAAGAGTGGGCTGAGAACACAGCCCTGCGAGGCTCCAGTGTTGAGTGTCAGTGATGAGATGTTGCTGCCCATTCTAACCACCTAGTGTCTGCTTGACAGGAAGTCCAGGATCCAGCTGCACAACGAGCTGTTTAAGCCCAGAGCCCGGAGTTTCACAAAGCTTGGAGGGCACTATGGTGTTGGAGCTGTAGTCTACAAACAGCATTCTCACATAAGTGTTCCTTTTTTCCAGGTGGGAGAGAGCAGTGTGTAGTGTAGATGCAATGGTATCATCAGTGAAGAGGTTGTTGCGGTAAGCAAACTGCAATGGGTCCAGTGAGGCAGGCAGCACAGAGCAGATGTAATCTGATTAGCCTCTCAAAGCATTTGCTGATGATGGGGGTCAGAGCAACAGGTTGCCAGTCATTTAAGCAAGTGATTTTGGATTGCTTGGTGGACAATGGTGGACGTTTTGAAGCATGTGGGGACTACAGACAAGGAGAGGGAAAGGTTGAAAATGTCTGTAAAACACCAGCCAGTTGGTTCGCGCACGCTCTGATGTGGCCCAGAATGCCATCTGGACCCATGGTGAATATCCGTAAAGCCTATTCACCCATCGGAAGGATCAGGTTACATCCGCTACAGAAACGGAGTTTGAACTAACCTCTGTAGCTTCGGCCGCGAGAGCTCTCTCCATGAGGGCGCTGTTATTTCCCTCGAAACGAGCATAAAAATATTTAGATCATCTGGGAGAGAGGCAGCGGTGTTCACGGCGGAGTTTTTATTCCCTTTGTAGTCCGTGATATTAATTCCCTGCCACATGCTTCTAGAGTCGGTGGTGTTGAACTGTCCTTCAATCTTGTCCCTGTACTGGCATTTGCTGCTCTGATAGTTTTGCGGAGGGCATAACTGGCTTGTTTATGCTCCTCTGCATTCCCGGAATTAAAAGCGGAGGTCCGCGCATTAAGTGCCGCACGAACATCGCTATTAATCCATGGTTTCTGGTTGGGGTAGATCTGTATTGTTTTGGTCGGAACAACGTCCTCTACACACTTTCTGATGAAACATGTTACGCTATCAGCATAAACCTCGATGTCAGAGGCGGACCAGAACATCTCCCAGACCGCGTGATCAAAACAGTCTTGTAGCACTGAATCTGATTGGTCCGACCAGCACTGGATCATTCTGAGGGTGGGTGCTTCCTGTTTCAGGTTTCTGCCTGTAAGTGGGCAGAAGGAGAACGGAAGAGTGGTCTGATTTGCCATATGGTGGGCGGGGGAGGGATTTGTAGCCATCCTGGAAGTGAGAGTAGCAATGGTCCAAAACCTGGACCCCTCATGTGTTGAAACTGATATGTTGGTGGTATTTTGGTGCGATTGATTTGAGATTGGCTTTGTTAAAGTCCCCGGTCATAATGAACGTGGCCTCAAGGTGCGCGGTTTCCTGCTCACTTATACTCCCATACAGTTCCTCGAGTGCCTGGTCTGTGTCGGCTTGTGGCGGGATGTACACAGCAGTGATAATGACTGCTGTGAATTCCCTCGGGTAGCCAGAATGGTTGACACAGAAGCATGAGAAATTCCAGATCAAGAGAGCAGAAAGACTTGATAGAATGTACGTTCCTCTGATCACACCAGGATTTTTTGATCATAAAACATACACCACCTCTGCTTTTACCCGAGAGGTCTTTCACTCTGTCCGCTCAGTGCACGGAGAACCCCGCGGGTTCGATGGCTGAATCTGGAATCTCAGCAGACATCCAAGTTTCTGTAAGGCAGATAATGCAGCAGTCCCTCGTCTCTCGTTGGAAAGAGATCCACGCTCTCAGAGCTTGTTGTCCAGAGACTGAACATTTGCCAGTAGAATACCGGGTAGCGGGGGTCAATTTGCACGACATCTTACTCTGATGAGAACGGCGGCTCTATTTCCCCTTTTTCTTCTGTGTTTCCGTGGTCAGGCAGCCCAGACAAAGGGCTCCACTGGCATGTTTGTAAACAGCATTGAGGAACTGGAAGTCCGGTTTTCAATGTGCAATTGCAGAACCAATGTCCAAAAGTGTTTGTCTATCATATACAATAAGGCAGACAATATCCAAGACAAAAAAAGTAAACAAAAACAAAACTGGGGTTTTGCACTGGGGTTCCCGGCCAGATTGAGAGTGGATGCTGGGGATGGCCGCAAAATATCTACATGCCCACACAATGGATATCTTTTATAAAGTTGACAGACTGAGTAAGTCATGGTGTATTTTTTCATGTGGCCTCCAAGTGAATTTGACTCTTGACCATCCGAGGAACCGGGACACCTGTTTTGTTTCTTTTTGTGCTGGTTCTGCCTAGCAGCTGGAGTTTGTTTTGTGCAATAACACTGCTTCGGGACAGTTGTGGATGAATCTGTTCGTTCCTTGTGCTTATGCTTCCTGTTGGCAGGAGTTTTTGTGGAGTATTCTTGCAGGGCATTGGAATGATTAAGTCATCTGCTGCACTCACAAACAGCCGGCTCACTGAACACTTGTTTATCTGTCCGAGGAAACTGAACAGCTTCATATCGGTTGGAATTTTTTTTGTGGAGGACCAAACCTTCGAGACTGTTCTGTGAATGAATCTACACATTCTGTGTGTTTATTCTGCCTGTCAGCTGGGGTTTGTTTTATGAAGTATTTTCTGTTATGTAATTTTGCCTCACAAAATTTGTGCAGAAGCACTGGACTTGAGCAATCCAGCGGCAAAGATGTCGCCGGGGCTCACATAGGTGTACATGGACCTTTGGAGTTTAGAGGGATTGACGCTGGTTGGCGCTGTAGTGCGCAGGGTTAATGCGCACGTTTATCTTTGTTTGTTTGGTTTGGGAGGGAGTTCGGGGTTTGATTGTTGCACTAATGTTGGAATGTGGTCTGTATAATCTTGTTTTTGACAAAATTTTCTCCATTATATAAAAATGTCAAATGTTATGAGTGGGTTATCTTTCTCCATGTGGAATATGTATGGGTTGGGGTACCCCATAAAAAGGAGGGTTATTTCTTTTCTTAAGTGTAAGAAATCTGATCTTCAAGAAACAAATCTTTCCTTGCAGGAAGCTAAAAAATTTGGGAAGATATGAGGTGGGCATGTTTTCTTTAGTGCTGGCTCAAGTAAGAGCAGGGGAGTCATTACACTGATAAGTAAACATCTACAATTCAAATCTCTCAAACAGATTAAAGAAATTAGGGAGAATCATTATTGTTTTAGCAGAAATTCAGTGGCAAAGTTTGGTTTCGGCTAATATTTATGTGTCTAACGTTGATGATCAAGGCTTTTTTATTGATCTGGAAGGGATGTTGCAAGCCACTGGCACCCCTCATGATATAATATTGGGAGGAGACTTTAATCTTTTGATGGCCTCAGTCCTTGATCATAGTGAAACAAAAGTGTGTAAGTCCCCTAGAGCAACATTGATGCTTCACAGGATGTGTAAAAATCTTGGTCTTGCAGATATTTGGCAACTTTTGAACCCATCTGGTAGGGACTATAAATTTTTTACATAGGCAATTTAAAAAATTTTCATAGATTTTACTGGACCCCTCTAGATTAGTAATAGAGGGGGTTAAGTATGGATTCTTTTTGTAAATGTTCTTGCTTTTATTTGTTAATATATGAATCGATAAAATGTTAATCTGAAAACAGTAATACTAGACCAACAACAGAATAAAAATGAACATTAAACATACCAATAATTTACCAGATTGCCCTACAAAGCCAAATGATGCACCAACACTGAAGTATTTACACTGGATTATAAAAACAGTCTTCGTTTTCCCAGTGTACTGTTGACTCGAGAACGGCTGTCCTCTGATCAGTGTACTGTTGACTCGAGAGCTGTAGACTGGATCATCTTCATACGTTGAAGAAACAATAATACAAATCAAGTCATAAAAATATTTCCAGTATGTTTTAATTGTTACACTCTCTGTTGTTCAGCAAAATACACCTGAAACATACATTTCACCCCTTAATCACACACATGCTCAATGTCAGCAGCTCATCGGTTCGCAGTATATAGCGGATACCTCAGAAAGGTGCTTCTCAGTTCAGTGTACTGGTGACTCAAGAACCATTGTGACCCGAGTGTTCAGTCCGATTAGTGAACTAGTTGGATCAGTTTATTGCAAAAAAGCAGATATCACCAGTTCTAGGATCATATTACTCCCGGTTATCGGCTCATTTCGATTCGGAGTGTCAGGCACATCCAAGAGACAGGTCAAGATAGAGTAACTTGTGGATCAATGTTGACTCGAGACGCGAACTGTTTAAAACTATTCAGTCCGATTTGGTGAGCTAGTTGAACTCGTTCACTAAAAAGAACCAGTTCAAAAGAACGATTCGTTCACGAACTGGACATCACTACCATTATTTTGATAATAACTTAAAATTGACAAAACTACTGCTTTTTGCCTTTTGGGGGCAGTAACATTTAGCATAAGTATACAGTGAACTAAACCTAAATCAAAAGCATCGTTTTTAATGATCAAAAACATTTTCTTGACATTTGCCTTTCATAACATTGCATGTCTTTCTCAGACCATAACATACATTAATATTGGGCAGAAATTCTTTGTAATTCTTATGTCTTTTATTTCATACAATAGGAAGAGCCTACTATACATGATTTCTAAATGAAGGACGACTGCATTTGGTTGTCAATAGACCTTTATTTAACCTTAGAAAATGTTATTTCTAAATGCAAACATTTCAAGTTCAGTTCCACATTGTGTAGTGCATTTTAATTTTGAATTATCTTATTCAGAATACAAGACTTGTAATAAAAATGACAATGCTAACAATGTTTAGTTGAATCTTTATACATACGATTAAAGAAATATGTTTTAATTATTTTATAAAATGAACTCAACCGCTAACACTAACAGATAGTCTAGTCATTACTCTGGAAGTTTAGCGATTGGCTGCTGTCACTGTTTGGATGCTAATGATTGGTGGCTGCCAGCAGCAGGTTCCTCCTCCTTCGACAGACTTGGCAGGCACTTCCTGCTGTCAGCTGCCATTTTTCACTGAACCCCCTCTCGGTTCCGAACGTCTCTGGATGCGACATTTTTTGGATCCGATTTGAGCCTCAGCTGCGTTAAAATATTTCAACTCGTGCTACTAGACGGTATGAGACACATTTTTTCACCACCCCGTTTTCTGGCAGGTCCCGCCTCCTGCATTCGGATTGGCTACTAAGAGCTACTTAAGCTTTCTGCAATTGGGCAGTTGAGAAGTCGCTCATATAGCCTTAGTAACCTTATTCAGCCCCACCCCTTTTCCGCGCTCCACTCTTCCGGATTTTGTCATCTAACTTCCTGTTTGTATTAAAGCCAATCTACATGGATTACATGTGGGAGCACAGAAAGTATTTTTCCCCAAGAGTTGGTGTGAGTATACAGCACCCCTTTACTATGTGAAAATGCTGGTGAGGTGTTTGTCACACTAAATGTTCTTTTTTCTGACACCCTACATTTTACCAAAATGTTACATAATACCAAATTGGCCCAGTTGCTAGGGAGGGTAGATTCACATGGGGTAACCTCCTCATGGTCGCGATTAGGGGTTCTCGCTCTCAATGGGGAGAGTAGTATGAGCCTCCCGTGCTGCGAGTCTCTGCGGTGTCATGCACAGCGAGCCACGTGATAAGATGCACGGATTGACTGTCTCAGAAGCAGAGGCAACTGAGACTTGTCCTCCGCCACCCGGATTGAGGTAACCGCGCCACCACACAGACCTACTAAGTAGTGGGAATTGGGCATTCCAAATTGGTAAAAAAAAAATATATAGTTGTAAACAGAATATAAAATAAAACATACACTTTCACATGTGTGTGTGTGTGTGTGTGTGCGCGTGTGTGTAAAAATTTAACACTCTGCTTACCTTAACTATGATACAATGGGTGAATGACACGAGAAGATGGTCAGGTGCTGTACGAGATATTTTAAATGACTTTGTGTTGTCTCTTGGAGTTTCATGAGTACAGAGGCACATCAGTAGGTCCACAGCTTGAAGGTAGGATCTTGTGTATTTATGAATGAAATACTCTGGTTTTAAAATCTCCCCGCTCTGCTTCCAGTTCTTAATGACATCCCTTGAACACTTTAAAAAACTCATGATAGCTTTTGACAACTCTATAACTAGTAAATCCAATTACACTTTGACGTCAAGACCATATATATCGTCTCGGTTACGTATGTAACCTCGGTTCCCTGATATGAAGGGAACAAGACATATGCGTTAACGCAATGGGGAGTGCCTTCTTACATGACCTAGTTGAAACCTCTACAATAACGCCAATATTCTAATATTGGCTATGGTGTTTGAGCCCTGCCTGTTTAGCATGAAACTGTCTGCTATAAAAACAGGTGAATTAACACCATTTCCTCAGAAATTCTGACTGAGAACAAGGAGCGCATCGCTCGTGCCTCAAGAACTCTGAGCTTTGTTGTGCAGCTAGCATTCGCAATGTCTCGTTCACTTCGTCTCAGGGAACCGAGGTTACGTACATAAGACGTTCCCTTACGACTCAGTACACTTGACATTGCGTTTAGTAACCTATATGGGGAACAGAATCCCATCACACTGCACTACACGACATAACCTCCCAGAAAGCAAGCATGATGCCGCAGTCTCGTGGGATGGTGACCGACATGAGTATGCTGCAGTGAGTGACCCTCATGTTGGGCAAGGAGGAGAGCACTCAATGAATATATAGTCATATAGTCATGAATGAATGAATGAACGAATGAACTTCACGAACTCAGTCGGGAAGGGAGTTTATTTATAATGTAAGTGCTTGTGACGTACGGTAAAATTACAACGGTCTGAATGCAGGTGGTTGTGTAAAAAGATGGGGAGCTCGTCCTTAAAAAGGAGGAGCATAAGTATATATATTTGGCCAGTGAATAGCAAGTGCTCTAAACAGAGAGGACTTGTGAAGAGACGTTATGTCTAGATTGTAAAACCTTGCGAATGTGTTTTAAGACCATCCTGCTGCAAAACATATGTCTTTTAAGGACACACAATTTGTCCATGCCCATGAGGAGGCCATGCCTCTAGTTGAGTGTGCTTTAACACCATTTGGGCAAGTCTTACCCTGCGACTCATAAGCCAGGGCAATTGCATCGACAATCCAGTGAGAAAGTCTTTGTTTGGAGATGGACATTCCTTTTCGTGTGTCCTCCATTGCATATAAAGAGCTGATTACAGTCTGAACTGGCGTGTACGCTCAACGTATGTGTGTAGCGCCCGCACAGGGCATAAGTGCAATGATTGCTCCTCATCCAAATTAAACGGAGGGAAGGCCTGAAGGTGAACAACCTGCGCTCTGAAGGGTATGGTTAGGACCTTAGGCACATAGCCTTTTCTGGGTTTGACAGTGGATTTTGAAAGACCAGGGCCAAACTCAAGACATGAATTGTCGATTGATAGTGCATGCAGGTCACAGACCCGTTTTACTGAGGGCAGAGCCAGCAGTAGTGCAGTCTTAACGGAGAGCATGCGCAAATCAAGAGTCCAAAGGCTTGAAGGGGGGCCCTGCGAGAGCTTTTAGGACTAAAGTCCCAAGTCGGGACGGTAGCTGGCCGAGGTGGATTTAATCGTCTTGTTCATTTAAGGAACTTCGATTAAATCATACTTGCCTATAGTGGAGCTGGCTTCATGTGCATGATACACAGATATAGTATCATACACTTTGAGTGTTGATGGGAGTGAGTCCTGCATCTAATCGCTCGAAGAAATGAGAATTTCATGTATGGGGCAGTTTACTGGGTCTTTGACAAGTGAGACACTAATCAGTGAACACATTCCATTTTAGCGCACAGAGGCATCTCAAGGATGGCGCTCTGGCCTGTAAAATGGTGTTCATGACTGAATGTGTCAGTTCTGGCGCATTTAGCATGCTCCGTTCAGGGTCTACACATGCATGTTCCACAGCTTGGGCTGGGGATGCCAGATTGTGCCTTGCGCCTGATAGAGGAGATCCCTCATCAGCAGTATTTCCTATGGCGAGCTGTACAGCATCTCTATCATTTCCACAAACCATGGTTGGTTGGGCCATTTCGGCACAACCAATAATCGTTTCCTTGTCCTCTCGGACTTTGCATATGATGGAGTGAATCTGGCACACCGAGGGAAACGCATGTGTTTCGCCGGCCATTTGTGGGCCATTGCGTCCACTCCCAGTGGGGCTTGGGACTTCGAGTACCAGAGGGTACAGTGGGTATTCCCCACTGAGGCAAATAGATTGATTTCTGCTTTGCCAAATATTTCCCAAATCCTCAATACAGTTTGAGGATGAAGTGTCCATTCCTTTGCAAGACAATAGGTCCACACTGTAATTCAGGCAGCCTGGAACATATGTCGCTCTCAGGGAGAGGAGATGCTCGCTCCATAAGAGGAGGTGATGCGTCAGTCTCAGTGGCGGTGAATGAATTCCGCCATGGTGGTTTATATATGCCACAACAGTCACATTGTCTGAGCGAACCAGGACATGACAGTTCGCTATTTCTGACTGAAAAGCCTTTAAGGCTAGAAATACTGCCGATAGCTCTAGGCGGTTGATGTGCCACGCTTCGCACCGGTCCAGGTGCCGAAAGTCGGGTGTCCATTGCACACCGCCCATCCGTAGTCACCACTTTCCACCTGACAACCTGCCCCAGCACGACACATCGCTGGTAAAAGGCAGGAGCTGTCCAGGGTGCTAAAATAGCTATACAGCGGTGGGATATAGTGATGCGCATGCGCCCTTGGCGCCAAGCATGCCGTGGCACATGGTGTTTGAGCCAGCACTGAAGGTTTCATGTGTAAGAGACCGAATGGAATGACGGATGCCGCCGCCATAAATCCCAGTGCTTTTTGAAACCGCTTCAGTGGAAGTGTTCTCCACAGTTTGAACAGACACTGTAGAATGGCCTGAATGCGCTCGCTCGTGAGGTGCGCGCGCCTGCCCGCTCATGGAGTTGAGGCGGACTCCCAAAATGGAGATCTGTTGGCTGGGGGAAGAGCATGCTCCAGTTCACATTGAGGCCCAAGCTGTTTAGATGTTGAAGCTGTAAGTCTCTGTGCTGGCATAACAGAGCCTCTGACTGTGCCAGTAACAGCCAATCATGGAGGTAGTTCAAGATGCGCACGCCGCTCAGTTTCAGAGGGGCGAGAACCACATCAATGCACTTTGTGAATGTGCACGGAGCCAGAGACAGTCTGAAGGGCAGGCATTTGAATTGATATGCTGTTCCCTCGAACGCAAAACTCAAAAACATCCTGTGATGTCATACAATTTGGATATGAAAGTATGCATCCTTCAGATCTATTGACGCAAACCAATCGTGTGGGCTTACATGTGATGAGATCAGTTTCCAAGTAATCACTTTGAATGGGCGCTTTGTGAGTGCATGATTCAAGTGTCTCAGATCCAGGATCGGCCAAAGCCCGCCATCTTACTTAAAGGGAACAAAAAAATAATGGCAGTTAAACCCTTTTTAGGCTTGACAGTTTGGCACAACCTCCATCGCGCTTTGAGGATATTGTGTATTTCGGCTTGTAACACTGGCGCATCTTCGGACGAAACCATGAAAGACCGAATACTGTTGAAATGGGGTGGCCGCCGTGCAAACTGGATCGTATAACCATGTTTGATCGTTTTTGCACCCATTCTGAAATACCCATCAGGCCTTGCCACACGTCTGCGTAACGGGACAGAGGGCAATTTGGTTTGCTCACCATATGATATAATGTGTCGCTCACCATAGGGAAGTGGTTGTGCATAATGTGTGTGCTTTGAAGAGGAAACAGGGCTCTTTGAGAATGTGTAAGCATCTTGTGCATTTGCAACGAGTGCTGTATTCTTTTTTGCATTCATTGCATTTTTTATTGCATTTGAGTGCAAGACAAACAACATTGAACAATATTGTGAACAACAATATTCCTTTCCCAACAAACAGCAGTGGGGAGATGGGAAGTGTTTTGAGTCTCCAACTGAGCCGCCTTTGGTGCAGACCCAGAGGGAACTGCTGGGTTTGTTCCGCTGGTGCGCTCCAGGACTTACTTCATTTTGAACTTCAGGGAAGAATGGGGCAGATTTGCAGACAAGGCTGCGTGCTCTTTCAGAGGGCCGGAGCTCGTCTCGCACATAGTGTATCGGAAAACATGCACTTCGTGGAGATTGAGGGGCTTGTGGGGCGTGTGCCGGCACGAGGACCACCTCAAATTCATCCTGCTCGACCTCCCAGCCCCGCCATGCCTCCTTGTGTGAATCCTCGGGTATCAAAGAAGAGGCGGGTTGGAGGGCGCATGAGGCTGAATAGTCCCTCAGAACGTGGGCGATTCAAGAGCGAAGCATCTTGAGACTTATGCCCTCGCAGTGAGGACAGTCAGTTTGCATGAGAGCTGACTCTGTGTGGGCAGACAGTAAACGCAGCTCTCATGCTGATCTGACAGTGGGATGTGCCTCTCGCACAAGGAAAACTTACGGAACGACATCTTTAAAAAGACGCGAACACGTAAGTGACTCTTTTAGATGTATAAATAAATATGTATTTATATTTATATACACAATATACAATACACAATATACAGTTGCTTTGTAAGGATACACAACTCCTGCCGAAGCGCTGCGGGTAATCAGGATGCTGAGGCCCGTTCACCAGCGAAGCGTCAAGCTGCGAGGCGGAGTGATGTTTGCCAGAGCACTGCAGGGGAGCGGAGAGTCTTGTCGTTGCCGTGAAGATTCCGCTTGCTGACGGGCTTCTAGACAAGAGATGATCGCTGTCTTGAAGAAATTCTGAGGAAATGGTGTTTGTGCACCTGTTTTTATAGCAGACAGTTTCGCGCCAAATCAGGCGGGGCTCAAACACCATAGCCAATATTAGAATATTGGCGTTATTAGAATATTGCCGTTATTGTAGAGAGTTTTCAACTAGGTCGTGTAAGAAGGCACTCCCCATATGCATTAATAAACGCAATGTGAAGTGTACCGAGTCATAAGGGAACTATAGAGAACCACTAGAATGAAAGTTCTGAGACAAAATTTTCAAGATGGCTGCGCTCTAGTTTCTCTGGTGCATAAGGTGATTAAGTTGCAGAAAAAACAAACAACCACTAAGTTCTAAGTTCAGTGTTAATTTTAAATAGTTAACATTAGACAAGACAAAACTAATCACATGCATTTAAATCAACTGTTTACTATTTGTCGATTAATATTATAATGGGGGTGATATAATACCGCAGCTTCCAGTGTATGAACATTTGTTTTTAATCTCTTCTGTCCTATACAACTGATAGACATATTCACTATACAGTATATTCCATACAGCTAAATATACGATATGTAACAATTTGTCACATCTTTTCATTTTCAAGTTATCATTAATTCTGCAATGTTTTTTTTTATTAAAAAAAATTAAATACAAATTTCAAATTAACAATTAGAACAATGGGATAGTTCACCCAAAAATGAAAATTCTCTCATTTACTCACCCTCATGCCATCCCAGATGTGTATGACGTTCTTCTGCAGAACACAAATGAAGATTTTTAGAAGAATATTTCAGCTCTGTAGGTCCATATAATGATGATTTGATTTACAATGACTTTTTTCAGTAAAAATATAATTCCATACACTTAGTCTTCTTGTACTCCCATCAAAAACTGAATTTCTTCACATTTTATCTCTACGTAATAATGCATTTCTTTTCCACAGCATTCTCAGAAAATTCTGAAATAGTTAATTACGAAAAATACATTCTCATGGGAAGTGAGTTACCTTGATATTTTATATTCTTATATTTAACATACAGTGAAACCATACTGTAGATGTGGGAGCCAGGCAAAATCGGGTTGCCCCCCCCAAGATCCTGCCCATTTTGCCCATGCCTAAATCCGCCACTTTATTAACTATAAAAAAAAAATTAGGATAAATAATACTATTAATAATAAATACAGAGTGAATATTAATCCTGAATTTTACTGAATTCATCTGTTCAACAAAATCACACACAGGAGTAATGCCATCCTGGGGTAAACCTCTGGTAGCGTTTCCTTCAATGAACAAAATCCATTTCGAGCAAAATGACAATTCATCACGACTGCCACTAGGGGGAGAAATACGACAGTCGTACGCGAATGTCGGAGACAGTGAAAAGGCAGCTAAACGGAATTGGGAATTCTTGCTAATTAATAATAATAAAAAAAATATTCAAAAATGTAAATGGGCATAAAAAAATAAAATAAGACATTTCAAAATTAGGCCAATATTTTGATACATTAACATTTGAAAAAACAACAAAGCCAGAAAGAGTGTGGATTTCTGTAAAGCCTTGAATCTTTTTGAATCTTATTATATACCTTTTATATGTTATAATTTATTGCCTTCTGTACCTACTTTGTACACTTAAAACAGTCAAGTTACCGTTTTTTTGGATTTTCTTATTTTTTTCTTCTTCTTCTAATAATAATAATAATAATATGTTATTGTTCTAGATCTGACTGTTCTGATGTTATGTTATGCCGTTTTAGAGCGCAATGGGAGAAAGGTGCCATAAACAATGGGCGTTTTAGAGCGACTGAAGCTTCATACACCACAACTCAGATACAGCGACCTCTAGTGTTTACAGAAGCACACTGTATGATAATTACATAACACAAACTCTCTACAGTAATATTTACAAACTACGAGTTTCCTTAATTACTTGAGACAGAACAAGCCAAGTGCTTTTTATTTTTTATAACTGCATGATACATTGTGTAATTCTTAATAAATATGTTACACTGTATTTATACACACACACACACACACACACACACTTAATAATGTCACTTCAGTGAATTAGTCAAAGACTGTCTTTGTTGGGGATTGCCCCACTGGATTGGTATTTTTAATTAATCAACTGCTTCAGGGCTCAGATAAGAGAGCACCGAGTCATCAACGTCAAATATTCTTAACCTGCAAGTAACACCCAGTTATCTTGAAAATATGGTTAATTTTGTGTATAATTTGGTGTTTGTTTGTGTGGCGTTTATTGCCATATCAGCTACAATTTCATAGCAAATACAGGTGGCAATCAAACAATTAATAAATACAAAACACCTTGCAAAAACAATACATAGAATAAAGGGAGACTATTCAATCCAGTACAGTAAATCAATTCTATAAAAGATCCTGTTGCACTTTTGATAATTCCAAGAGCTTACCTGGGCACATCTTCCAAAACAAGTCTCTCAAGGTTTTTCCAGATAAAAAGCATTGTTGACATTAAAAATAGGGCAGATCAGGAGCACATGCTTCACAGTCAAAGGAGTGTTACAATATTGGCATTTTGTATAATTAAATAAATGTATAATTACTACATGTACATGCATGATTAATACAGATACAAGGAAAACAGAGGAAAAAGTATATTTCTCAGTTGTTTCCAAGTCTTCACTGAATTATTGTTAGATATGATGCATTAATACAGATTTAATGCTGCCGGGTTTTGACTGAAAAGCAGATCTGTTAATTAAAATGATACTTTATTCAAATGTATTCACTGTATGCTTATGGTTTCAATGCTGATAAATCCATCACACAGGAAAAATCATTGCTTTTTTCCCCACTTATGTTGGAGAGGCAAGTGGCTTATTTTGGACTTGTTTTTCCAAACAATGTTGCTTGTTTCTCTTGCAAAACTGCAATTGGTATTTCATCCACCCCATAGCACAGAGTACTGCCATTTTAAAAAGAATGTTATGAACCGTTCTTTTATTTTGCTCTAACCGGTTACCATTTGGAAATGAGGCTGCGATCTTCAGAACCAGGACACATGTTTTTTGTTGCTGCTCAGAACGAACTGAAATGAAACTTTAAATTTTTAGTCCCTGATTGTCATTGACTGCAAACTAGAGGTATGCAACTGGACCCGGGCCCGACAGAACCAGAGAACCCGACGGGTTTTGGACTGGGTTTGGATCAGTTTTTCAAGTAGGACTTCGGGTTCGGGTCGGGTTTGTAATTAAGGAAAAAATAAACAGGCTTAACGAACTTGTTTCGCACACGTGCTCTCACTCACAGACACGTGAACGGATGAGTTAGGGGCCGTTAACACCGAACATGTTTTTGCGGGAGTCTGTTCTGTTTTCCTATTGTTTAAACACATGCTGGACGAATGTCTTTGACATTTTGCACCATGTCTCGCTTTTTCTTCAGCGTCTCACACAGGACCGGCATATTTTAAACACCATGTCAAGTTAAAAAGAACTTAAAAAATGCATGTTGAGATACCTGCACTCCGTTTCATTATTTGCGCTGCGTCTAGATTGTTTTTAGCACAGCTGTCACAAAGATTCAACATTCTAAACAAGTTCAGTTTGCACAGAGGGGACTGTTGCATTGTTTCATATTATTCCAGATTGTTGTGCACCAAGTGAAGTTTCAGCAAATAAAGATTAGGCATTGCTTTTTTCCCCTTCTACTCTAGTGTACTGAGGGGCTGCCATGCCTTGTTAAAACTGTATGTTTACTGTTTCAGTACTGTTATGAATGTTGCCTATATGCTTACATAAAATACAGCCCATAACAACAGTACTTGCTATGAGAAGAAATTAGATAGTAAGCGATTTCGGGTCGGGTTCAGACTTAAAATCTGACTGTTTTGTTCGGGCCGGGTAGGGCCACACAGTCTCGGGTATGGGTCGGGTTTCATTTGAACCTTTTCATGAGGGTCTAAATTCCTCTGCAGTGCCCCCTGGAATTAGTTATTTTTGCATGTGTCACTGCACAGCCAGTAGAGGGGGGCAGAGTGTAGACGTTATTATTTTAGTTTAGTTTTTGATTTCTTGTCATAAAAACTACTGTATATAATATAGTAAACATGCAAACAAATGGGTTATGTCTGCTGTACTGTTTGTTTTATTCAATTCATTTTTATAACTGTCATTTTTTTTTTTGACATTTCAGACATTGTGTGTGAGTATACGTGTGTGTGACAAGCGCTAATGTAAACAGACCTGGCTGCATGCATGGATAATCATGCTCGATCAGCATGTTTTCACTGTGAGCATACTATGAGTATAGTTTTAAATGTTATTGTGGTGCTTTTGTGATAGTTTGGCTGTCTATTTCAGAAAACAAACATATTATATGCCTGAAAAGGCTGTTTGAGTTGCTGTTTGTGTTAATAAAAACTGCAGCTGCACCTAATCAGCAGACGTGGCTGCATGCATGGGAAGATTGCATTTATATGATGGCTGTGCATATACACGCTGTGGACTATTATCATGGTACTTTGACAATTTGGCTGTTTGTTACATAAAATAAACATTATGTGCTTGAAGACTGAGTAGCCGTTTGTTTGACGACTGACAATTGCTACTTATTTAAACAAATGGCAGCACGCATCGGAGGAAGATCGCGTTTGATGTATTGACTGTGTGTATAAGAGCTGTAAACTTTTTATCATGGTACTTTGGTGACGAGTTGGATGTATGTATATAAATAAACTTATTCTGTGGTTTAAAAGACTGTATGATTAACTGTTTGAGCAAATATAAATAACAGACGCTTGACCAGCGCAGCCCGTGTCGGCATGAAAGCCGATTTGAATCTGGCAGCTTGTAATGTAACTGGCTGGTGCAAAAACACATGTGATGCTACTCTGCGGGACCCAGTTATTAATGGTATGTATGAAAGGGTTAAGGCCTGTGCAGACCTCTACTGCAAACTGCCTTCTGTTTGCATTCTGACTTGCTTTAAGAAAAAAAATCCAACTGTGTCCAACTCCACATCTAATTTAGAGAAACATCAAGGTAGTGCCAAGTTAATAAAATTTGCTGACAAATAGCTGTTTAGATTCACTTAGATGTTAAAGGGATAATTCACCCAAAAATGAAAATTCTCTCATTTACTCATCCTCATGCCATCCCATACAGTATGTGTATGACTTTGTGTAGGTCCTTACAATGCAAGTGAATGGTGATCAGCACTTTAAAGCTGTAAAAAGCACAGACAATCATAGTAAAAATAATCCATTCGACTCCAGTTGTTAAATGAATTCCTTCTAAAGAGATACAATCGCTTTGGGTGAAAAAGATCAATATTTATGTCCTTTTCACTATAACTGTTTACTTCGCTCTCCAATGCACGTACATGAGGGAAATCAGTTCACGCTGTCTCTCGTGTGATGTAAGCACAGTGGAATTTTCAAATAAAAGCAAAACCAATGAAGCTTGTGAACAGCGTACTGTTATAAACAAATCGAGCTGCACTTCCAGTTGTATTGTGTCAGTTCTAGCGTGAAATGCCAATGCACTTGTCACACAAGAGGCAGCATGAACCAGAACCCTTCAACATAAGGGAGCCTACAAGCTTAGCATAAAATAACATAACGCGGCACTCCCATAGACATTCTATGGGCGGTACACTGGCGAGACAAGAGGCCGTTTTTTTAAATGGATGTCTATGGAGGAGATGCTTCAGTATGCTGAATAAACAGCTTTTGTGATGAAACAACTCATCACTTAATGAACTGACTGACTGCCTGTCCACTAATCAACACGTTTCACATTAAATCCTTTTGGAATAAACTATGTTTGCAGTTTACTACAGTAAAATTGGTGTTTTATGAGAAAAGACTGACAATTTTGCGACAAGGTGTCAGCTTACGGCTCTCCCCATTCATATGTATGGTATCAGCAAGCAGTGACTTACTGTGGTAACATACTAGTTGACCGTTACACTCTGTCCTATGATAGAGCCGAGGAGGTGGTTATCTCAGTAAATAAAATAAACTCTGCCGTGAATGGATTCCCCTCATGGATGCACATTGGAGAGTGACTGGAACTTGTTCAACAATGGTCATGTTCATTTTAAAATCGAGTGCTATAACATCAACACAGAGTCAGGTAATGTTTGCACGACATATAAAGTCAACAAGTTTCTGCTTAACTTTCAAAATATCCACAAATTTCTCTAACGTTTACTAAGTATATAACATAAATACTAGTGTGGAATTTACTGCATTAGTTCAGTCATGCCAACCTTTGGAAAGATTTATCATGTGAATGTTTGACATATTGATAGAATATTGGTCTTGGTGGACTTGATCTGCTAACACTGCTGCTGCAGAGCAAGTACAGAGACTTGCTAATGCTAGAAAAAAACATACATACTGAGTTAGCATGTGGACATGCTGCTGCTTCTGCACAATGAGACAAAATGCAAGACACGCTGCATCGAGGATGTGTTACATGCAGCTGCTCAAACAGATATTTGAAACAATCCCCCAACAAAGCAGGGAAGCTGCATAAATGCAAACAGAAAACAACCCCCCAACAAAGCAGATCTAGGCCAATACTAATGTACTGCTGCTGCTCTGAAGAGCCATGTGCAGTGAGTGTATGACAACTAGGTGTGCCTAGACCACAGGCCAAATGGAGCAATGCTAATGAACTAAATTTCTGTGTGCCTTGGCCTGCTTAGCTGATTAGCTTAGTAACCCAACTCATAATGTGTACCTGAGCCAGGAAAGCCCAGAGATTATGTAATTAGTGACTTAGCCCAACTACAGTATTTGTGAATTTTTTTAATCTAATGACCTAAGATATCGATGTGTGCCAGCCATATTTGTCTAAGGCTTACCTTATTAAGACACACTTCTTTGTGTCATGGCCAAAGCAGACCTTATCATGCAAGCTGATAGAAAGAAACCCCTATCAAACCACCTGAGCAAATAGCATTTTCAAAGAGAAAACTCTTGCAGCACACTGGAGAAGAAACCAGCTTAATGGCAAAACTGAACCATATAAATGATGGACAAGAGAGAGACGCAAGTTGATTGGCTCCCCGATAACAACTCAGAGGACCAATCAGTTTACGCCAGGTTAGCTGGTTGGATTAATATGTCACATGTGAGCAAGCCGATTGGCTAACAGATTATAAATCAAAGAACCTATCAGCTTGTGCCACAGAGTTGCATGGCTGAACTTTGGTTATTTCATTATCTTTTGGAAAGGGGAATGAATGACTACAGATTAGAACTTTGGCTATGATTGAAATAATGATCTGAAATACTTCTCTCAAAAAAAAAAAAAAAAAAAAAAAAAAAACCCTAAACATTTTTTCCAGAGCTCAGAACATTAAATCGTTAAGAATAATTAAAAATAAGGAGATTAGTTTGTGTATTGCATCATTGGCAATAAATAATCTGTACTTTACCTTCCATGTTTAACCATCAACTTAAAATAATATCTCAAATTATAATATGACACTGTATATGCAAGTGTAGTGCTGTAATAAAACATTTGAGGTCCAATCTAAGTTTGATGTCATGACGGTATTGAAGTTGACTTCAAATAATATACATGACAAACATTTGATAGGTACTTCTTTTTATTCCCTTCCCATAAGAATAGCCACATCAATGAGGAATTCTCTTGCTTTCCAATCAGGCCTCACACAATAATGAGATGGATGAAAAGAGGTCAGTACAAATATCATACGTTAAACAGCCAGTAGAGAACTGAGTTGTTCTAAATATAAAAGGTATTGTACTATTCATTCCTGACTTGTCGACATCATAACAAAAGGTAAAAAATATGTTCCCAGGAGTAAATATAATTGTGATATTGTACAATAGTTTAAAGTACAATATTTACAATTCAACATACAGTGGTCATGCTGCCATTGAAACAATAAGTTTAATACACAAGTAGAATGCAATTATATTATGAGATACTGATGAGTAAATGTGTTATATTGTTTACACTTTCACTCTAATATTTACTCTTAAATAAGAAAAAAACTGCCTTGAATTGTTGTGATAAAAAACGTCTATATTTACATTTAATAAAAGGCCTATACATGTGCCAAATGAGAAAGAGACAGCAGGGCTGATCTGTTTAAAAAACCAAAAAATAAATAAATTAATAAATAACATTAATTAAACACACTTCTAGCCATGAAAAGAAAGCAAAGAAAGAAAACATCACTTCACCTCCAAAAAACAAAAACTAAGCATTTGAAAGAATAATATTGAAAAATGTATGAAAAGGGGCATTATTATGACAATTATCAAAGCTTTCTCTGTCTCCACTACAAGGAACATTCAAGTACAACTTTCTTTTTTACACATCCTTAGAATTTTAAGAAAAATCCAGGCCTCCCCTAATACACAAAGATGAGAAACAATGAAAGGCTAGGTCATCTACAAAATATCATCATAAAAATATATTCATATTTTTTCATTTATTGTGAATGTTATTGTAACCTTACAATTATACAAACCAAAGTTTAAATTATTGATGTAAGTGAGGGATGTAGAATTTGTTATTAGAATATAAAAAGTGTTTAAGGTCCAACCATTAAAACATCAGGACTCTTTTACATTCTCATGAATCTCCAAAAACGGTTTGTGATGTGATCATGAACACTAGAGACCCTTCCAATCTTATATCATTACACATAAAACCTTAATTCCAAAGAATAAAACTGCAACTGGACAGTAAGAAGATGCATATCCACCTGCTGCAAATAAGTATAAGTGCTGATGGGTGCGAGACAACATTCAAAGCTTGTGTTGCTTGACATCTCTATGAGAGAATTATACTGATTATACTGTGTCAGAGACAAAAGCACTCAGAATTACTCCAATACGTGGCAGATGTGTCATGACAGAGAAAGTTGAGATATCAAAGATATTAGATATTTATCACATTAAACTTATCACATTTAAATCTGACGGTGAGCAATGTGAGTTAGCTAAAATTGATCTGTAAACCAGTGTCTGAGAAAATGGGTAATCTATGGAAATTAACTTTTATTAGACATTTTATTTTAAAAAGTTTAAATAATACTATATAAAAACACAATGAAAATGATTTTGACGACATATTTAATGTAAAAACAAGTAGAAAACAAGTGAACACTTGCAATAAATTATTTAAATATTGTAGCATTTTCCAGTAAGGACATTACAATAATGCTGCTGTTTCAAAAACTCCAAAACTCATGAACTTTGAGTCTACTTTCTGCTCAGACAAATAAACCAAATAAACAATAGCCATTTAGTTTGTTGGGATTTCCTCTTTACCTATATAACTGGATAAAGTTACTACATAAACAGAAAGCCAACTGGTTGAATCCTAAAGGCACCTTGAATTAAGTCTTTTAACTGGGTGTCAGTAGTCCTGCCCTCTTCACTTGCCATGACAGACATTAATGGTACTTGTTTGGGTATTGATCTGCCAGATATCACAATGCCAGTACTTTTACCAGAGCCTGTTTAAATGAATCAATCAGACAAAAAATTATCTCTCAACATTACATCTTTATGCCATGATATAAGCATTCAGCAAAACAAATGCTTAAGACTGAGGTGTTTGGCAAGGAACAATAAACTGAAGACTTTCACAAGAAATAAATCAGCATAGCTGTGCAGAATGCTATAAACAGACAGCATTTATTTGACAAAATTCTTGGTGCATGCCTCAATTTTCTCCCTTCACTGAAATATAAATGATATACAATCTAATGTCAATTTTGCAATAAAAATATGTATATAGAACATTTAGCATTTACCATCAATCTTTTCCACACAATGACTGCATGTAAGATTAATCAAAAGAACACAAGAAAGAAAAGATAATATAGTGTGAAATAAAACTTTCCATAAATGTAAGGATTTTGGCCAATAATTATGTTTCTTTACAAAAGAACACATGGTGAAACACTTTTAAAGACTTTTGCCAAAACACAATAGAAAGAGACAAGCCAGTTACTATGTATAGAACAGTTTCTCAAACTGGTGATGAGTTTGATCCCAAAACGTTAGCTCTGATAACTAAAAAAAGAATCTGAAAGAGTTTATACACCCCCACCCCTCTGCTCTGGTCAGAGCTTGTGCATTAGATGAACCATTCCTTCTTGCTTTCATCGATGGTCTCTGTGAAATTGGTGTCAGTGCCGATAATGACCGTATCAGCCGATTCAGATGATTCACCCCCCTTGGTCTCGTTGGTATGGTAGGTGCCTTTATGGCGGAACATGTACCGGATCAGGAACACCAGAGTGCACAGAATAGTGAAGATCACCACTGCGATGATGCCTGTGAGATAAAGGAGAACACATTCACCACAGTTCATACCTACTGTATGTATGCTATTGTTTTGACTTAAACCACTGGCCAAAAGAGGAAAGATACTGTAAATAATTAAAAATGGATACGAATATATAAAGTATACATTCTTTTTGAAAGAAAAGTAAATGCTAAGCTGTGTCTCAAAGCACCTTACCTCCAATTATAGCTGAGTTCCTATTAACTCCATCTGGTATGACTCTTTCCTCATTAAAGGGGAAATCAGCACCTACATGAAATATAGTCATCAAGTAATTGCATTATACATCCTAGCCACTTGTAACTGATTGTAACTGTGATTGTAACTAAACTAAAACTGTGATAAATAAATTATCGCAGGTTTGCAGAACAAGCACTGCACAGACCTCCGTATTAGAGCCTGGATTGGTGTTAACAAATGTCACATTGTCAGAGCACAGAATTGTCAATGAATTCAAAAGATCAAATGCGCTAAATATATGCAGAACAGGCTAATTTTTGCAATTCCGAGTGGTGATTGAAAGACCTATGAGATAAAAATTTGAGTTTTGTGGCTTTTAGTATATCTCTGTTAGCTCTGAAGCAATATACAGTATATATGCTGGTGGACTCTTAAAAAACTATTTTTTTTTTTTAGCAGATAAACACATTTAAAATGTAAAGTTTCTCTCTAATGAAAAGAAAAGGACCCAAAATACTGATAAAGTATCCAAATTTTTGTCCAATACTTTTACAGCTAAGTGAAGCATAGCCTTTACAGAAACCATTTTTGTTGACAACTGGCCCTTGACCATTTTATAGAATGGTAGTGTCACAATGATGTGCATTCTGTACCACATGAAGGAAAGCGGGAGATCACTTTACTTAGCCATGGTTGTGGTGACTGCTCTAAATGTAATGCACCAGTAAAATGTAAAAAAGTGCTGTACTACTCGTTCATTGAGAATTAGTGTAGCATGTTTCAATCAAGCAGTCCAATAACTGTGACAGTTCAGAGGCACATTTTCATGGTTTTCTGTAAAGACATTTACAGGGGACAAATCTCTATGGTCAGGTCAATGCTTTACCGTCGAGTTAAAAAAAGGGGTGATCAATAAGCTAGTATTGTAAATGAATCTATGCCGTTTTACTGCTCTCTTGAGAAATACTGCAGGGCTGAGACATTTCTATACAGGGCTCTGAAAAATTCAGCTGCAATAGCAACAATACATAGAGCACCCATGTGCTCAATACAGCACAGAAACATGCTTGAGAGGGTGATTTTTCCTGATATCAGGGTACTCAAACAAATATTTTAATGAATTCTTTAAAGCCACCTATACAGTACGTTGATCTTAAAAGGAATAATTCACCCCAAAATGACAATTCTGTCATACTTACTCACCCTATTCTTATTCTAAACCCATATGACTTTCTTTCTTTTGTTGAAAACAAAAGTTGAATTTCTGAAGAATATCCTCTTCTTTTTTTATCTCTTTTCCATATAATAAAAGTGTATGAGGACTGGGAGTGTCAAGGTCCAAAGTGGCAAAAAAGCACAATAAAAGTACAGTATCTTGAAGCCATATAAAATCTTTTGAAGCCATACAATAGGCTTATGTGTGGAACAGAATGAACACCCTCTTTGGTCATTTTGGTGCTTGACAGGGCTTGTCCTCATTCACTTTCAATGAGGACAAGCCCTGTCAAGCACCAAATGGACAATTCTTGTCTATGGACAAGAATAGCCAAAACATTCTTCAAAAATACATGTTTTGTGCTATATGGAAAAAAAAGAAAGTCATAAAGGTTTGGAACAACACGAAGATGAGTAAATGATGACATAATTTTCAATATGGGTGATTCCTTTAACTGACCATCATCTGTTAAGGTTCCTTGTTTATTATGGTGGTTTAACCTCGTGTGACCCCACGTCCACATGTGTGGACATTGTATTTTGGCTTTGCTATATGCAACGCATAATCTAAATGAACTAAAACCGAATGAATACCATTCACAAGACTCTACACTGTCATTTAAAGGTTAAACTTCTGGTGCACCGCGTCACATGACAAAACAACATGACGCTGATTACCAGGAAGTGCTCCTACGGGCACAGCGCCAACAAAAGTGCCTCTGATAAGAAACCTCTTTAGGTTTTTTAATTGAAACCTGTCTGGTTGTAAAGAGTAGCAACTCTAGATATATATATTTATTTGCTTGTTTATTAGCTGCTACTTGTTACAAAAAGTGAAATGGAAAAAGCACACAGCAGTCATGAGGGGGTCTCAGGAGGTTAAAGATGCTCACCTGCATCTAGGTGCCATGGGTCAGTTGCAGCAGACATGGGTGGGATTGTGAGGGGTGATGCGCCGCAGTTGGATTCCACCAGTTTACCCTGGTGTGAGACAGTTACAGAACCACGGGACCTGAGTGCGGCTTTCAGAGGAGCGACGTTGTTGAACTGGACTCTCGACAAACAGCCCACAAACCCGGGGGTGTTGTACTTCTCTATAAGTACTGGGTCGATGTGACCAGTTTCTGCAGGAAGAATAGAGACATGCACCGAAAGTTAGATTCAGTTCAAGGCAATAATCTGTATCCAAATGTTTGAAATGCAATACAGCCCAAAATAGAAGAAAACTGATCCAAGCCTTGTTCTCGGAAAAATTCTTCCATTTCATTGCACTAAGAGGACAAGATCAATGCATGTTCATGTATAATGTAAATACAAAAGAGATCTGCATTTCGATGGTGTCCCCAAAAAAAAGTGTTTAAGCAAAGAATGTATAATTCCCACTTGCATTACAAACATGATGATAATCAAGCCTTCTCTTAATGTAAGTCATTCCCTGGTGCACTTAAGGATATTTTACAAATTCATTGCTGTATTTTAAATGCAAATACAGATATTTGTTTACAGATATCTTTACTGAATAGAAAAGTGTTGATTGGTGCTCAACAGTCCACACTGATCATAATGCTCCATGATATTTAAAAACAAACAGCAGAGCAATCAAAGAAATAAGCCTGAAACCCAGTCTTCAAGTATTTTCATAAAGTACTCTATATATTTCAGCTATTCTTATATTTCTCTCCAGAGTCCAGACACAGCGTGATATCGTGATACCTTGAAAGTGCAGCAGACGTTTTCCTGCTGTACGCTCTCTGTTGAACACAGACAAAAGTGTCAGTTTGACTGCTGCTCAGCTTCTTGAAACCTGTGTTATATATAAAGCCTCTTCAAAGAAGCTGCAGTGTGCTCTATGCATGCAGCTAACGGCGGCTTTCTCTCCACAGCCAGGGGTAAAGCACACACTTTTGTCTCTACAGTGAAACATTCTCTTAAGATACTGCACATGGAAAACACACAACAAGAACAGTAGATAAAAAAACAAAGCAAGCTGTCTGTGGTGTACATCAAGTACATCTCATAGGAATGTTGATTTTTTTGAGTTCTCAGATCCAAAATCTTTTGCTACCAAGTAACGTTTTCAGAGAATTGAGAATGATCTTACAGTATGTAATAGATGAAAGAATATCTCTGGGTAGTGCAAAATCATGGCAAACCTCACATATCAACATTCCCTTTTCTCCAATCAATTTATTTCAGACCTTAAAATGTGCATGAAGTGACACATTTGCACTCAATGGGACAATTCTGCATCATATCTCAAATACAATGAGGATGTTTTAGCCTTGAAAAGCATGAGAATAAACTGATTCATGATCAGGGTTGGATGATATATTAAATATTCAAGATATATATGCAGTAATTCTGCTACCGTTAAGCAACATCATGAATATTAGCAATGATGTTATGTACTTTTTATTGTGGAATTAAGTTTCCTAAACTCAGCATCATTAAAGGGGTCATGACATGAGGAATTAAATTTTGACATGTAAGAGTTCATTGTACTATAAAAACATACTGTAAGTTTCAGAACACAAAACGTCCTCACTGCAAAAAGAGCATTTGTTGAAATCAAGCTGCCAAAACAACTCGTTCCCTATACTTCCTCCACATTGTGATGTCACACTGTGGTAGACATTTGCGTCTGACCTTCTGCACAACAACACATCAATCCCTACTTTACCTTATCACTTCCATAGCCCCGCCCAGCAGCGGTGAGCAGTAAGATTACAAGGTGAAAGCAGGTCAGTGAAGAGCAGAGAGCCAATCAGAACAGTGGACGTTTACTGTCAAGTCTTATAGGAGAAGCAACACCAAAACTGAGAGTCTCTGACAGAGGATTAGAATGAGGGTGGAAAATGATCATGTTTCACAAATATATGACTTTATTTTAACTATATGACGTTTTTTGTTCAAACACTTTACTAATATTATAAGTGAACCTCAAGGAACATTAAAATTATTAAATAAAAAGGCATGTCATGACCCCTGTAAAAATAATACTTAAGGATATTAATGAAGTGTAATTTCTGAAGTACATTACACTCCTGCAAAAAGGAATGGCCTTAGTAGAAAGTGAAAAAATGTGATAACATCCTCATGAATACTAGTCTCCATCTCTGGTTGTCACAGGCACACTGCCAGACAGAACACTTGTTCATTCTCTGGAAGACGCCAATGAATACCAATACATAAAATCTGATCTGCCTTGTGGGTTGCAGCAACCTGTTTTTCATTGTGAAGCAACTGGAGTAATAAGAAGCAACAGAGCTGTGGAGATGTTACATCTCTGAAGTTAATTATCTTTAATTATTAATTATTCGAGTAGTGCCTTTCTTTTGAGTTATTAGAATATGAAATTAGAAATTCTTTTGAGTGCACCAGGTTTTTGATCACTTGTATGAAAAAAATGACATCAAGCCAAGGCAAATTAAATATTTTTTATTCTTGATTCAGATCTAAAACATTTTTTTTATTTATTTTTTTTTGCAGAGCACCTGATTGGCAAAGCACAAACATGTCACGTGTATTGTATGGAATATGACACATTCTGCTGTATATTCCAGTTCCACACAACCATGATACGTGGCTGGAATATTTCTGAGAATTGACTGAATGTTGCTGCTACAAATTCAGGTGGAAAGCTCTTGAGATTTCTCCCCTCGCTCTTCATGATGCATTGATTACCAGCAGCAAGATGTGCACTACATTAACTGTTGTTTTGAGAAAATGGCACTTTCCATACAAGGTTTTACCCCCTTGATGATAATTTTATATTAAAGGCAGCTGGATCAAATCAGCCAGTGTTGCAGTTATACAGCTGCCCATGCAGACGACATTAGTGGGGAGGAGGGAGCACTGCAGATTTCTTTGTTTCCGCAAACTGATGAATTTACCCTGAGTCATAGTTACTAGAATAAACAAACATCGATTTTTCCAATTTGGACTTACAGTTTATCATTGCCTAATTGCTGTTTGTCTTCTTGTGACTAATCAGATCAGCAAGCAATCTAAGAAAGCATCTAAATCACTGCTTTGTTTAGAGCCTGGTATGGTAGCGATAATAAATACAAACGATAATATCTGTCTGTCTATGTCCTGTTGAGCTCAAAGGGCACATGGTGCTTTTGAGTGTGGTACAGGGCAATGAGATTCAGTGTAATTAGATTCAAGGTCAATATCTGCCTGATATTAAGAAAGGGTCTGACCTACTAGTGGTGGTCCATATGTCTCCCCCTACCTAGCTCTTTACTCAAGCACCACCAGACTATTTTAAGTGCATGTGTGTGTGTGAGTGTGAAAGGTAAGATAAGCCTGTAAAGAAAACAAAGGCATCCACACATACGACAAAGCAGTTTAGACAAGGTGCAGATTTACCGCATTACATTTTTCCATGATTGCAAGGATATAATTTATATTTTTTATTTTTATTTTGCATTCTGGTGTTGAAAAGTTGCCGTCATCTGAGCATGCAAAGTTTTCTATCAAAAATTTTAAAAAGTAACAAAATATGATGTATTGCATCAAATTCTATATTTTGACTCCCTTATACTGAGTCTCTTTTAACAAGACCAGCTTAATGCTGCACTACACCCACACCTGCAGCTACCCACTGTAAATGCTCGCTCCTAATTTATAACCTGGTTAGGTGTAGAAAACCAGACAATTTCATAAATAAGGTTTATTTATAAACCAGTTTTATAAAAAAGGCCTAATGAATTTAAACTTCAAATCTAGAAAAACTTAATCAAATACTGGACTGTACTGTAAAGCTCAGTTAAAATAAATCTTTACTTTATGCCTGTATTCACATGGCAGGCTCCTTGTGCTTTTCAGTAACATGGAAAAATTTAATATATTTCATAGTATAACTTGAGTGATATGTAGAATTATGCTGCACCAGTAAAACTGCTATTTGAATAGCTATAAAAAATTATTTAACAGCTCTTTTGTCTATGAGCTGCTGAAAAACGTGATGAATTATTCAGTGGCATTAAGGTAAACACTGCTATCCTCATGGAGGCCATTATTGCGGGGGAGAAAAAGTGATGAGACAAGGAAAGGGGGCAAATGAGGGATTGAAGACTGTCCTTAGATGGATGCGTTGGGAGGTGGAGGGAAGGGTTGGAATGAAAAGGGTTTCCATGGTAACAAATGGAAGCTGATGTAGCAGGAGTGTGAAAGAGAGGGAGGTGGGAGATATTGGACCAGAAGAAAAAGTGATCAATGTGAATTACAATGAAGCTGCCATAAACACATGGAGGAGGTTGTCTGCAGTAGCAAATCTCTTTCTCTCTTAGGAAGGCTGTATTTACTTTATTCCTGCTGTATGTTTTGCAGAATGGGTGAGATAAAGAGGAGGGACCCATCTTCAGATCTCTGCTGCATGATACCCAGTGTACAAACAGATTTAGACAGAGCAACACCTGTCGGCCAGCACATGACAACAAGATCTGAGCGCAACCCCTGAAATGCCTGCAAAGGCACATGCTCCAACCATACCTCAGAATTAGATATGGATAGAAAAATCAGTGGAAGGGAAAGTTGAGAGAGTACAGAACAATACGGTATGTACACTAAAAAGGCAAAATGCATTAACTGCACCAACAATGAAACTGAGAAAACTGGCTTCAAAGTTTTGGGGTTTTAGTGTGGATTTTGTAGTCACTACAGTTTTTACATTCCATTTTCTAATAATCTGAGCATAGTTCAGACAAACTCGTCTGTAAGAGGACAGATCACAGTCTAAAAGACCTGATTTCAGTCATAACATTTTGACAAAATGTCTAGTTACAGCATTTAGCTTTGGTTTGCCCTCTCTCTGTGTTTCTAATTGTCTTTCCATTAGACAGCCTTTGAACGGGCAAACACTACCATCACTACCTGCAACACACACACACACACGTTGGTGCAGCTATCATTATGAGGACTCTCCATAGACATAATGATTTTTATACTGTACGAACTATAGATTCTATCCTCTAACCCTACCCCTAAACCTAACCCTCACAAAAAACGTTCTGCATTTGTACATTTTCAATAAAACATCTTTTAGTATGTTTTTTAAGTGATTTGAATTATGGAGACACTAGAAATGTCCTCATAAACCACATTTATAGCATAATACCCTTGTAATTACCAATTTGTAACCTAAAAAAAGTCCTCGTAAACCACTTAAACACACACACATACACACAGTTTCAGCAATGCAGAGAGAATCTGGCCAACAATCATAGGCGAGTCAATCACGAACCCATGACACTAATATTTACAATAATATATACAGAAATGCATTAAGGACTACAGTGTGACTGAGGCGATTATCAGAACATATAAAAACACATAACACAAACATATGTATAGCGCCCTTCAGCCTTGAAACACTGACACGAATATCATACAACCTCTTTCAGTGCCCTCAAAGCTCAGTATGCAAACAAAAATTACCAGCAATGTCTGCTCTCTGGTATATCTCACTTCCTCCAAAATGCTTGCCCTCTTCTCTCACAATTTATGCTCCTCGTCCACGCTGCAGATGCTCCTGCGTTCTGCCTGTGCGTGTATGTGTGTGTGTGTGTGTGTGTGTGTGTGTATACGTCTGCAGCTGGGGTTGGGTGCTCGCAGACTGCAGCCCCTCTCTTGTTCCGCACTCATTCATATCCTGCTTACAGAACACCTGGAAACTGGATCTCACTGTTACCTGGATCTGGATTGCTGTGCTGGCGATGATACTGGTGATGTCAGTTACATTAACCACAATCCAGCCACACTGGACTGGACGATGTCTGCGCCAAGAGCTGTGTCATGTTCACAGAATAGCCAATGACATCATCCATCTGTCAAACCAGGCTTTGATGGAGTCCTGGCATCAAGATGTCATACAGAGCAGCTAAGCATGTCTGTTTCTTGTAATGCAATATGATTTTGTTTTCATTGCCACTACTTAGTACCATTAGCTCATGTTATGTCCAACACGAAAAAACCCAAATGACTATTCTGCCATTCAGGTGTGCTTTGTGTGACTTTCAAGTGGTGGGACGTGTCTATCAAAAAATTATTGAGTCATGTACAACAGGTAAAGAAACAGTGCTAAATGCAAATAATAAAACACCTAAACATATAATTGTGCAAAATAAACAGGCTTATTAACTTTTCAATAAGGAGAAAAAAATACTTCCCTGATCTTTTGCTGTTGATGTCAAAGGTTGTGCGCCCATTTAAGATCTACAGTATTTTGGAAAATGTTCCTGTCACTGTAATATTGCTTATACTAAAATAGTATTTAGCCCAGTGTTGGTGCCATGTGTTAGCCAGGTAAATCACACTTCTGCTGTTGTTTATGCATTTACTAAGTTGTCTGTTTTTGTAATTCATTATAATGTTAATACATTTCAATTCTTAATTTTGTACAATAAACACTTTTGGTATTGTATTGGATTGCCACTTGATGTCCTTTTTAAAAATCTAAGTCCTGAAGCAATCCATTTAAAAACCACTGACTTAACGCAACCAATAAGGTTCCATTCATTAACATTAGTTAATGCATTAGGTATCATGAACAAACAATTAACAATATTTTTTTTTTTTGCAGCATTAATTAATCTTTGTTAATGTTAGTTAATAAGAATACAATTGTTCATTATTAGTTCATGTCAGTTCATAGTGCATTAATATTCATTCCATGTCTGTCAAACTTTACTTTTCCTTATAGTTTTAAAGTATACACTAGAATGTAAATCTAATATTACTGCTACAATGAACAAATGATTCCCTTGAGCCTATTTTGACAAAAAGTCATTAAGATCCATTTATGAGAATCCCCCACAAACAGTGAAGATTAAAGGCGGGATAATATATAGATTTACAGCCAACTATGCCGTCGAGGGACTGATTTGCATTAGAAAGGCACAGTAATGAATTCACTCTGATGAGTGATAGTCTCATAATCTTCCCTGAGGATTAAACACTATTCATTCAGTCTCTTTCATGTGTTTACTGTATTTTCATCACATACAGCGTTTATTCATGGCACTACCTGCAAAGCTTCCATTATATATTTACTGTAAACTCATTTACTTTTCATCTACTCATGTGATAACTGACAGCATGCCATAGATATTGTGCTTAGACAATACGCTACATCTACGCTACATCTATTGCAGTAATTTAATTGTTTGAAATTTTTTGGTTCCTGTTTCCTCTACAGATGACAGGTGACAATCTGCTTTAATGATTTTAAACTACTGAACAAACAGCAAAAGCAGGAGAAAAATAGCTGAAAACTTGACAAAGAAATTCCATGTATAAATGTTTTCTGCGCATGGATAAAACCATCTAAGCAAACAGTGTTCTAAAACAATAGTGTAAATAAACTGACAGAGATCAGATGAAATGTTTTGAAAGTATTTGGATCCCTGTGTGGTGCCAATATCTGCGATTTGCTAAAATCTACAAAAAGTGCTGGAAAACCGCCACAAGAAAAATAACAGTAATTGATTATGTCGTATTATCGAGACAGCTAAGGATGAAAGCATAACCTTCAGTGCTGGTTGACAAAAGGATTTCCGAGATGTCTGGTTTCTATGAGAAAGGGGAGTCTAACTCCCGCCTGCAATATTCGGTTTGAAAACAACCAGCAAAAACCTTTAACTCTGAATCATTGCAAACTCATTGTGCTTTCATAATTCAGATACCATTTGGTTTCAGTGATTACTTAAAGATTTTACCAGTACAATTTCACTGATCCATATTCAATATAATGCTTAATCAGCTATGAGCAAAACCATGGAGTGTCAAGCCAAATTCTAGGTAATATATTTCATTGCTGGGGTGCCAATGGGCTGTGTGAGGTGCGTGATGAAAACTTGTCAAATGAAATTTATCATATTTGAGTCAATGGCTCCCTGTGGAGTTTTCTTCGCCTCCTTCAACTCAATGTGGTTCATTATACTGCAGTGGGAGCCTGTCAAAACTGTGAAATAAAGTTCAAAGGCGTCCTACATTCCCTCTAAAAATGGTGTTCTTTGTTTTCCTCTGAATCTATCTTTGTTGAATCAAAATTTGGTGAGCCACTTTGATACAATTCTCGTCCTATGTACTATAACAGCACTAGGATGTTTTACTGTTTGTATGACTCCACTTGTCTGTGTCCACAGCATTCCAGACAGGCAAAAGTTTTGACAATTGATTTTTGGGCCTCAGGAGAACAGCATGAGGAGTTCTATAGGAAAGACCACTGTGCGAGTATGGCTTATGTGAGTTTGTATGAACTATGAAATTTCACGCCTGTTTTGTTCCCATCTCATGGATGAACAATGCACATTGCACGTCACTTTGAGAAACATCTGCATCAGAAACATCTGAGCAATATTCAGACATTAATTCCCCCAATGAATAACTGGAGGATTTTAATCAGCACTGCAGCAGTACCACCCAGTGAGCATCTACATTAGCCCTTTAGCCCTTTGGATAAAGTGCAGATGAAAAGCCTCTCCACCCATCCAGGACAAAGCAGCTTGCATGATTACATTGGGATAGCGAGGAGTGGAGCAGACTGTGAATATTTCTCTCTCTGTTCTAGAATTAAATTTGCACTGAAGTACCTTGACGAGTGCTGTTTGATTCGCTGTTTTGACGTATTTCCTACTGAAACAGGAATTGGGGGCAGGACATTTCGAACGACTCATCCCATTTTTAAAAATAGCCTATAGGTAAGGAATATAGTATACTGTAAAACTGTAAGTAGAGTTGGCACACAAAGAACTCTTACATAGTACTCTGCCTTGTCAAATGCCCATTAGTTCTTGGAGAAATACAGTACATGCTACAGCAGAACAACTACAGTTGTACATTTTTACAAATTATCAGTACAGAGGTCAAGAACACGTGATGCAGTACATTACATAGCCTGTACATAGTGCTGGGCAGATTACTTCTGAATTTTAATCAGGTACTGATTACAAATTACATGACAAAAATTGCAATCATTAAAGTAATCTAATTCCATATAATGAATAATTTACTGCCATTGCCTTATTAACATATAATCATGTCATCCACAAGAAAGTAACTGTAATCTGATTATGAGTACTTAATGTAATTTTAAAATTGTCTTGAACAATTTGACAAATTTCTCAAAACTCACAATACTGCTCTCAATACAATTAATACAGCCATATGAACACTTTCTAATTGTCCTAAACAAATTGTACATTTTTCTTGTTTTCATCGTTTTCTCGAAAGACTACACACAAATTTCTCTGATAAAAGAGTCATGCTTTCAAAACAGTTAACACATACAACTAAATAAGTCATATTCTCAAATGCACATGCCAGGATGTCAAATTCCTTTATATGGATATCTAAGTAATTGTTAGTAAGTGTTAGTAATTGTTGTTTTTGTACACTTACACAAACAATAAGAAAAACAACCAGATCGGAGTTAACTCTAAACACGTCTTGCACTGTTTATTGGCATGAGTCCAATCCAGCATATGGGTGCCCAGGTACAGAATTTATAAAGCTATTGGCTCAAAACATAACAATTCCTCCCCTCCAGCCTCGATGTACGCCATCATCAATCTACACAAACTAGAAATTGCAATACGTAACAAGTTAGTCAATTACGTAAACAACTGTTATTACTATTTTCACGTTACCTTTTCTCTTATATGTCTTTTTGTAAATGTGTGAGTGAAAATATGTGTATATGTGTATCACTACAAGTCCAGTCCAGTGGTTTGCGAACACTCTCAGGATAATGTTTCACCCGAGACTCAGCATCCTGAGTAAGAGGTTGTGAGCTGGACTGTTCAGCAGTTTCTGGTTGATTCACATCAGTGGCTTCTGGTGGAGCATCCAAAAGCTGATCAATGTGTCTGTGCAACACAGTGTTAGGACCAACTTGTACAGAATAAGTTAGGGGTCCAGTCTTGTCCAGTATTGTACCCAATTGCCACTTTTGGTGTGATTGTCTATAGTCTCTGGCAAGCACATACTGACCAACTTGAAAGGTTCTGAGTGGTGACTATTTTGGTCTTAGGCCACACTGTTTAGTTTGCACCTGTTGGGGCAGGTCAGGTTTTAGCAAGTCTAAATGTGAACAAAGACTTCTTCCCATGAATAGTGTGGATGGAGACTGACCAGTGGTTGAGTGAGCAGAGTTTCTATAGGCCAAGAGGAAGTTTGCAATTTTTTCTTGCAGTGGTACTCTCTCTCCTCCCATGGCTTTCAGAGACTGTTTTAGAGACTGTATGAAGCGTTCAGTCAAGCCATTCATTGCAAGGTGGTAAGGAGCAGATGTTATGTGCTTAATGCCATTTCCTTTAACAAATTACTGTAATTCCTTTGAGGTAAATTGTGTACCATTATCAATGACCAACTGCTCTGGGTGCTTCCCTTTTGGCCCTGCCTGCCGGCAGGCTTTTCCCCACCTCTCTAGGGCTGGGGAGGGGGATGAGGGGAGGGGGGAAAAAAAGAGGAGAGGGAAAGGGCAAAGCGGAGCGACAGCAAAAGAGAGAGAGCGGAGAGAGAGGAAATACCTGGTTCGCCGGTGCCCAGATACACTGTCGTCCGGCCCTCAGCCACTCCCCAAAACTCTAGCGGATGACAGCTCGCTCCTGCCCTGGTGGACGGTAGTGGGTTCTCTGGCCCCGGGCATACGGTCACGCTCCCCCCCCCCCCCCCCCTTTTCTTTTTTTTCTCTATTCTTTTTTCTATGGGGAGGAAATGGCAGCGTGCCTCAGATCCTCGGCGGCTTGCAGTGACGTCTCCGTCCCCAGGCAGATAGCCATGGCTGCTCCTGGGTTGGCTGGTAGTGGCAAGGACTCCACGACAGCGCATCCCTCCCCTTCCCAGCTTTCGGCACCAATGTAACAAGGTTCAATGGAAAGGAGGAGGGGAGAAGCAGGTGAACCATCATAATGATGTTTAATGAAACAAAAACACACAAACATAAACACACACACACACACACGGCAGCTGCGTACGGCTCTCTCTCTCTCGAACTGCCGCATCTCGCCACACTTATCCCTCTCCTCAGCTGATTAGCCTGATTGGGGGCCGGGCGTACATAGTCATGGCCGGCCCCACCCTCCTTCTCGTCACAAGTACTTTGTCTTGGAGCTTAGGCAACACGACCACCCGTGTACCCCACATAATACATCCTTGTGTCACAGAAAGCTTTTCACGACGGTTTGAGTAGTCTGGGAGTTGTGGATCTTCTGAAACTGGCCATACTTTCATTGTCAGGTCAAACAATTTAGGCAGTGTTGGATCACGGCTTGTCTCTCTCTTTGAATTTGAGTGCTTGTGACAGGTAAAGGCTCCATTTGAGTCATGTGAAACATATCGGTGTGGTCTTTTGCATCCTTTGTGGTCTCACAGGGCAGACACAACAGTCCATCTGCATTTCCGTGAAACTTTGTAGCCTTAAACTCAATGGTATAATCATGATCACCAAGGAATAATGCCCAACGCTGTATTCGTGCTGCTGCCATAGCTGTAACACCTTTGCTGGGGCAGAAAATCGCTACTAGGGGTTGGTGATCTGTAATTAATGTGAAATGTTTTCCGTACAAATACTAATTAAACTTCTTCACTCCCCACACCAAGCTGAGCCCTTCTCAATCAATCTGGGAGTATTTGCATTCCGCACCAGTCAAGGACCTAGATGCAAACGCAATTGGCCTCTCAGACCCATCAGTCATCCTGTGAGACAATATGGCACCGATTCCATATGGCTAAGCATCTCAAGCTAGGCGTAATGGCAGACAAGGTTCGTAGTGTGTTAATACGGTCTTAGAAGTGATCAGTTCTTTAGCTGCTTTAAAAGCTTTGTCGCATTCTCTAGACCACATCCATTTGCTTTTCAGTTGCAGCAATGCATTCAATGGGTGTAATACTGTAGAAAAATTGGGTAAGAATTTGTGATAATAACTGACAAGTCCCAGAAATGAATGAAGCTGGTTTACATTTTCTAGCTTCAGTGCTTTAAGGGCAGCATTGATCTTATCTGAAGATTTGTGAAGACCATCCTTGTCAATAATGTGTCCACAGTATTCAATTGAGTCTTTGAAAAACTCACATCTGCTTTTGTTTGCTCTCAATCTATAGTCTGCCAGTCTTGCTAAAACAGCATCCAAGTTTGCCAGGTGAGTATCGTCGTCATGGCCAATGACTATGATATCATCCAAATAGCATTGCGTGCCTGGAATACCTAGCAAAACTTGATCCATGGCCCTTTGCCACACCACTGGGGCCGACGACACCCCAAAGACAAGTCTACTGTAACGAAAGAAAGCCTTTTGAGTTTAGCCTCCACTTTAGGGCGTACTGCATATGGTGCCGGGTGTGCCTTGTGAAATTTTAGTTGCACATCACTCTCAATGGCAAACTCTACTTTGATTTGTTTCAGTGTTCCAATGTCATCTTGGAAAACTTAGGCAGACTGCGCTAACACACCCTCTAATTTGTCCTGTACAGAGAGTTTGCCTTGGGGGTAACTTGCATGAGTTTTATGCACTGCCAGTTTAGCCGAATGCTCCTAAGCCATTCGCGTCCAAATAAGGGAACTCCACCCTTTTGCAGCACATACAGGTCCAATATGCACCTTTTATTTTCACATTTAACTCTGACCTTGAGTTTTCCCACTGGCACAGTTTTCTCCCCTGTGTATGTCTTTAACATTACAGCTGTGCATTTCAGTTTCATGTTGGGGAAATATTCCTTGTAATCCTTGTGCGATTTGATTGACAGTGCTGATCTTATGTCTAATTCCATCTACAATTTTACCCCTTCAATAACAGGAGTCACCCAGATGATTTTCCGATCTGTCTCTCATGACAAGCCTGCCATATTGGAATCTTCAGAATCTGGCTCATTCAGTTCATTTACCTTTCTATTTCATTTTGCAAATGTTCTTATCTTTTTGTTAATTTGTTTTGTTGCACAAATTTTCTGTATGTGTCCTTTCCTGTGGCACTGTCTGTACTCTTTCTCTTTAAACCAGCATTCAGCGGGACCATGTGACTTTTTACCACATCTGAAACAAGCTGAGATTTTGTCACTCTGTTTTGTTGCAAATTTGTTTATGTGAAGTTCAGCTGTCACCTTTCTGGTCTGTGTGGGTGCCTCATGTCGCCCCCCCCGCAAGATGCCGCCCTGGGCAACTGCCCATGTCACCCATGCCTAAATCCATCACTGACGCTTATGGTCTTGGCTATGATCAAGGGCTTTGGATTCAAATTAATTTTCAACACTTCCAGTGCCACAATGTCTTTAATGCAGTTAAGCTGTGCAAGAGGTTGTATGTTTTTGCACCCATTACACTTATTTGCGATATTATTGGCTAAACAATTCTGCTCAACTCTCTCTACATACAGTATGTTGCCCAGTCTTCAACTGTACAGTCAAAAGCATCCATTTGTCCAACACATCCAGACATTTTGCCTTTATTTGTGTCAGTCCATTTTAATAACTCCTTTATTTACACAGTTTCTGTTGCACTTTACTCAATTTATGTTACATGTCCACTCCATCTGCAGCAAGCTAGATGGCATAACTTTTGGGGTAGGCCAGACACGAGTCCCTTTTGCTCTGTTTTTATTCATCGTTTCTGTTGCACAACAGGGTAATGTATAACTCTTAAATATTATATAACTATAAATATTGGCATCAGTCCAGTTCAGCATAGGGTTGCGCAGGCACAGACCTCATAATTCTACTGGTTCAAAACATAACAGTAATGCACACAGCAAAGAAAATACAATTTACTAAATTTTTCACACAATTATCATGACTTTGCAATCTATAAAAGGAGTCAAATATGAAAATTCAGATCAAACAAACAATGTGGAAAAAGAAGAAGAGGAAAAACAAGACAAAGAACAGATGCAACTGAGAAGAGGCAGAGCGGGTGAAGGAAGAGGAAATAGCAAGTGATGAGAAAAAGGGAAGGTTTTCTCAACTCTTCCAGGGGTAAGCATTGAAAGAGTTGAGGAAAGACCAAATGGAGATGGTGTAATGATGGTGAGCAGAGAGAAAAGAACAGCAGGGTGGAAGAGTAGAGTAAAGAAGCCACAGAAGAGGCTCAAATGATTTGAGAGTCCCTCTAATTGATCATGTTATGAATCATGATCACACAAAGAATGAGACACACAAAGATTTTGGCCAAATGTGAGCAGATCTACAGTGACTTCAATCAAATAAGAGGGAAAAATGGCTTTGGTCTGCATGCCACAATCAATGTCCACAATCACTGTACCATCTGTGCTAACAGTGCTGTCTGCCTGCACAGTACAAAGCCTCTAATCTGCATGTATAGAAGCCTGACTGTAGGTAACATTACTTGTCTAAAGCAAATTGCTGTCACTGTAGTTAGGCTACCAGTTTTCTTATGTGAAGGTTTGAATGAGAGATATAACCGTAAAATGACTCAGATTCAGCTGGACTTGTTGCCCAGAATTGTTACAGTATACCATGTAAAAGAACATAATTTTTTCCCCCAAAGCTAATAATCACCTTTTGGCCTATTCATTTATCCTGAGATTATGACTGGTGTGTGAAAAAATGTGCTACTTAGTGTTCACACATGGAGAAATGTGTGATAACTTAGTTCAGGCTTTGATGGCTTTTGTGAATTATTTTGATTGGTTGTGTTTTTTGAATGAGAACATGATTAAACTTGTGCAAAATGAGGTTTTCATTTCATTTGTGTGTAGAGATTTCATAAAATCTTAAACTAATTGGAACATGTATGAAAACAGGTGAATTGTGTTTATAGTTTTAAGAAACGTGTCTTTGTTTCGAGAGTTGAAGGAATGGTTGGAGGAATTGGGCCAAAATTCTCAGTTACTGTATGTGTGTTAGCAACCGAGAAAAACTGTAATGAGCTAAAAACGTTACTAAAAAGGTTCTTCATATGGAAACATCTAAATTGACTACATACGGTCATTTCATTAGCTTTGTCTCCTCGGCAATTACTGCAAGTTGGTTGTTTAGAGTATGCTGAACAATGAGTGGCTGCCACTGCCCATTGTATTTATGGTTGTTTATTGTGCTAATTGAGACTTAGTCAATGCCTAATTGCTGTCATTCACAGTGTGCATTGTTCACTAGCATGAATACTACACAAGTTGCATGGTTCTCTGAAACATATACTGTATGTATACGTATATATTTGTGGCTGAACCCCCTCCCTCTTGGTATCGTCGCCCTGCCTCTGAGGGCCATTCTTCAGCCAGGCTCACAATGTGAGTGTGCAGGAGTGAGAAAAGATGCAATTTAATAAGCCTCTTTTGGGCAGACAATGATGAGGCACACCTGGGGTCAGTTGCATAAAACTGTTTTAGACTAGTTTTAAATTTTGGTATTAACTTTTTCAGTCAGTTACATAAAAACTAAGATTGGTCTAATTGAAGACAAAAATGTAAGAACGAGACTTAATGATGCAATTGAGACCATGTCAGTGAGTCACATGGTCTGAAGCCTGTATACAATCATGGCAAATTATTGTCTGATGTCGCTTAAGCGATGCCCATAGGGAGCTGCGTCACGGACACAACCTATGCAGCAACTAGAGTGTATGGCCAGCTATGTCTCATTTCCTTTCAGGGAACCAAGGTTACGTTCGTAACCGAGACGTTCCCTTTCAAGGAAACATCAATGTTGTGTAATGATGCAATTGGGATGAGATACCATCACGCCATGTGAACAGTAGCTGCCAACTCTCTAAGCCTGTGTGGCAAGCTTACAGCAGCACACAATCTAGCTAAAGAAATAAAAATCTTAAAAATGTACTCCCATCCAACAGAGAGAACTTGCGAAGCAGGAGACAAACTCTCATCCAAATTATAAAAATCTAACAAAAGTATGTTGAGAGGACCATCCTGCCACCATACAAATGTCTTCCAAGGACACACCTCTAACCAAGGCCCATAAGGATGCCATGCTCCTTGTAGAATGGGCTCATATACCCAGAAGCAAAGGCAAACCATGATCCAATGAGACAGTCTCTGCTTGGACTGTCTGTTGCAGCCACCAAAGCACACAAACAACTGCTCTGACTTATGCCATTGGCTAGTACGTTCAACATAAACCCACAGAGCCTGCACAGGGCATAACATATGTAGCCTTTTATGCTCTTCCAACTCAAATGGCAGAGGAGAAAAGAACTGCAAATTAACAATCTGCGAGCTAAAAGACATAGAGGTGACTGGCTGGTGTTTTTACGGACATTTTCAACCTTTCCCTCTCTTTGTCTGTAGTCCCCACATGCTTTAAAACATCCACCATTGTGCCTGTTCCAAAACAATCAAAATAACTTGTTTAAATGACTGGCATCCTGTTGCTCTGACCCCCATCATCAGCAAATGCTTTGAGAGGCTAATCAGAGATTATATCTGCTCTGTGCTGCCTCTCTCTCTAGACCCACTGCAGTTTGCTTACCGCAACAACCGCTCCACTGATGATGCCATTGCATCTACAATACACACTGCTCTCTCCCACCTGGAAAAAAAGAACACTTATGTGAGAATGCTGTTTGTAGACTACAGCTCAGCATTCAACACCATAGTGCCCTCCAAGCTAGATGAGAAACTTCGGGCTCTGGGCTTAAACAGCTTGCTGTGCAGCTGGATCCTGGACTTCCTGTCAAGCAGACGCCAGGTGGTTAGAATAGGCAGCAACATCTCCTCATCACTGACCCTCAACACTGGAGCCCCGCAGGGCTGTGTTCTCAGCCCACTCTTGTATTCCCTGTACACACATGACTGTGTGGCAACACATAGCTCCAATGCCATCATTAAGTTTGCTGATGACACGATGGTGGTAGGTCTGATCACTGACAATGATGAAACAGCCTACAGAGAGGAGGTGCACACTCTGACACACTGGTGTCAGGAGCACAACCTCTCCCTCAACGTCAGTAAGACAAAGGAGCTTGTGGTGGACTTCAGGAGAAAAGACAGAGAACACAGTCCCATCACCATCAATGGAGCACCAGTGGAGAGAGTCAGCAGCTTCAAGTTCCTGGGTGTCCACATCACTGAGGAACTCACATGGTCCATCCACGCTGAAGTCGTTGTGAAGAAGGCTCATCAGCGCCTCTTCTTCCTGAGACGGCTGAGGAAGTTTGGAATGAACTGCCACATCCTCACACGGTTCTACACCTGCACTGTAGAGAGAATCCTGACTGGCTGCATCTACGGCAATAGTACCGCCCACAACCGCAAGGCACTGCAAAGGGTGGTGCAAACTGCCAGACACATCATCGGAGGTGAGCTTCCCTCCCTCCAGGAAATATATACGAGGCGGTGTGTGAAAAAAGCTCGGAGGATCATCAGAGACTCCAGCCACCCGAGCCATGGGCTGTTCTCACTGCTACCATCAGGTAGGCGGTATCGCAGCATCAGGACCCGCACCAGCCGACTTCATGATAGCTTCTTCCCCCAAGCAATCAGACTTCTGAACTCTTGATCTCCCACGATCAATACATCAGCACTGCACTTTATTACTCTTACATCTCACACCGGACTGTCATAAATTATATTATTATTATATTATATTCTCTCTTAACAACTGACTATCAACCGACAGCTGAATGTCAATACAGTACAATACTATACATTCTATATATACTATATATACTTTTTTATATATTTTTATTTTTTATTTTTATTGAATAATGTGTATCTATATAGTGCGTATTGTATACTGTACAGTGTATGTTATTATTTGTATATTGTTGAGTGTAATTATGTGTATAACAGATGTTTAATTGTGCTGTGTTAATTTGATGTTATTGAAAACTGGTACTGTCTCATCACTGTCACGACTGCTATGTTGATTGGAACTGCACCCAAGAATTTCACACACCATTGCACTTGTGTATATGGCTGTGTGACAATAAAGTGATTTGATTTTGATTTGATTTTAGGCAAATAGCCCAAAAGAGGTCTCAGTACGACCTTAGATAACCCTGGTGCAAATTCCATATGCAAAGGATTGATCGACAGGGCATGCAAATCACCAACCCTCTTAAACGATGCCAATGCTAATAACAGGGCCATTTTAAGAGTCAGAAATTTATCAGATACTGATGTTAAAGGTTCGAACTGAGCAGCCGAGAGCAACTTTAACACCACAGATAAATCCCATAAAGGGATGCGGATGGGACGAAAAGGTTTAAGCCTATGTGTTCAGCGCATAAAACGAGAGACAAGAGAATGTCTTTTAACATAAACTCCATTCACCAGCGCATGTTCAGCCGCTATAGTGGCCACGTACACGTTAAGCGCTGCTGGGGTAACCCCAGCCTCAAAACGCTCTTGCAAAAAAATCCAGCACTGACCAGTGGACTGGATCCTCACTCCGCACTGTGCACCAAGAGGCGAAAATATGCCATTTACACATATATAACCTTCTTGTTGATGGAGCTCTAGCATTTAAGATGGTATCAACCACTGCAGGGATAAACCATCATTCAAAAGGGGGCACCGTTGAGGGGCCAAACCCACAATTTCCATAACTCGGGCCGAGGGTGCCAAATGCTACCCCACGTCTGAGACAGCATGTCCATTCTCACTGGAATCTCCCAAGGGATTCTCTTCAGGAGAGAGACCAGAGTCGAAAATCATACTTGAAATGGCTAATATCATGCCACTAACAGAAGCTGAACACGATCCTCCAGAACCCTCTGCAAAACCGAGTGCAGCAGGTTGATCGGTGGAAATGCGTAAAGACACGCAGTTGGCCACTGATGCGCCAGCGCATCGATACCCAGCTGTGTTGGGGGCGAAAGGGAAAACCAGAGAGGACAGTGTGAAGTTTCGCTTGATGCAAACAGGTCCACTTCCACTCTGCTGAACCTCATCCAGATTTGTTCCATAATCTGCGGGTGTAATGTCCATTCTCCAGGCATCAGAACCTGTCTGGACAGGAGATACGCCCCTAAATTCAACCAGCCCAGAACATGTACTGCTCGTAGAGACAGCACATTGTTCCGTGTGTAGGAAATTAGAGACTTTGTGGCAGGGTATATTTACAACTGCCAGCATTCATCACCAATAATATGTAAGAACTGTATAATGGAATTAGTTTTGGAATCTTGGCCGCATTCGACCACCATTATATGAAGGATAAATGACAAATGATCAGATTAGAAATCTGGATAAAAATTCTCCACCATTAAATATGTAATACAACAGGCTCGTTGTATCTGCTCACAATTTATATGTAATATTGTTCGAGCATGGAGTGCAGATCCAACTGATTTAAGAATCAGTTGATGAGATTATCAAAATATACCACAGTCAAGTTTTCTTTGAATACAGAGAAGACTTTATTTCTAATCTACAACATAAAAACTAAACTAACACACATAGACAAATGTAAAACAGGTTGGTGAGTGAGCTATAACAGAAGGTGAATGAAACTTTTACTTTATTGGGTCTACAGACCATGCCCTGGTCCACCGATACTTCATTTAGTATACCTCGATTTGCAATCGGGTTACCAGAAGTATATAAATAAAACACCAGCACTTCCTAGCAAAATTCTGGATGTATACTTGCATTTCGTTGCATTGCTTTGGTACTTTGGCTGGTTCGGTAGAAAGTTCTGGTTGTTCCGACCTCTGTTAAGATCATGGACGCCGGGTAGTTTGGTGCTGGAATGATCAGGCGGGGCTTTGAATCGAGGCCTCCCTCAAGGGAGACTCGCGACACCCCATCACATGTGTGAGTCATAGCGCTGAGAAGAGAACTATTTTTGGAACTTTGCAGTCCGAGCTTTGTTGAACTCTACATTGTGCAGAACCTGGTCAAAGGGGCGCTGAAGTGAAGCCAGCCAAAGAAGGGCTAAAAGCCAAGAGGGAAGAGAAGAGAGGAAGACAGCAGAAGAAGAAGCGTTCGTCCTAGGCGGGGAGGTTTTGTTGAGTTGAGGTTGGCCGCACTCCAAAGGTGTCTTGAGCCAATCAGAAGTGTCTTTTGCTAGGTCACATTGTCATTTCTGTCCTCCCCTCAAGATAATTATTATGGCCTTTGTCTTAAAGTTTGTCAGTTTTCCCACTCAAAAAGTGAACATTTTAATCATGAATTTCATAAGAAAATATATAACTGCAAATAACCCGAATGTACTTAACAGCATCATTCTGGAATTTAAGAGACAATCAATTACATACCAAACACTTGTACTTTCTTATTAAACTACAGTTATAATTCAGTTATAATGCATGATAAAACTTCCTACTAATTAGTTTGTTAGATTTAAAGATGAATAATACATTCCACATTAGGAAAAACATAATTGTCAGAGTTATTATCAGGTTAAACCTTGAATGAGATTTCTAGGCCTTTGGCAGATTATGTGCAGGATAAAATTACAGTAAAGTACGTTTTGCGATTGTGTCAGTGTTCCTGGATTAAGATGAGATGTCCTGATATGTGTATACATTTATCACTGTGTATACATGAAAAGTTCATTTTGTACTTTTGAAGTTATGAGCAGATGCAGATGCAGGTCAGCTCAGACTCCTAGGCGCCAGTCCGAATTCCTGGCTTCTTAATGCTTAGAGGATTTTCCCGGAATTATAGGCCATCTTGGTGTAATCTTGGTCTTAATTCTTCTTAATTTCCTTCTGCCTGGTTACTCAGATCCTACACGTGCCCACTGAAGAATGCGACGTGCCAGCATGAGCATGGCACAAGAGCACACCCCTCCCTGATGGTTGATGTAAGCCAACACCGTCCTGTTGTCAGACCAGATGAGGACATGACTGCCCCGAATTTAAGGAAGGAAAAACCTCAAGCCAACGCACCGCTAGCATTTCCAGACAGTTTATTTGACAACTGAGCCGCTGACCCATCCATACTCTTTGAGCAGGACGGTTCTCATACACAGTGCCCCAACCCATAGAGGAGGTGTCTGTCGTTATCATCTTGCAGTGGTACACCTGTCCGAATGCCACGCCCATCCACAGAAAGCAGTTCCATTTCCATGGTAACAGAGCTTGGTAGCACCCACGCGTTACTCTGATGGGATGAAACGCATGCATCAGTGGTTGAAGTCCCTTTACAGAGTTCATCCAACACTGAAAAGGTTTCACATGATAGCGGATGCCATGATCATAAGCCCCAAAAGCCTGTGAAACTTTCTTGCAGGGAGAACGTGTCCCACTCTAAACATCACCAGACACTGGTGGAATGACAGAATGCAAGCTGGAGACAGGCGCGCCTGCATTGTCCATGAGTCTAGCTCCACCCCTAGAAACAGCATCTGTTGCCTCGGCAACAAAATGATCTTGTCTACGTTGACTCATAGCCCTACATTTTTCAAGTGACTGAGAAAAAATCTCTGTGCTGGGCAGCCAAACTCTTTGAGTGAGCTAACACCAACCAATTGTCAAGATAATTAAAAATGCAGATGTCCTGAAGCCTCAAGTATGTCAGCGCTGCATCCATGCATTTTGTGAACGTACGAGGTGCTAACGCAAGTCCGAAGGCAGGACAGAAAATTTCTCCCAAAAGCAAACCTGAGAAAATGCCTGTGTTTTGGTGCAATTTGAATGTGGAAATAAGCGTTCTTCAAATCTATTGTAACAAACCAGTCCCCCAGCGGCACCTGTGACATTATTTGCTTGAGCGTTAGCATTCTGAACTTGCATTTCATCAGAGTGAAATTCAAATGTCTCAGGTCCAGAATGGGACACAAGCCATCATCTTTTTTCGGGACAAGGAAATAATGGCTGTAAAAATTGCATTGTCTTTGCAAAAGGGGAACCTTTTCTATTGCCCCCTTAACAAGAGGGAAAGAATCTCCCAAATCAAAAATGGTGCTTCCCGAATAGAAACCTATGTTGGAAGAACTCCGCTAAACATTACCCGAATTACCCAATTCGAAAAGTCTTGTAACTGCTGACAAGCTGCTAGACGGGCAGACAGAGGAATTAATGCATGATTCTCTATTGCAGTGCAACAAGTAACCACCAGATGACATTATTGACTTATTTTTGGCGGCTGCCCTGCAATTGACTGCACAACAGAAGGGAGCATTTGCGCCTCTAACATTGCCGCCAGCACAGTTTGCACAGAGCATACTGTTATAGTATGTAATAATAATTTTTCACATGATGTCTATCAAAGCCATAGAACAGTATAGTACAATACATTATACAAGTATACAGTATGGTGCAATATATAATGTATGTGCATGCAAAAAAAAACTAAAAACATAATTCATACAATTCAGCAAAAAAGAAACGTCCTCTCACTTTCAACTGCTTTTATTTTCAACAAACTTAACATGTGTAAATATTTGTATGAACATACAGGTGCATCTCAATAAATTAGAATGTCGTGGAAAAGTTCATTTATTTCAGTAATTCAACTCAAATTGTGAAACTCGTGTATTAAATAAATTCAGTGCACACAGACTGAAGTAGTTTAAGTCTTTGGTTCTTTTAATTGTGATAATTTTGGCTCACATTTAACAAAAACCCACCAATTCACTATCTCAAAAAATTAGAATATGGTGACATGCCAATCAGCTAATCAACTCGAAACACCTGCAAAGGTTTCTTGAGCCTTCAAAATGGTCTCTCAGTTTGGTTCACTAGGCTACACAATCATGGGGAAGACTGCTGATCTGACAGTTGTCCAGAAGACAATCACTGACACCCTTCACAAGGAGGGTAAGCCACAAACATTCATTGCCAAAGAAGCAGGCTGTTCACAGAGTGCTGTATCCAAGCATGTTAACAGAAAGTTGAGTGGAAGGAAAAAGTGTAGAAGAAAAAGATGCACAACCAACCGAGAGAACCGCAGCCTTATGAGGATTGTCAAGCAAAATCGATTCAAGAATTTGGGTGAACTTCACAAGGAATGGACTGAGGCTGGGGTCAAGGGATCAAGAGCCACCACACACAGACGTGTCAAGGAATTTGGCTACAGTTGTCGTATTCCTCTGGTTAAGCCACTCCTGAACCACAGACAACGTCAGAGGCGTCTTACCTGGGCTAAGGAGAAGAAGAACTGGACTATTACCCAGTGGTCCAAAGTCCTCTTTTCAGATGAGAGCAAGTTTTGTATTTCATTTGGAAACCAAGGTCCTAGAGTCTGGAGGAAGGGTGGAGAAGCTCATAGCCCAAGTTGCTTGAAGTCCAGTGTTAAGTTTCCACAGTCTGTGACGATTTGGGGTGCAATGTCATCTGCTGGTGTTGGTCCATTGTGTTTTTTGAAAACCAAAGTCACTGCACCCGTTTACCAAGAAATTTTGGAGCACTTCATGCTTCCTTCTGCTGACCAGCTTTTTAAAGATGCTGATTTCATTTTCCAGCAGGATTTGGCACCTGCCCACACTGCCAAAAGCACCAAAAGTTGGTTAAATGACCATGGTCTTGGTGTGCTTGACTGGCCAGCAAACTCACCAGACCTGAACCCCATAGAGAATCTGTGGGGTATTGTCAAGAGGAAAATAAGAAACAAGAGCCAAAAAATGCAGATGAGCTGAAGGCCACTGTCAAAGAAACCTGGGCTTCCATACCACCTCAGCAGTGCCACAAACTGATCACCTCCATGCCACGCTGAATTGAGGCAGTAATTAAAGCAAAAGGAGCCCCTACCAAGTATTGAGTACATATACAGTAAATGAACATACTTTCCAGAAGGCCAACAATTCACTAAAAATGTTTTTTTTTATTGGTCTTATGATGTATTCTAATTTTTTGAGATAGTGAATTGGTGGGTTTTGTTAAATGTGAGCCAAAATCATCACAATTAAAAGAACCAAAGACTTAAACTACTTCAGTCTGTGTGCATTGAATTTATTTAATACACGATTTTCACAATTTGAGTTGAATTACTGAAATAAATGAACTTTTCCACGACATTCTAATTTATTGAGATGCACCTGTATAAAGATTCAACAACTAGGACATAAACTGAACATGTTTCACAGACATGTGACTAACAGAAATGGAATAATGTGTCCCTGAACAAAGGGGGGTGTCAAAATCAAAAGTAACAGTCAGTATCTGGTGTGGCCACCAGCTGCATTAAGTACTACAGTACATCTCCTCCTGATGGACTGCACCAGATTTGCCAGTTCTTGCTGTGAGATGTTACCCCACTCTTCCACCAAGGCACAAGTTCTCTGACATTTCTTGGGGGGGAATGACCCTAGCCCTCATCCTCCGATCCAACAGGTCCCAGACGTGCTCAATGGGACTGAGATCTGGGCTCTTCGTTGGCCATGGCAGAACACTGACATACCTGTCTTGCAGGAAATCATGCACAGAACAAGCAGTATGGCTGGTGGCATTGTCACGCTGGAGGGTCATGTCAGGATGAGCCTGCAGAAAAGGTACCACATGAGTGAGGTGGATGTCTTCCCTGTAACATACAGCGTTGAGATTGCCTGCAATGACAACAAGCTCAGTCCGATGAAGCTGTGACACACTGCCCCAGACCATGACAGACCCTCCACCTCCAAATCGATCCCGCTCCCGCTCCAGAGTACAGGCCTCGGTGTAACGCTCATTCCTTCAACAATAAACGCAAGTCCGACCATCACCCCTGGTGAGACAAAACCGCGACTCATCAGTGAAGAGCACTTTTTGCCAGTCCCGTCTGGTCCAGCGAAGGTGGGTTTGTGCCCATAGGCAACGTTGTTGCCAGTGTTGTCTGGTAAGGACCTGCCTTACAACAGGCCTACAAGCCCTCAGTCCAGCCTCTCTCAGCCTATTGTGGACAGTCTGAGCACTGATGGAGGGATTATGCATTCCTGGTGTAACTCGGGCAGTTGTTGTTGCCATCCTGTACCTGTCCCGCAGGTGTGATATTCGGATGTACCGATCCTGTGCAGGTGTTTTTACATGTGGTCTGCCACTGCGAGGATGATCAGCTGTCCTTCCTGTCTCCCTGTAGTGCTGTCTTAGGCGTCTCACAGTACGGACATTGCAATTTATTGCTCTGGCCACATCTGCAGTCCTCATGCCTCCATGCAGCATGCCTAATGCACGTTCACGCAGATGAGCAGGGACCCTGGGCATCTTTTTCGAGTTTATTTATACATATTACCTATGCAACCCATGTGTTTAATATGAAAAATCACAATTTTATTTTTCACATTTATACTATTACCTGTAAGAATTGTATAATAGAACGCTAAATGTAATGGGCAGATTTAAACATGCCCACATTTATCCACCATTAATATGTAGGAAATTTTGGTAGTATAAATGCACACGATCAGATTAGAAATCTGAATAAAAATTCTCCACCATTTAATATGTAATACAACAGGCTTGTTGTATCCGCTCACAATTTATATGTAATGAATTAGCTTAATAAGGAAATTATGATTAATTCACTTATTGAAAGAATTAAGGTGTACGTCTGATCACTCGGCTACGCTGAGTTGATATGACGCATCTGTAAATTCTTTAGAGTAATACTATTCTCACAGCCATTGAAAATAATATCACAAATATGTTGAAATATTTTTTGAGCTCGGAGTGCAGACCTTTTAAAAATCAATTGACGAGATTATTTATCAAAATATACCACAGTCAAGTGCTCTTTGAATACAAACAAGAAAAACAGGTTGGTGAGTGAACTGTAACTGAGTAAACTGAACTTTATGGAATCAATAGACAATGCCTTGAGAACCATCAATCCTTCATTTAGTATACCTCGATTTGCCATCGGGTTACTCAAAATATTTTAAAAAACACCAGAACTTTCTAGCAAAAGTCTGGAGATGTACTTGCATTTCGTTGCGTTTCCTTGCATTGCTTTGGTTCTTTGGCTGTGTCAGTAGAAAGTTCTGGTTGTTCCGTCGATGTTTTGTACCTCTGTTAAGATCGTGGACGTCGGGTATTTCATTGCTGGAATGATGAGGCAGGCTTTGAAGGCCTCCCGCAAGAGAGACTCACGACTCCCTGTCAAGTGTGTGAGTCGTAACGCAGAGAAGAGAACTCTTTTCGGAACTTTGCGTTCCCAGTTTTTCTGAACTCTACATTGTGCAGAACTTGGACAGAGGGGTGCCAAAGTGAAGAGGAAGAGTGCAGAGAAAGAACAAACAAGAGGATGAACAGGAGTGCTCATCCTAGGTGGGGAGGTTCTGTTGAGTTGAGGTTGGCCACACCCCAAAGTTGTCTTGAGCCAGTCAGAAGTGTCTTTTCAGATACCATGTGATCATCTCTCTGTCCCACCTTCTGAAGGTGATTAATGATCCTTTGTGTTAAGGCCTCTTAAAATTCCCATTTGAAAAAGTACATGTTTTAATCATGACCTTTTATATCTTGTATACAACTGAATATATCAAAAATGTATTAACATAACAATTCCTGAAATAATATGACATGAATAAGACAAGATTAAAGATTATAATCATCAATTTGATGGTTAGAAAAGTGATTACAGGTCATAACAACATCATTTTCAGAATTATCTAGCAAGGCTAGGTATTGTGTACATGTTGGTACAAAAAGGTAAATTCTGTGCATTTTAGAGGGTTAAATAAGCAAAGTACTGTGACTTTGTGTGAAATGTTCATGGATCAGAGGAGCAGAGCATTAGTTTTGTGTCATCCTTAGAAGAGTTCAACGGTTCAGATCCAGTGCGTATCTGTTCAATCTCCCTCTCTTGAACAATGAGGATAGTCATTCAGTATATAATTAAGTGTTTGTGTTGTTCTGACTGAATGAACGGAACAAAGGAGCTTCTTTTGGATTTCTGGAGATCATGGACGGTCAGGTGTTCCACAGGAAATGTCTCATGCTCCCTTATTAGTCTAATTTAAGTGTAGCAAATTGTTTATATTAAAGGACAAATGGAGTGTCTTAGATTTCCATGGCAACCATGGAGGTTTCTTCAGAAGATGGATTTTAAGATGGATTTTAAGTCATGTGATGATGACTTTGTTGGTGGGGTTTTGTGTTGCTTCAACAGATCTACCTTTGTTTTCAAGGCAGTTAACATTAGCCAGATGCGGGTTTTAGCTCATTTATGGCTTTGAGGAATTTCCAGGGACTGCGGGCCTCTGTGTCTTAGTTTTAATAACTTGGAAAGAAAATATCAGTTTACATCCTGGATTCAAGTCATTCAGCATAGCAATTGTTAATTATTCTGCCCATAAGATCCTACATACCTCTACAAACCCATTTAAACATAATTCCTTCACTCAATCCTGTATAACAACTCTGTGTACATATAGCCTACTATTCATCTTATCCTGTAATTCTGTGTCTAGCTGTTGCTCTGTATGAACTGAAAGCTTCTGATAAGAGGCCGAATTCCTTGTGTGTGTGAGCACATCTGTGTCACAATGTGATATCTGATGGTGTCAGATGGTAATGATGTACTTTGAAAATACAGTATGTATGTACCATTCTGTATTTACAATGTTATTCAAAGTACTTTAAAGAATACCATGGTACTACCATGGTAATTTGATATAAGTTTACCTTATTCATATAGGCTACTACTGTATTTACATGGTGCTTCAATGTAATTCAAAGAATACAATGGTACTACCATGGTATTTTGATAAATGTTTACCATATTCACATACAATTGAATGTACATGGTGCTTCAAGGTAATTCAAAGAATACCATGGTACTACCACGGGTATTTCATATATGATTACTTTATTCATATAACATTGTATTAGCACAGTGCTCCCAGGTGATGGTGACGTGCAAAGCACAAGGTAATGCCATGGTAATTTCTTGATGTGTTTTTGTTTAGGCTGCTAAGTGTTTTGATATTCTTTCGGTGGTAAAATGTCTTTACCTGCAATAGTCGTTCACAAGTTGCTCATGTGTTGAACTTAATAAAGACCTTCTTCATCACTGGCAAATGATAGGATGCATTTGCAGGTTCAGTTTCCATTAATTGTGGATCCACTGCAACCAGCATTATCTTTATTTTCCATGTTTTAAAGAATTCCGTAAGAGTGTTGGCAAGTGAGAGCATGTACCTAATGATTCAGCACCGCGTGCATGAGCTTTCTGAGTCATTCAGATTGAATTGCGAACCGATTCAGACTGCTTTGCTTTCACGTGTGACCAATTCATTGTAAAGAACCGACTTAAATTAGCGATTCATCTGTGAATCGTACACCTTTCATTCTGATTCAAAACTGGCAATAGTTAACACTGATGTGATGTAAGATGTAGTGGTGTAGCTTTTGTCAAATTTACACCACTACCTAATCAAAAATATAGCTTCGCTACTGAAAAGCTACTTGATTGTAAAAACTAGCGAAGCTACTGCCCATCAATGCTAATAGTTAGAGGCTAAGCTGTCTTAAGCTAATGGCTATGTTTATGCAACCAGCCCCTGATATTAATATAGCCTCATCACCATTGCCATTAAAACTTAAAGTGCGCCTCTCCTTGGGGAGCCAGCTTCTATCTCTTTGTGTGCACACACGTGTGTCCTCACAGGTTTAGGAGCAGAGCAGGGAGAGTACCGGTCAACCTAGGTGCAATCGCCGGGGGTGACAGCATGCATTGCTCCCCCTAGGAGGGGAGCGAGGGGCAGCCATCGGACCCCGCCCATGTCTGGGACCATCTCTTGGACACTCCCCCTTCCTACACAGAGCCGATTCACTGCAAGGGTGCCAAATACCCCTATATTTTGGACACTTTTCCCCTTTAACTCCCCTATTTGGACATTTGATGTTGATTATTATTTTATTAAATAAACACCTCTCCGAGGCCTGGAGCCACAACCACTCTGTCTGTTTCTTGCTCACCCTGCCACAGTAATATTTAAAAATAATACATAATATTGGATCTAAAAATTCTAACTACAGTACAATCTATTGAATTATTTACCTGATCAGAATGATTTGGTCCATTTGCAGAGAACCATGACATAGCAAGCATACGCTTCAGCATTGATCAGATCATTCTCTTTGCCATTGATTAGACAGACTAATAGGCTGGCTCCAGAAGAAAGGAGGGATGAGAGACAGAGACAGCATGCGATTTCTTGAATGCTCGAAGTGCAGAATCATCAGTCTTTTTTGCCAACAGCTAATATCAAATGATCAAAGTACTGCATACTGCCAACTTTCTCTGATACACTGCCTTGACTGCATTTGCATTATTTAAACTATATCAGATGAGAAACAAGTGCTGCTGTACTCAATTCAGCTGCAGGAATGATTGCAAATGTGATGTTTCTTTTATACAACAGTTCTATAACAAGAAGCTAATACAGAGTAACATAACTTTTTACACAATATGGTCAGTTATTTAGTTTATTTTTGCTCTGCTAAAGAAAACAGTTCCAAACGAGGCCAAAGCTTCCTAGTGAAGTGAGTTTTTATGTTACATGTCAGCATTCTTGTAACACCACTTGTCCAATCATATTAGAGGAATGAAAATAACTTGTATAATGCAAAAGTATAATACAAGTATGCTCACAAATACTATCCACCTGACATAGATGCTTTGTTCCACTTTCAACACCTTTTCTTGTAAAGGAGAGACAATTGTTCCCATCTTTCTCTCCACAGAAGTTTAATATTACAGAATGAGCACATATACTAAAATATCTCAAACCGAGAGCTCCAAGGTAGCACATCTCATCAGCACAAGTCTTTATGTTGCTCTGATATCCTAAAATGCAATTGCGGCCCTCAAACACTGAAAGCAGACTCAGCTCAATGTCTTATTAGCCTGATTTATGAATACTGCACATGCTCTGAGAGGAGCTTACATTTGGATGCCAAACAAGCCTCTGCGTCACTCACAAATCCCTGCAGTGGTACCCTACATCAGTCAACAGAGAAAACAATCACCCAAACAACTGAGGATGTCAGCAGCCAATGTTTCCTGTCACAGCGTTCATGAGTTCATTCACTAACTTTTCTTTTTTCTAGGTTTCCTTGTCATTTTAAAGCTCTTGTTTTGTGTAATAAGCTGTCTTGGTTAATTTTGAGTGTGTAAGCTTGACATATTGAGGTTGCCAGATCTTACACATTCTCATCACCCAGTAACACCCAAATGCACTATATACCGTAGGATGAATATTTAGTTCTTAGTGTTTTGAATAATCTAAATTAATCTTGTGACTGATCTGCAGTCATAGCAAAATCATTTTCAGATCTCCATGAAAAGCACCTGTACAGTGTCTGATGGATTGTCAGAGAAAGAAAGAGAGACAGAGAGAGAGATGACAGTGTAGGCACAAGAGGCTGGAGTGTGATCAGAACATCTGCTGTACAGCTGATTCTGATCCACACAATAACAGATAGACTGATATGTGACTGAAGTGGGAATTAATATCATATTTTGAAAGTGTATATAATGTGTATGAATGTGTTAGCATCATTGCAAGACTACTACATACTTACCAAAGAAATAATTAAATGGACATGAATTATAAAGTTTTCGCTAAAAGATAATATTTGCATCAAATTATTTAGCAATTGTAAAACACCATTTAGATACCACATGCCAACTTGCATTGCTTTATGTGTAGTTAAATAAATAATAAAAAGGTTTATTTGCTGCTTTGGATTCATTATAACCTTATAAGTTGTTTAAATCGTAGTTTTTATAGTCGTTTTAGGGTTTACAGTGTTACATCTTCATGGCAGCTTTACACAGGAAAGGTTAGTAAGCAATTTTATAACACTAAAATCCTATTTAACACACAAATTGTTAACTTGTGGCAATACTTTTGAAACAGGGAGTATTTTAACGTTTATGGTTTGGCCCCCATTCACTTCCATTGTAAGTACCTCACTGTAACATTGATTTTTATTTATTTATTTTTTTAAACCCTTGTGCACTGTTCGTTTGTGAGTCACACTTGTGATGTTTGCGTGTCAAAAATGACCTGAACATACATGTGTAATATTTTCCCTTTTTTCCCCCTCTTTTTTTTTTTTTTTTTTTTAAGATATGTAATAACACTAATTTTACTAAAGTAAAAACACTAAAGTTGTGCATTTTTGGAGGGGACTGTATGATATTTAGACCTTATTTAACTCTAAATTACTAAATTACACCATTAAATTTCATATCAAATAAACACATTTTATGTTATCTTTACTTCAATAAAAAACCTTCATTTCAGTAAATTGAAAGTGTCAAAACATCACAATTTGTCACGCATTGGGGGTCTCTGGTGACATCTGCTGGAATAATAATAATAATAAAAAAAACAAAAAACAATTACATGAAATAACAACTATGGCCAATAGATGGCTTCAGTGCTCCATGCATTGGCTCATCTCGTAAGCTCATGTTCTAACAAACTTAATTTCTAGATATTATCACAAGTTATGCATTAAATATATATTTAGACATTATTAAAAAAAAAAACTATTATTTGTCAAACTGTTGCATTTTTTTTCTAAACCGCTTGAGTTGAAGTGTCAGATTTTGCAATGATGCTCCAGTATGCTGTCAAACATGATAATGTGCCACAGTCAAATCTGATTGTGTAACAAATAAAAGAGGTATTATTTTGTTACCTGTCATTAATTTCCAAAATCAAACATCAAAATTCTAGCATAAACTTTGTCATGCAGGGGTCAGACACAGACTTTGATCTGTGTGGTACGTTTAGTATATATACACATTTCACCTGTCAGGGTGTCTTCACCAGCAAAAAAAAAAAAAAAAACTCCTAAATTGGTCAGATGATGTTGATCTTCAAATCTAGTTATGTGCACATATTTGTGTAATGGTTAGGGTTAGGTTTAGGGGTAGAGTTTGGAAACAGAAAATATTGTTAGCTTGATATGAAATCAATGGATGTCAATGAGAGATCACTAATATAGTCAAACTTACCTGTGTGTGGGTGTGTTTTCTGCATTGTGGATGTTTAATAATCTTACCCCTTCATTTATGTGTGGTGGTGTTCAGCATTGAGACTGGTTTATAGGTTTTTATTTGACAAAAACAACAACAACAACAACAACAAAAAATCTCCATATTTTAGTATTAGCCATTCATTTAAAAAATGACCCGGAACATCACAAGTGTTGCTTTGTTTTTTTAACGACCCCTTAGACTTATCGAATTAAGTCCAGATCTTTTTTTTTGTGTGTGTTCTGATAGCTAGTGGAGGAAGGAGGGGAAAGTCTAAATTAATATTTGTGGTAATCAACATTATGCCACAAATGCTGTCGATTGAGCATAACTTGTATTGAACCTGAAATATTCCTTTAAGAGTGAGTGACTGAGTTGTCATGAAAACAAGCTACATGACAAGTTTGTGTACAATGTTAAGATCGACCAGTGAACTTTAACATGTAATTTCATACACATACACTTAAAAAAAATAAAAAATAAAAAAAATAGCAAAGATGGTACCTTCAGAGGTACAACTGCTTGTCACTGGGGCAGTACCCTCAAAGGTACACCCACTGTACCTTCTTTATACCTTAAGGTACTAATATGTACCTTTTAGGAACAGATGAGATACTTAAGAGTACTAATATGCACCCTTTCGGGACAGTTAATGTACAAATACGTTCCGATTAACATATAAAGGGTACAGTGGGTGTACCTTTGAGAGTACTGCCCTAGTGACAAGCTGTTGTACCCCTAAAGGTAAAATATTTGCAAATTTTTTATAAAAGTGTATATATTTGCCCGATGAACAAGTGTGGGGGACAGCTGGACATGTCTATCTTACGTCCACACTGAAACGAATTTTCTCTCTAAATTTACTAATTGTCTTCTCTGTCTCTTTCTATCTCTCACAGACACACATGTATGGCTAGAAATAAAAGTCAGTTAAATTACATTTGCAGCAGGACCCCCGGCACCCTTTGCACCCCTGTTGTGTGGCTCTGACTACAACACCTGAATTAACATGATACTATCACTGATAGAAGCCTTTTTATAATGCCCGATGATGCAGGACAGAACTACAGGTAGACATGTCACTGGCATGATGGGAAAAGGCCATACCTCCCGCATGAAATTTGGTAAATATTCCATGACAAATAGCTAACGTGTGCAGGTCAACCGTGGACAGAGCTTTAGCAAGTGCATGCTGAAAGAGTCTGGGTTATTCATGTGTCAGTGGTCTCCAGCCATAAATCATTGATGAGGAAGGTAGGGTAGTGTGCAGGCACAGTGTTCAGCATTCAGTGTGCTCTCTTGGACATGACTGATAGGGTCTGGAGATTATATGTCTGCAGTCAGAAAGAAGTTCTAATGTTCTCTGTTAGACCAGTCCACCAGATTCAGCTCTCAGAGCGAATGCACTAACAATGAACTGCGCCCACTGATAGTGCCTTTTATTTGCATGTACATTCTGTGTTGGTTAGCCCCCGATTCACTAAAGGAATTATGCAAATTAGGTAATGGTGCAAACATACCCAAAAATCTGTGTTGAAAATAATTGGCTAGGCATAAAACCCCATCTTGCATTAGGTCAGTTCTGAGTGCAAGGTTGTGGAGGATGCAGCAGCAGACTACCACAATCGACCATATTTACCTGGGACTGTAGGGCAACAGTTCACAGCCGGGATTCAGGTGCCTGCATCTACTCTTTAAAATGCAGAAAGTGCTCATTTACATCATGCAGCTTGACATATGGGTGGGTTAAAACTCTCTTCTCTATCACTTGATCAACATTTGATAAATTACTGCTGTCAAGATCAATAGAAAATGTACACAACTCTATTTTAAAATATATATATATATATATAAAAATTAAGGCTCTATAACATAGGTTGGACATTGTTCTTTATAAAACAGAATAGTAGGATGTCTTCTTCATTGTCCAAGTATCATACTCACCATTGCTTAGAGTGTGAATTAAATGCTCAGGCGAACTTCTATTATTTCTATTATTTTGAATAAAAAAGGCTGAAAACATTTTCCCCATTACATAGTATGAAGAATATGCAGTACTGCCTGGTGGACAGTACTGCCAGGCTTTGGGAATAATGTGAATGAATGCAGGTGCTTGTTTGACAGGTGTTATTAACAGACTGAGCTGTCTCTTGCTATTGGGAACAACAGCAGGTCACTTTGCTGTTTTGGCATGTCAGCACGCAGAGGGGAATTGAGTTTAATGGGGTCTGGGTGCTCCCTCATTGGCATTCATTGAAGAAAGTGCATGTTTGTTCCATGCCTCTGGATAAAAGACTCTTTAGCGTCTCAAAGCCACTGACATCTTTAAAGGACATTCAAGGACTCTAAGACACTGAGAGGAAATGTTGACTACAAAGGAAATTATTGCCTAGTCCTGGCTTTCCGTGCCCTTGGGTGCCTACATCCTAACTTTGACTGTAAACCTGCACTTAATTATTTATTTATTTTTTAATAAAATGGAAATAAATTAATATTTTTTAGAATTCTCTTAAATAATTTACTGGTGGAATAACGGTTTAATATTTATGTGCATTATGTGCACTCTTTTTCTGACTGTCATTGGCCATGACGGTTTGTAACTGATTTTGATTGGCTGCTCCATATTTTAAATGCGCATGTGATACACTCTTTATTTTCAAATACCTGACGAAGGTTGCATGACCGAAACGTTTAATTAATTAAATGGTTTATTAGCAAGCAGCAGCAGTGTGTGGTATTTTGTTTCTTGTTTATTTACTTCAGTTATTTTTCCTACGCACCTGCAGATAATTTATCAGGTGTGCGGTGGTTTGTTTCTTCTTTTATGAACTGTTAATTAAACTTAAAAATAAAAGACAACAATAGAGAGAGAAAGAGAGGGAGAGAGAGAGAGAGAGAGAGAGAGAGAGAGAGAGAGAGAGAGAGAGAGAGAGAGAGAGAGAGAGAGAGAGAGAGAGAGAGAGAGAGAGAGTATTCAATGGATAACTAAAAACTACAACCTAGGTTCCATGGTGTATACAAGCTGAATCTCCAAAAAGAATGTCACTTGTTAAAATATTATTTATAAATTTAAACAAAACAGCTTTGCTGCCATTAAACCATCCTGCTCATCCAAAATTTTAAGTTCAGGGTTAATCCAAGCCTGGGGAAAGTTTGCAAAGGAGCAGAGAGCACTTACCAAACACTTTACCCAAGAAGAGTGACTTGACCAGGTTGAACTGTGTGTCTGATGCTTCAGGCAGGGTGTAGCTGACTGGAGGATAATGATCCAACTGCAAGAAAAACACAATAAATTATTTTAAACAATAAAATACTATCATATGTAAATGTCTCTCTCTTGTGGTCATGGTGTAAATGTCCATGCGCTTGATATTTCCATATTACGGGCTTTGGCGTCATCTACTGGCCATATATTCAATCAACACATTCGACCGTTCAGTTACCAAAGCACCACACATGTGACTCCATTAGAATAATTGTTACCTCTTTTAAAAAAACAGTTTCGGAAGCAAATGTGGCTAATATATATAAAAAGTAATATAACGAGTTAATATTGATAAAAAATAAAAATAAAAATAATAAAAAAATGTTGAAAAAATACATGTTTAAAAAGTCCTGAATTAATATGGTTCATTATTAGTTCTTGTTAACTAATGTGGTTAACTAATGTTAACGATACAACCTTATTTGTATAATATAATATAATATAATATAATATAATATAATATAATATAATATAATATATATTACTGTTATAAATATATATTGTCAAAATTTGCTTTCATAAGGCTGATGTTTAACTGTTTAAACAACCAAAACTGTCAAATTAGTTGTAGTTATATTAATTTATATGAAGTTGCATATCTATACAAGCAGCTACTTTCATTAAATGCTTCTGTACATTACTGTAACCTACGGATGTCTGTCCAACAATGATTTGATTTTGAGTTTAATTTGATTTTAAAACCAAACAAACATGTTGATATGAAGTAAGGCTGCAACTGTTTACGTAATCACTCACGTAAGAGAATCACTCTCTCTCTCTCTCTCTCTCTCTCTCTCTCCCCCACCCACCCACACACGCACGCACATGCACGCACACGCACGCACGCGCGCGCGCACACACACTTGACAGCTTTAATTACCCTGTTACAGATGATTCACTGGCAGTAGCGGATCCTAGCATAGACGATATAGGCAGGCGCCTAGAGCGACAACGCTCTCTGGTGCGGCACAGAGCTTGCAAGATCGCGATGGGAGAGAGGTGCCCCAAATCATGCCACCTTGACCCCACACAGAGCTCGCAAGATCGCGATATTCCTGACAGGCTACTCAGCCTAAAAGGCTCTAAACGGTTAGGATTATAGATGTTCATAATGCATTCTTACATTCTGAACAAACATAAGATAATCATAATCAGTGGTCTTGAGAAAATAAGTATCAACCATGTGATTGCTGGGCAGATTTGACAAAATCATTAATGATTTTGCATCAATGAAAACTAGGAGGGGAGAGTTCAATTTGAAATGAGGAATTATGTGTAATAGGACAAGCAGAAATCAGTAGATATTCTGTCATTTTCTTTCTTTAGTGACTCTATAATTTAATTGTGCAATTTAAGTTCTGTATATATAATGAACATGTTAATTTGCCAGATATATATATATATAGTTACTTCATTTCTATATTCATTGTCTAGTTATACCCAAAAATGAAAATTCTCTCTTCATTTATTCAGCCTCATGCCATTCCAGAAACATGGCTTTCTTTCTTTTGCAGAATGCAGTTGAAGATTTTGAGAAGAATATTTCAGCTCTGTAGGTCCATACAATTCAAGTGAATGTTGGCCAGAACCTTGAAGCTCCAAAAAGCACATAAAGGCAGCATAAAAAGAATCCATAAGACTCCAGTGGTTAAATCTATGTCTTTAGAAGGAATAAGATATAGAATGATATGAAATAGATCGATAATCCCTTTTTACTCTAAATCTACACTTACACTTTCAGATCTAAAGTGAATCTAAACAGGCATCACATGTGCCTTTAAGATGTGATAGTGGAGATATAGAGTAAAAAATAAAAAAACTTAAATATTTATCTGTTTCTCACCCACACCTATTATGTCACTTCTGAAGATATGGATTAAACCACTGGAGTCTTATGGAGTACTTTTATGCTGCCATTATGTGATTTTTATAGCTTCAAAGTTCTAACCAACATTTACTTGCATTGTATGGACCTACAAAGCTGAGATATTCCTCTAAAAATTTTTTCATTTGTGTTCAGCAGAAGAAAGAAAGTCATACACATCTGGGATGTCATGAGGGTGAATAAATGATGATAGAATTTAAATTTTTGGATGAACTAACCCTTTTATATATTTTGTGTTAAAGCATAGTTCTGTAAAAAAAGTTATTAACATCATAAAATCCATAATTATTTTTGGAGGAGGGGTAGGGTTAGGGGTTGGGATTGGGAAGATAAGGGTGCGCCACGTCGGATTTTGCCTAGGGCACCAAGTAAGCCAGAACCGCCACTGTTCACTGGCACTCCTAATTAGCATGAGGCATCTCAGCCTTGGTGTTAAAATAATAATTTCCAATAAATTACTTTTTTTTGTGCTTGAAGATATGGCTTCTCTCTCAGTCGTCTCTGTGTTCTGAGAGTGGATCCCTCAACACTGAAGATCCCCATGAATACAAATTAGGCCAACAGAAAGAAATGGTGACACCAACACAATATGTTTGTCCGACATGTTTCAGCTCTAATTTGTTCCACTGATGTGACAGACTGATAAATGAAGGTGTGTTTATTCAGATGCCTCCCAGGTGCAATTGGGCTGGGTAAATCGTCCAGAAGAACCCCTCCAGACCTTATCCAATTGCATTTCTAAATCTCACAAGTCCTGGTAAGCTTGTGTGTCTGCTGCTACTAATGGAGGAGGGTGTATTGCCATTTGTCGATGGCATAATGTGACCAAATGAAATTGCTTTCAGCCTGTTTACATTTATCTAGGGAAACTAAAGGAGGCTGGGATTGAGGGATGACTCGGAAGGAGAGACAGGGTGTCCCCTGTGGTGCTGCGCCCCCTGATGCAGCTAGCACTAATGAGCCCTGCTGTGAGCCTGTAATTAATCTCCATCCAACACGTTACCTATTTGACAGGCCACCCTACAGCACTGCAGCCACCCAGAGAGGGACACTCTACCTGGGAGGCAATAGCCAGAGTCCTTGTGGGGCGTCCACTGCTGTGACAGCCCAACCTCAGTTATAGCCGCAACCTCACCGGGAGAATAATTCAAAGAGAGGAAGAGGTAACAACTGCAGAAGATATAAAAGGGAAAGATGAGAGAGTAATAAAAGGAAGACAATGGAGGTGTGGGTGTGTGTGTTTGGGGGCTTCATATAGATCAGGGATGGGCAACTTCGAAGGGGGTGAGGGCTAACATTTTTTCTCCATTCTACCAAGGGGCCGGATTACAAATCCGCACTCTAACAATGTTCACCCCTTTACTCAATTTCCTCATTATTGTGAGTAATCTATGCACAACTAATGTAATGTTCTTTTAAAGATTTTGTTACCTATATTAACATTTGTTTACTAAAACACGGCGTTCACATGTACAAATTCATGTTCAATTGACAAGCAATATACTTCAGATTTACATTTTCAAGAAAATTTATCTCATTTGCATTGTCTACATTTGCAGCAGACAAACACACAAATGAACAGACAACATTTTCAACCCCACCTCATAAAACATCTTATAGGTATTAGTTCAAATCTAAATATTATCATCAGTAACAATACTGGATACAAGAACATAACATTTCAGTGCATTAATACAAAACATTTCACAACATACACGCACGGGCCGAGAACATTCTCTCTATTCGCAAGACTTTTCAACAATCAGTCAGGCATTTCAATCATGCATTTCTTCAAAGTTTCTCCCTCTTATAACAACTTTTTCGTTTTTCACAAGCATAAGCAAAACAGCATTAGATGTCTTTGGTGTTTTCCGCACTATCACGGATTTCATAAAAACTTTGGATGCCTTTAACCCTTGTATTTTATTTACCCTTTACATCTGTGAGGAGAGTAGCTCTGGTGTATGTATCTCTCATACTGTACGCCTCTTTGATCACTTGATCAATGGTGTATTTGCAAATCAAATTGAAATCTTTAATGACAGATTTCGTATCCAGGCAAACAAAAGAGATGGGTTCCACCTGCGTACATTAACAATAGCTCTGACAAGCTGAGGTAAAATGTAGCTCAATTTACCTTATAAATGATGAGCAAGTGTTAAGATGTTGCATGCTAGAATCCTAGAGTGTTCAGCAGGTCTGCTAAGAACAAGCGACCTCTTCTGATCAATAGTTGTAATAACATCATAAACTGAATGCAATCTTTACATAACCCCTTTTTCAAAGAAATAAAATCAATCCTCAGTCTTGTCCGACGGGCTGTATTCAATGACACAGAGTGCCGTATACGGCCCGCGGGCCGCTAGTTGCCCATCCCTGATATAGATACACTAAAATTACACAAAAGCTTTGTTTGTTCAGCCTCTGCAATCCAGGACGAGGTGAGGATACATTTTTTATCTTTCCAGAACCATCATAACTCAAAACAATGCAAACTGATAATAGAGGCAAGGCGAAGATTAAAACATTGGCTATATTCACACGGTCAGTGATTGGGACTGACAGTTATATTTACTAACAGGTGTGACTCTCAAATTGTCCTGTTCATACAACAGCTTATTGAAAATTCACTTCAGTTGTAGATAACGTATGGTTGTCTTTTGTTCATAAACAAAGTTTCTGTAATATATTTGTATTTAGGTACCGTATTCTTCAAGCCTTTCTCCGGTGTCCACCACATTACTTTGATAGCAAGCTGACCTGACTGGATGGAGGAAAACCCCAGAGGCATTCATTAATCTAAATGAATAATGCATCTTTAAATTAAAGAGCGCTCTGCCGTTTGCCTTAGGGTAAGAGCTGACAGCTTTTGAGCCACTCTCACAGCACATAATTGTTCTCTTAGTTATGTTTTGACCTTTCGCCGTCTGATTCAAAGAGGGTGTGGTGTTTCATTCTAAAGAAATATCACAGGCGTGGGTGTTGGTAAAGGTCAGCTGGACTGTTGTTACTGTACTGACTTTTGAAGCAACATATTTTTTCTCCTGGAAAACCCACAGGTGCTAACGACCTTAGCAAGCATCACAAATTAGAAATCTAAAATGCATTGACATGATCAAAATGTGATTAATCTAAATACGGTAGTTGTGTCTCACATACAATGGCTTATTTTCCGAAAAGAACTTTCATGCAGTGACAGCAGTATGCAACAGTGTGATGTGCTATACTTAATCTAAATCAATTTTAAACAATATTCTACTAATTCTTGGATAATCATCCAACATTCAATTTGCATGACCGTAATCACAATAATTGAGAGACTGCATGGAAGATGTAATATTTTTACTTTTAAATTATTTATTAGATTGGTGCAAAGCATTTTTTTTTTTTTTTTGTTGAAATAAATGTGGGTAAAATAGATTTCAACAAAAGTGTTAGTACCTGTACCAAAATTATTATTGATGGTAATGAGATTGAGACAGTCAGCTCCAATAAATATCTTGGCACAGTCATTGACAATAAGATAAAGTGGGTGGAAAATACAAATTCGATTGTGTTAAAGGTACAGAAGCGCTTGTATTTACTTAGGAAACTGTACTTGCATTGTTTTACAGATCTTTTATTGAATCTGTCTAAACATTTGCCATCATCTGTTGGTTTTATGGAATTAAAGTTTTAAGTAGAGCGCAGTTACAGAGATTGTGAATTTGGGATCGGGTATTACTGATGTAGGGCAGCTAAGTCTGTCTGCTCTATGTGAAAAACTGGCTCTCAAGAAGGCTTTGACCATTTTAAATGATTCTACTCAGATCTTTCACTCAGAATTTGTAGTCCTCCCATCAGGTTGGCGATACAGAGCTCCTAAGTTTAGGACTGTAAGAGCTTCAAATATCTTTTTTAGTAAATGCTGTGCCAGTTGTTAATGTTTATCTGAGGTAGGGGATGATAGGTAAGAAAGTTGTTTATATAAGGGTTGAAATATGGTGCTGTACTACTTTGTTAATTTCATTTTTATAGTTGTGATCTGTGTCTGTTTTAGTTGTATTATTCTGTATACTGTGTGTACAGTATGTACGTGTTTGTCATCAGATGCTGCAACAGAAATTACCCTTGGATGGGACAATAAAGATTTTCTAACTATCTAACTAAATGACTGACTGACTGACGGACGGACTGACTAACTAACACACGTGACAATTTTACATGAAATGTAAGATTTAGGCTCAAATTTATGAGTGTATATGGAAAGTGATATCTTAGGTGTTGTAACTGTCCTGTAATAACCCTATAACCCACACACTAACCATAGCCCCCAGACAAAACAATTTTAGATAGACAAAACTAAATAAAACACAAAACAAAAAAGCAAAACAAAAACACTAAAAAATGTTGGTGCGGCTATCCTTATGAGGACTCTCCATAGACATAATGATTTTTATAATGTACGAACAATAGATTATATCCCCTAACCCTACCCTTAAACCTAACCTTCACAATAAACTTTCTGCATTTGTACATTTTCAAAATAACATTGTTTAGTATGTTTTTTAAGTGATTTGAATTAGGGGACACTAGAAATGTCCTCAGAAACCACATTTATAGCATGATACCCTTGTAATTACCAGTTTTTAACCTACAAAAATGTCCTCATAAACCACCAAAACCCACACACACACACACACACACACACACACACACACACACACACACACACACACACACACACACACACACACACACACACTTAAATCCCCATACACATATGTCTGAATGTGAAAGATGGCTCTAGGTTTCAATTTGCTTCTATGTCAGAGGGGTTCCCATGGGCCATAAAGACAAGAGGAAAAGGGCCATGGTCCTCTCTCTTTCCTTTTTAATTTTCCCCATGCCAGACTTCTAGTGATGGTCTGTAGGATCTCAGGCATGGCAGAGCTGTGTCACAAGAAATGAAATAAGGCTGAATAAAATAGAGCTACAGCTCTTCTTTAAGCCTCATGCCCAAAGCTTATCTCTTATCCTGCTCTGCCTCATCCTTCCAGACAGCAGGCTTTTTGATTATTTGATTTAGCAGCACAGAGTGGGGGCCACACAACGACATAGAAAGTCCAGAGGGAGAGAGTGAGCAAAATGATAACAAAGCGTTCACTTTTGCAGACAAGGTCACAGTATATCTGACACAGTATTTGAACCTTCTGGCTGTTCTCTTGCCACATGTTAGGGCGATGGTATAATGAGAGCAGATCCATTGACACAGCAGTCTTGTGTAGTCAGACCTTTGATTAAATGGAAAAAGGTCTGGTCCACATTGCAGTTTATTGTGACAAAAAATCTCCCACAACGAGAGGAAGAGACCATTTGACTGACATAAAGCAACCAACCGAAGTTTGTTTTGTTTTATGAGTTTAGCTGAAATAGATTATGTCGCCATAATAGCCCAGTGTGGAAATAAATATTTAAATAATGGTGTGGAAGTCTCTGCGAATAGTTGTACAGAAAACTATTAATATGGTTTGCACAATCCCTACAACTACTTATTACCACATTTCCTACTCTTCGGCCATCATGTCTTGAGATGGAGGCATGGCAGAGCACATGCTTCCTGTGACCTTAATTACTCCTTTATCGCTCCATCTCTCGGACCTCCCTGCTCATCGATCACACGAGCTGCTGCATGTCTCTCCATTTAGGACATAATAAAAATCTAAAGTGCACACTGAGTCTTAGTTCAGGGATCAATAAGGGCTTTCAATTATCCTACTTCTGTACAGCATTTGGACCTGTGAGACCAGTGTAGTGCATCCTGGGTAAAAGCCACTACACACCTACACAAATAGCTGCATATCATACACATAAACTGTTCCAAAATCTACTGTAGTGAGCTGCCTTGCTGTATACTGCCTACATATTGAAGGGGTAAACTTCTAATCCCTCTTTGCTCTTGAAAGTTTTATCTTATATTTCATATCCTCACTTATTTTTATTATATTAATCAATGTTCTGTTCCTCTTTTCCTAAAAGGTACAAGTAATATGTATGTAATCTGAGGGGTGACCGAGGGTCTGACCCATGTCAGGAGTACAGTAACAGTGTTTACTCATTTAGCCCGGCCTCCGGAGAATGTGCATTTTATGTTGTATTGCATTTATTCAATTTCTATTTCTATTTTTATTACATAATGAATCATATACCCAATTTAACCATTTGATTATATTGAGGATTAATTAATCACAAGTAGTAATGTAAGAGAGAGAGATCGTAGTTATGATTTTTTGTTATTATCTTTGTTTTATGGTTTGTAAAAGTAACCATGACTGGACAACACATTTACCTCATTATGATCTACCTCATGTCATCAATGAATTGAAACATGAATTCACTTCAACTAGATGCAGCAATAGTGTGCTCTCTTGTGCCCTTTTGTTTCTCTCTGTGCTCTGTCCTAATGTTCCACAGATGGTGAGGCCCGGCATTCCAGCAAGGTTGGGGAGAAGGCCTCTATTCCTTACAAGGAGATAACACCTACACATTGCATGTCTAAATAACTCATGTCTCTGAATTATTTATGGTTATTGTGTCCTCTCTAATGTGACTTTGCCATAGTTGAAAACGACTTACAAGGATTTTAATTACTCTCCTTGGTACCCCTTTGATGAAAATGAAATGAGTAGCCATAACTGATAGCTAACCTTTGATATCTGCCCATAAGTGGTTTCAACCAAGAATGGGACCCCGATTCATGTTGTGGCTAACAATTATTGTTGGCACGAAAACAGAAACAGTCCATATTTGTAATATGTTAAAATGTTTGAAGTAGTTCACCTACCAGAATGCTAGAAATTGTAGTAGGATGACACCCTTAATGTAATATGCATATGACTGTAATTGCTTTGGAAAGTTTGTAAAACTTCACTTCGACTTCCTATCTTTCTAACTGTTGTATCTTATCGATTTGTGATGCCTATTGAACCTACAGAGAACAATCAGTAAACTCTCTCTCATTTGATTATTGCAAAACCTGACACTAAGTTTTTATTCTTCAATATCCATATTGAGGACCCAGCTGTTGCCACCTACAATATGCATCTGCCTTCAAAGGCAGCATTACAAGCATCACAGAACCAAAGTAACAGATAGGTAATACATAGGCAGAAACCTGGTGCCTCACACAAATAGCACTTTGTATAGTAACATATTTTAATGTATTTCAATGGCACTGATGGTAGTACAGTACACCATAGATTTGCTGGTCAGCATAGTGAATGTTTCTCACCTGTATCTCTATATCTCTCTCTACTCTGGAGATGTTGACGGTGTGGGGCTGCCCATTGGCCAGTTTCCTAGGGTCAATATCAATGGTGAAGGGTTCTTTGAGACCACCCAAGCTGTACCGCAGCTGCAGGGTACCTGAGTGTAACGGGGTGGGACAGAGAGAATAAGAATGAGCGGGAGAGAGATCAGATTTTTATCCATATCTCGACCCAACCTGCAGTCTTCTGAATAAAGATGGATGTAGAATGCCTGAGTGATTGAGGGACATTGAGAATCAGTGTTCTACATCAGTAATTCTGTCTGCACCCTGACATCACTCACCCCTACTGTACACTACTGCACAATCAAACGCACTTGGGCCCTACAGGCTGCAGGAAAGAACATAACCTTATTTAGGTTAGAGCTCAGGTCAGCAAGATAAATGTGCTCACAGGCAACAGATAAATTCAATGTGGGGTTAGCAGCTTAACTCAAAGAATAAAGTATCACCAGTCTTGTGTGTCCACTTCGGTTTTCATGGAATGGTCTTTAATGAAAACATTGCTCTACGAGTTTAACAATGGTATATTTGAGACACTGTGCTTAATGTGAAATAGTGTCTCTGAAGGGAATAAGGGCTTTCCTTTAAAAACCAGAAGCATTTTACTTTCAATCTCTAAAAAAATGGATCACAGTGTTTTGCACTATGCAAACAAATAGGGATGTAATTGCCTGCACTCTGTCATTTGCCTTATAATGTATTTTAACTGTTGGCATTCACACCTCAAAGAACAACTTAGGCTGCTGCCCAAAGTTGCTATCCAATTATTACAGTGCAGAGTCAAAAATGCTGTGGTACAATCACTCATGCACACACATACACTTGGTGATGAACTTTGATATAAAAAGATTGCATATCAGGTTATTTCCATATCTTACCATTGTGACGGAGCACCACAGCCATGTAGTCCTGGGTCTTTGAGCTGATGTAGACCAAAATACTAGGAGAAGTAGAAGTACTGAAACTGAAGGTCAGATCTTCCCGTGTCAGGTTGGTCTCTATTGGAAGGCTTGGGATTATGCTCTTTTCATCCAGGTTGGAGGCCGCAGCCATCACTTCTGGTATGAGGTTGTACCTCACCAGTGTGCCAACCTCAAAGAACCCTCCAACATCTGGAAAAAGAGAGAGCTTACCATGGTTTTGCTAATTACAACAGATGTCTTAACTGAACATGAAACAATAATACGACAAGCAATACGAGATATCTCTATCTAGGAGTTTTTCCTAACTAACCACGACAAGTGGCAAGTAGAAAGACATTTTGTCCATTGCGGTGGTATCGCACTAGGTAGCCCCACCCACAAAAAAAATCTAATTGGCTGTGATTATGTAACATTGTGCAGCAGTTTCGTGTTCAGTGTGTACAGACAAATTTGCTTGTAACTGGAAACTTTTCACGTCATGCCTGGTTAGGACACAGAATTAAGCCATGCTTTGGTTGTCCGTTCGTCACTATGCCTTGCACACAGCGCATGCGATGTAAATTTTGTCATCAGCAGAGTCCACATGAATTGTGTACACGCAGCACAGTTTTTGAATTATCACGCAACTGTGTGCGATGTTTGTGTGTGTGCCTAAGTTAACTAAAAAAGTTTATCACAAAACAGTCATAGTGTGCATGTTGAAAATGTCTTTACGGGCTCACGGTCAATGGAGTATGGTTTGAGGCTAGAGTACTTCACTGTGTGCCAGACGTTACGGCAGGTGGAAAAAAGAAACACCCTAGGCTTTAGGGTTGGGGTTTGGGTTAGTGTTAAGAATGTTTCTTTGACAAGAAGTTTGTTCTAAGACCAACAAAACATGTTGAACCAGGAACATATCATATCTGCCAAAATTACAGACACCATTCAATAAATATTGCGCTGAGAACGTGGAAGTGATTTCTTGCTTAGCAATCTGCAGTAGAAGGGCAAGAGAACTGACATTACCTACATGTTTTATATTCATATGTGGCTTCTTTAAAAACTATAAAACAAGGAGGACACTTGCTTAGTACCTTTTTCACTTGAGGGCAGAACAAAGGTCCTTACACGGATCGTTTAACATGACTGCTAGGTCGTGTGTGTGTGTATTTGTCTTACAGGAGAAGTATAAACACAACACAAGATTTGTTGAATATGAGGTGGAACAGGGAGAACCATGGGAAATCAAGATGGGTAATGAAATAAATACACACTAGGGAAAAAGAGAAAAGACAGTGAATGAACATGACAGCGTGAAGCTGCACTGAATATTTCAGTACACAGTAGGGTTGCACGGTAGGCCGATGCTATGGTAGTATTGCGATACTTCAAAATACTGGTGGTTTTTTAAACAGTTGTACCATCAATACGGTAGTACTGTAAGTTATGTTGTATGTGCAGTAGTAAATATTATTTTTGCTTAAACCTTAATTTGAATCAGACCTATGTTCAATAACATAAAAAATATAGTCTTTTTGAGTGGCGTCCACTTCACGCAGTGCCCTTTAAGAGCACAAGAATTTGCCCCTTATATGGTTTTGTTTATTTTTCAATGAGTGGTTTTCCCATGCTTCAATCATACACGTCTGAATCCTAGCGTGTTAATTTGGCGGTCGTGTCTCCTAATGGATAATATGGATTTAAGTAAAACTTTGGAGAGTGAGATGCTTTTTACACAACACAATTCACATAGCGAGATTTGGAATTATTTTGGGTTTTGCCTGATGAGACTGGGAGAATCCATCTGCTGTGAATGCCTACAGAGATTTCAAGCCAAAGGGGGAAACACCTTCTGACACATCCCACTGCCTCTGCTGAATACACACAGGTTAGTGCAACTTAATTTAACCTAAATGCTTTATTTTAACATTTACAGTTTCTCTGAAAAATGTACAAATGCATAACTTCCCAAAGTTCACACTTATGATTAAATCACATCCCTGAGTCGTGCAATCAAACCGGTGTGTGTGTGTGTAATCTGCACTCGTGCTGCTGTTTACCAGAAGAGAGGGGCTGAATCGGTTGTATTAATGAAACAGCTGCTCAAAACAGTCTTTTCAATGTTATAATATTTTTATTTTTATGTTACCAACAATCAAATAATTACAGAAATAATGTAATTAAAGTTTAAAGCAGCTGCCATTTGAACTGGCTGTTTTGATGATTGTTTTTTTTTTTTTTTACGTCAAACTAAGAATGCATTAGGTAACAATTTAGTCCAATTGACCCTTCTACTGTTCATCCATCTGATATTTCCAACAAGTGGAATGGGAAGTTTCTAAGAACCACCTTTGCTATGACAAACTGTGTTAAGAATTAACACACTATTGTGTCGTATCGTGATACTTCATCTGGTATAGTATCATAAGAAATGATTATGGTATTGTGACAGCCCAAGTACACAGAGGACAAGTTGGGTTTATCTGCTATTCATGGCATTCTCTTATTCAGCCATGTTACTCACGGGAACAGCAAGCTAAGTACAAATGCGCTTTGTACAAATGCTGTATCAGGATAAAAGAGGAAATCAGTGCAGAGACTATAGACTGGTTTAATTATTGGCTTCAAAGCCCTTGAGGAGGAGAGTTTACTTTTTTACGAGGCTGCTCTGTGGAGTTCGGGGGCAATAGAGACCATGTTCAAGTACCACTGTGGTTTGAGTCCCTTGTCACAGTGGGAGCATGAAAGGTATGGTAAGGATGGTACAGCTTCATATGAGTGTTTTAAGCACTTTTTGTATTGTCTTATCAATGCTTTACTGCCACAATAATGTAATGCACTTTAACTGTATAAATTATTATATGTATCATTTACATTACATTTATATTTATTTAAGTATAAATATCTATAATTATTGAATCATTATATATTGAATTCTTGTTATTAAGGGGCCCTTCTCTGTAAATATTTATATATGTGATTAATTAAGTGTCATGTTTTATAGCATGTAATTAATTTGATTAAAATTCTAATCAATCGACATCCCTGATCTTGTCAGGATCCCGACAATCTCATCTGAGTTGTCTTTACATTTATTGTTGGGATCCAGTCACTTAATTTGGTTTCTGCTGTCCTTTGTTTTGGTAGTGTGTGCTCTCTGTCTAGTTTCTGACTCCACCCCCTCATTTGCCCTGCTATCTGCCAGAGTATTAGTTCATTTCCCTCACCTGCCCACCTTGTTTTCCTTCTTCATTTCTCTCCCTTTAAATTCCCCTTGCATTCTTGTCCTATGTTAGATCATTCCTTGTTGTTTCTTGTCTCTGCCCTGAGTCCGCCTAATTCCACCCCTACCTTAGAGCCACCTCCTTGGTTTCCTCCACCATCCCCCAGGGTTGGTACTACCTGCACCCCCTTGGCCTGATTCCAATATTCATGCAGAACCCTGGTCTGTCCTGCCGGTCCTGCCCTCCTTGTTTCCTTTCTTGATTTCTCTCCATTTATATTCCCCTTGTGTTTCTTGTGTTGGATCATTCCTTGTTGTTTCCTGTCTGATAGTGATTTCTCGTTGGTCTGGTTTGTTCCTGTTTTTCTTCTTCTATTTTGTATATTGCTTTATGCCTGTTTATACAGGTGCATCTCAATAAATTAGAATGTCGTGGAAAAGTTCATTTATTTCAGTAATTCAACTCAAATTGTGAAACTCGTGTATTAAATAAATTCAATGCACACAGACTGAAGTAGTTTAAGTCTCTGGTTCTTTTAATTGTGATGATTTTGGCTCACATTTAACAAAAACCCACCAATTCACTATCTCAAAAAATTAGAATATTTTGACATGCCAATCAGTTAATCAACTCAAAACACCTGCAAAGGTTTCCTGAGCCTTCAAAATGGTCTCTCAGTTTGGTTCACTAGGCTACACAATCATGGGGAAGACTGCTGATCTGACAGTTGTCCAGAAGACAATCATTGACACCCTTCACAAGGAGGGTAAGCCACAAACATTCATTGCCAAAGAAGCTGGCTGTTCACAGAGTGCTGTATCCAAGCATGTTAACAGAAAGTTGAGTGGAAGGAAAAAGTGTTGAAGAAAAAGATGCACAACCAACCGAGAGAACCGCAGCCTTATGATTGTCCAGCAAAATCGATTCAAGAATTTGGGTGAACTTCACAAGGAATGGACTGAGGCTGGGGTCAAGGCATCAAGAGCCACCACACACAGACGTGTCAAGGAATTTGGCTACAGTTGTTGTATTCCTCTTGTTATGCCACTCCTGAACCACAGACAACGTCAGAGGTGTCTTACCTGGGCTAAGGAGAAGAAGAACTGGACTGTTGCCCAGTGGTCCAAAGTCCTCTTTTCAGATGAGAGCAAGTTTTGTATTTCATTTGGAAACCAAGGTCCTAGAGTCTGGAGGAAGGGTGGATAAGCTCATAGCCCAAGTTGCTTGAAGTCCAGTGTTAAGTTTCCACAGTCTGTGATGATTTGGGGTGCAATGTCATCTGCTGGTGTTGGTCCATTGTGTTTTTTTAAAAGCAAAGTCACTGCACCCGTTTACCAAGAAATTTTGGAGCACTTCATGCTTCCTTCTGATGACCAGCTTTTTAAAGATGCTGACTTCATTTTCCAGCAGGATTTGGCACCTGCCCACACTGCCAAAAGCACCAAAAGTTGGTTAAATGACCATGGTGTTGGTGTGCTTGACTGGCCAGCAAACTCACCAGACCTGAACCCCATAGAGAATCTATGGGGTATTGTCAAGAAGGAAAATGAGAAACAAGAGACCAAAAAATGCAGATGAGCTGAAGGCCACTGTCAAAGAAACCTGGGCTTCCATACCACCTCAGCAGTGCCACAAACTGATCACCTCCATGCCACGCCGAATTGAGGCAGTAATTAAAGCAAAAGGAGCCCCTACCAAGTATTGAGTACATATACAGTAAATGAACATACTTTCCAGAAGGCCAACAATTCACTAAAAATGCTTTTTGTTTTATTGGTCTTATGATGTATTCTAATTTTTTGAGATAGTGAATTGGTGGGTTTTTGTTAAATGTGAGCCAAAATCATCACAATTAAAAGAACCAAAGACTTAAACTACTTCAGTCTGTGTGCATTGAATTTATTTAATACACGAGTTTCACAATTTGAGTTGAATTACTGAAATAAATGAACTTTTCCACGACATTCTAATTTATTGAGATGCACCTGTAGATTCCCTCTCATAGGTTGTTTTGTGCCCTGTTTTGCCTGCAACCTGGTATATATATATATCTATATATATATATATATTTTTTTTTTTTAGTTTTTTTTTAGTTTTTCTTGATAAAATACCTTTTTGTGTTTATTACCTTGTCCGATTGGGTTCTTTTGTTTCAGACCCTGACAGTTCAGACAACAACAAATCTAAATGGATTTAAGTCGGATATGCTAAAAATCTGTTCAAACAAAGCCATCAACATGTGTGATGTGTTCCAATGATTCTAACCAAACAACTTGTCAGTTCCTGGAGTCGTTCACTAATCTACTGTACCACTTCTACTAATTTAAGATCTCAAGCTATTCAACACACTGTCCACTGTCCTGACTGATCATAGTGTACAGTGATGTTTTTTTATTTTTATTCTGTGCATTCATATTTTATTCTGTGTTTTGCCCCAGCGTTCCCACTTCTCTTAATCCTCTACATTTAGGCAAATAGAATGGTTTTGCAATACTCGGAAATATATACATAGAATCTAAACACTTCAATTCTGAATCAGTAAAGTGTGAACACAAGATAAACGAAGTGTGACTGAACTAGTGGAAACGTGTTCTCATACCAAACCTTACGAATGGTCCATTCACATTAAGAACGAATATTTGCTGTTAGGTAATGTGACTAGATTGAAACACAATTCCAGCTGTACATCTGCCAGTGGAGGTGACACTCCCAGCACAAGGATCAAATTAAAGCCATAATAGTAACAAGCGAGCAGAGCAAAAATTATTGATATGAAAGCAATTGCTGAGAAAATGGAAATGTGTGAAATATAAAGTATATTTGAGTATGACTACCAAGTACCATTTTATTACAACAGTTCTGCTATTATTTCTAACAGTACACTTCCATTATTTTCTTTATACCGCTATATATTCTTAGATCATGCTATGACTATATCACTGCATTAAAGTGGCTGCAATTTTTATTAACAGATGGCTTGTATTTTGCATTAAAGTGACAATGTTTTTTGGTTTGAAATGTCTGTTTAAGTTTTATTTTGCATTATGATCTCTTGCAAGTGATCTCTGTATTTTCAGATGGGTTGTATTTTGCATTGAAGTGATTGAAATTTGTATCAACAGATGAGTTGTATTTGGCATTAAAGCATAAAGAATGCCCAGAATGCTTTTTCGTTTCGCTCTTGGTGTGGCTAGACCTTTCATCTGTTATTCATCTTGCTTTTTTGTTTCGTTCTTGGTGTGAACAGGCCTTCAGACTTACTTTTACACAGTGTCCAAACCAGACACAACACAATAAAGCAACACATGATAAAAGCTATATCTTTCAAATTAAACCTGAGTTTTTGTCCTAACCAGCTGTGACCATGACAAGCAATGAGCAACAGCTATTCTTTTGGTGTCAGGCTCGGTAGCCCCACCCATTTTTTAAATCTACACTATATGGCCAAAAGTTTGTGGACACCATATGTGCTTGATGAACATTTGATTTCAAAACCTTAGGCATCAATTTCCCCCTTTGCTGTAATAACAGCTTCCACTCTGTTGGAATGGCTTTCCACTATACTGTATGTAGTAACATGGCTGCAGGGATTTGCTCTCATTCAGACACAAGGCTATCAGTGAGGTCAGGAACTGATGTTGGTCGATGGGGCCTGACTTACAGTTGCTATTCCAGTTCACCCCAAAAGTGATCAGTGGGGTTCAGGTCTGGGCTTTGTGCAGGCCAGTCAATTTCTTCCATGCCAGACACAGTAAACCATTTCTTTATGGACCTCACTTTGTTCACAGGGGCATTGTCATGCTGGAACAGAAAAGGGCTATCCCCAAACAGTTGCCACAAATTTGGAAGCATGCAAAGCCCAAGCCATTACATAAAGAAACATTAATATTTTTCTTTACTGGATTTACTGGAGTAACCAGATTCGTTAATTAGAAGTGGGTGTCCACAAACTTTTGGCCATATAGTGTAATTGGTCCAAAATCCCAATCCACTTAACTGTACATAGAACATCAAATATCTTTTGATTGGCCATTTGTTTCATGTCGCTTAGCAGTTTCACATTCAGTGCAGCTACACAAATTGCTTGTTGATGGAAACCTGATTAGGAGACTGGAAAATAAGTCATATAAGTAGTAGAAAATCAGGAAAAAAACAAAATATTGTCAGCACAAAAACTTTATTTTGACAATATTTACCATCCCGATGACTTTACATTTATTGAAAAATAAAAAAAATTACTAAATAACACACAGATAAGAGCAGCAGTGAATCACATCCATGGTGGGGGCACCAAAATAAGGCAGCACTGAGAGAGATTTTCCCTCCTGGAGTGAAGGTGATGTGTACTATTAAGCCACAGATGTAAGGCACAGAATCTGAGAGAATTCGTTATTGACTGCAATACCCAAGACTGCACGTGAGCTAAAACCTCACAATTACGGGGCTGTTCATACATATTTCATGTGGAGGAGATGGTGAAAGCTGAGGGCAAATGATAGAGGTTCTGGCTCAAAGGAAATCGCCACCTTTAAACAGAGGCCTGGCAGCACTTGATGGAGGTCTGACAGAAAGCATGAGCCACGCAAGAGGTCTTTTCATGTCAGTGCTGTCATTACCATATTCAAATGAGGGGGTAGAGAAAAAGTAACTGTCAGAGATCTGTGCCACATCTAGCACACACACATTTTCATCATGACTCTGTAATGTACCAGTCTATAAGTTGCTCAGTGTCATATCACTGCTTAAGGTGAATAGAACCTCACAGAAAACTTTTGTAGAGGTGCCCTCTGTAATCTTTTCGTATTAAAAGGTTTTACCCTTAAAGACATAAATAGTACAAAGCATGATGCTGGATTCATGCCACTAGGTGTCAGTATTAGTCCAAGATGACTACCAAATTGGCCAGCGCAACATAAACTAAGTAAAAAAATTACTGAGTGCAACTTCAAAAGCTTGAGTTCCTAATTTGCATTCTGTACACTGGCTTTTAAAGGTACGCTGCGGTTCAGTGAACCGCATCAAATTTATAATGCTTGAGGCACTGGTTGGATACTGACCTTTAGAACAGAAAGGTCCATCATAAGCTGTGGTAGTGCAGTCACAAGAATAGCCGTTGTATTTCTCCACACACTTGCCCCCATTACGGCAATACATCCCAAAACTGGTGCAGTGACCCGAACAACCGGGCTTCACGCCAGGAGTGACTTTCGCCCTCTCTTCCAAATCAAGGGTCACCCCATTCATCTTCAGTGATCGGATGCATCCGAGAAACCCTCTCTGACCTCCAGCTGCACCTAGATGAGATACAGTAATTGAGACAGTGAGTGATCAATATTTTCTCTGCAGTTGTCATAATAAAAACTTAATTACACACAGTTGTCAGTGTACAAGACACAACAAAATTACTTGATCATTCATTTTTAGTACAGGTCCAACAAGGAAGTTAAATGAGAACCATTAAATCTCAGCCTATAGCTGAACACCTGCTGGTGTTTCTCATTCATTATGGTGTCTACCATTCAATAAAATATACCTTAGAGAAATTAAATGGACAAAGCACCATTTCTTGAGAAAATAATCATTCCACTCAATCATTCAGCTATTCAGTGTTGTGTCCGGACATCTTTATATTACAACAACTTACAATCATTTGCTAGACTAATATTATATTAATAGCGAATGTCCTAGCAGGATGTATTAATTATTTTCTAATGGTAAAAAATAAAACAGACCCACAAAGAGAAACCTTCTACTATTTATCAAACTGTCAAACGAGGAAGATTCTTTCAATTGCTATAGAGAAATTAAATGGATTAAAATATATTTAGTTAAAGACATGCAGTTTGGCTGACTAATATATAAACACTTTGCAGAACAAATAAATAGCAAATTGGGGAAACATATAAAGCTCTACTAACAGTGGACTTAATTGTGTTGGTGCCCTGAATGCATATTTAAGCATAATTACATATACTCCTGGATCCTTTGCTAATAAAGCTGAGCTCTTCTCATCAGCTGTACATATACAGTTGCAATCGAAATTATTCAACCCCCACCAAGACAGTAAAGATTTACAAAGGTAAGCTTTTCTGGTGACCCAGAATTTTTAAACTTTACATCTATATCAGTTGAGTGACACATTAAAAGTCATAGTGTGAATATATAACCTAATATTTCTAAATAGCAGGATTTTTTAAAAATACAGCCATGACATAATATTTCAACCCCTACTGCATGTAGCTGTTTCTTAAATATGTAAGGCTACACAAGTTAGACAAAATTAAGTCATCAATCTGCAATGGCACTTTTTTAAGTTTTAAAATTTAAATTTAGCGTTGTAAGCAAAAATGTATTTCTATGCAAAAAATGTAATTAAACATAAGCTGTCTCAAAAGCTAATAGAGGAGATTATTTCACTACACAAGAAAAAGTACATTTCTAAGGCACTTCAATTTCCAATAGACAAAATTGGCAGCACCATTCATACATTTTTAAAATATGGTAACAGCAACCTTCTTGGGGTGTGGAAGAAAGCAAAAACTTCACCAAGGGAAATGTTGACTTGAATATTCAAGAAGTGATTAGGAAAGACCTGTGGAGTCCTGGAAGAAGGTTTTATAGACGTATGACACTAAACTGAAAATTAGTTTTAGACCCATGGGTCAGCAGTACGTCTTGAGTAAGATGACAAGGTGATGACAAGAACGACACCATCCCCACAGTCAAGCATGGAGGTGGGTCAGTCCTGTTATGGGGGCGTTTTTTTGTGGTTGCAGGAAATGACTATCCTGACTATGTGACTGACACCATGGATTCTTTCAGGTATCAGGCCATTTTGGTATGAAAAATGTGATGCCTTCAGTGTGTAAATTGAAGCTCGGTGATCACTGGACTTTCCAGCAAGACACCAAGGATACATCCAAGTTGTCCAAAATCTGGTTCAGGGATAGGTTGTGGAATGTCCTTAAATGGCTCTTTCAGTCCATCATTAAAATCCCATTGCAAACCTTTGTTGGGATATCAAGGAAGCAGTGGCAGCACAGAAACCAAAGAATGTCAATGAGCTGGAAGCTTTTGCTCATGAGAAATGTGTAAAAATTCTAATAGAGAGGTGTCTGAAGCCTGAGAACACTTACCTGAAACATGTATTTGCTGTTATTAAGGATAAAGGATACTCCACATATGACTGACTTTGGGGGTTGAATATTTTTGACATGACATTTGTAGAGAGAATTAGTTATTTTTTATTTTAAAATTTGGGTAAACTGAACTCTTTGTTCTCAAAATCACTCAAGTGTGTATTAAAAACTTACTTTGACTGTTTTCTGAGGTTTTAGTTGATTTGTTTTAATTCACATCACCAGAATGTATTGGTGGTCAGGGGGGTTGAATAATTTCAATTGCAACTGTACTATATTAAGATATAACACTTAAAACTGCAATTAAAGAAACAAATTTCATGTTTCTAGGACAACTACACCTACAGTACAGTCTTATTAAAATCATGTCTATTTATTCCTCATCGCATAATTTTTCCAGTTTGAGTCATGTCATTTAGCAGTCACTTTTTTTCTGACCTTGTTTGTTACCGAAGAACTGCTATTTGCAACTTTTTCCTCCAGCACTGTTTTCATAAACACAAGATGTGACTGAAACTTTTGAAAGTAGTGCATGGCGAATAAACTGAGGCTGTTATGGCGAGCTGTTAAAACCAACCTAAAGTTCACTGCCTCTATCCCTGATGAGCCCTGAATTGGAAATTATTCTCTAATGAAACTGTAATGAATTAGCATATTACATTTATTAGACCATCCTGCCCTGTGGAATAATTTTCTTCTGCTTTAACTCCTGCAGCACACAGGCTGATAGTAGCTTTTGTTTTAGCAAAAAAATACATGACAAAGAATTCCTTCAGTCCAATCAAATTAAGAATGATAAAACTAGAAAGAAAGATGAATGGATGGATATAGATAGATCAATACAGTATATGGATGGATGGATGGATGGATAGATACAGTAGATAGATGGATGGATGGATGGATGAATGGAAGGATGGATGAACGATAGATAGATAGATAGATAGATAGATAGATAGCAGTGGCGGGCCATGCATTTAAAGTCTAGGCCTTCAGTGTGATTCATGCCATTAAGAAAACACAGTTTCACAATAAATAAGACACCCTATGCCTTTGGGCATCATACATTATGTCGCAGCTAACTAATAATACCAACTGACATTTTAAAAACACGTCCATGCACAAAAGTCAGAACTTAAAAGGACTCTTAATGCTCGAGCAAGCCTAATTTTAACTGCAGCATGACTGTTTTGTGAAATGAACATCTCCCGAACAGACATTCAAAAATCCTAATTTTTCATATGAATCTACCAAGGAGGTCTATAATACCTGGAAAATTCTATCTAATGATATTTGCGATTTAAATGTTGCTTGCAATAAATTTCAATTTGTCAGGGTACACGGTTATGCTGCGTTCCTTTCAAGTTGGATGTGGGATATTCCTACTTGATATCTTCGACCATAAATGCATTCCATTCCCCTATATTCGGAAGATGACGTTTAAGGAAACAAAACTGCAACACTCCAGTTAGCTTAGCAGGGGTTTGACTCTCATTAGAGATGTCTCCTAGCAACACAACTGATAAACAATGCTGCAGCGCTAGCATTTGTGCTGTGTACAATTATCAAAAGAGATTAGAATGTTTTATACACCTGTTTCTGCAGGCGTTTGTTAAACTAGCTTTAATATCATGTAATGTGGAAACAAACTCATTTATCGATATTACTTAATAAAGTGAATGTTTATCACTTACTTTGTATATCTCCCTGAGGGACATCATGCCCCTGCATCTCGCCGAAATCGGAGTTGAGAATTTCTGCACGAGCCTACAAGTTGTAATTCTGACTTCAAGATGCATTCCATTGCACTTTTCTTAGTAGGACTTTCCGAGTTGAATGGAATGCAGCACTACTTTTCAAAACTTGATCCGACACTGAATGCTCAAGCAGCCTAATTTACACTTAGAAAACTCCTGATGTTGCTATAACAATGCAAAAAGCACTTACCAGTTTACTTGAAGTGAAAATCAGTCCTCCTTTCCCGTTTAATAAATTAAGCAATCACACGGTTATGCAGAACTTCTCGTGTTTTTAAATCCATAAGGATCTCTTTCTCATTGGCAATAGTGGCAGTAATGACAGCCGACTGTTAGCAAGATCTCGTGCTCTTCGCTTTCAAATTACATCACTTAAAGCGTGATTGCGTCACTCAAGGCCAGCCAGAAGGCCTCGACTGGGACATATCCTAAAGATCACACCCACCAAGAACAAATAAATCAATCTGATTATCTGATGAATCTGACAATCTGACTTTAGTTGCCCATTAGTTTGCACTGTTGAGGTATTCTGAAGAAATTCTGAAGGCCTGAGGGGGTGGAGCTCAGACTCAAGCGCTGCTTCAGCTTCGGGCTTCAGGCATGCGATTTGTGAAACAGTTGTAAGCATCAAGGAATAAATTCTGACTGGATAAACCTTCAGTTTTTCTCTATTTGTTTGTAGATTAATTAAGAGTGGAAAGCGATTAAAAATACATAGGCAAAAAGGTGATTGAGAATGAAAGGATGAAAAATATTTATTTATTTGGCATGTTAGGCTAGCAGAGAAGGCTTTGCTGGCCCTGAGAATTCGCCACTGATAGATAGATAGATAGATAGATAGATAGACAGATAGATAGATAGATAGACAGATAGATAGATAGATATGCTTAGTCACACAGTGACTGCTTGTGCTGGGGTAGATTTTACAAAAAAGTTACCTACTGTCCTGACAGGCCCATGATGCTGGCTTCCCTGTGGAGAACCAATAGTGCCCAGATGTACAAACGAGATAGCAATGACACAAAGAAAAACAAGTAAACAAATAACAGTATAAGAAAGAACACATGCAGTGATGAGAATATGTGACAGTGCATAACATAGAGCAAGCTCCAAAAAGAACAAAGCAAAACAACACAAAAATAAAATACAATTGTGAGGAGCAACTTATATATAAAAAAAAAAATAATAATGCAAACAGTGAATATATGAAAATAGGCATATGGAAACCTGCTGTTGTGGGATATCTATCTATCTATCTATCTGTCTATCTATCTATCTATCTATCTATCTGTCTGTCTGTCTACTGTATCTACAGTATATATCCATCTATAAAATAAAGAGTGACCAATATGAATGCAAAACAAATGCAAATAGACCCAAGCATTCAAGGGTGAAGTGAAAGGATATCAATAAATGATGGCAAGGAACTTAATGGTGCTCAAAAACTGAGCGTTCTATGCAGTAATTCACAAGTAGAGGACAGGAAACCAGGCTGAGACTTGACAGGCCTGGGCATCTCCACCCCTGCCCACTCAGCAGAAATCAACCAGTTAGCTTCCCCACTGAGGGTCAGGGACTAAAGACTGCTCTCCACAGAAAGTCACAGTATGATTTTACATTTGAACAATTGACAGGGATTACACCACCATTAACATATGTTTTGCCTCCAAACTCATAACACCTAACCAAAGCGTGCTTAATGATGAAATTGATATGCAAGTCCAACACTCTCTGAGCTAGAATAAGAATGAAATTTTTAGTAGCTCCACCAACAACAAATTATTAAATGCAAGCTTTAAAAAGTAAGGAAAAGGTGCTTCCATCTTTTGCTGTTGATGCCAAACGCTGTGTATCCAATTCATGTGGTAGAATTCTACTTTGTAGAAGCTTGCCAAATTAGGCAATCTGAGTATAGTTGCGCCAGTTCCATCAGTTATAGGACAAATCATAGGCTAAGAAACAGATTTCGGTAATAACTTAATTTTTTTTTTAAAAAGTGCAATGACTGCATTTTGCCTTTGTAGGTAAGTACATTTGATACTGTGTATGTGTTCAAGTGGGTTCTGTGTTGGGTTGCCATTTGATGTCTAATGTAAAATCCGGGTCAAAACCAGTCGAGAACAATGCTGATATCAATGAAAATTTGGTCTTTATTCATTCCTGACAAGCGATTTTCTTGATGTAGTTTTAGCACAAGCTAGACTTCCTAAAAGCTCTCATGATAAGGGAGTCGTGGCAAAACAGAATCTTCCCCTTTTCTTAATGAGCGTCAAAGTAATTTGTTGAAAAGAACAAGTCAAAGCACAAAATAGCATAGTGGAAGCCCAAAGTCATTCTGTTCAAGAGATAATTGCCTCATGAGTGACACAGCTTGTTCACACTTCCAAAGCCATTAAAAGAATCTTGGCTAATGTTAGCATAGCGCACATGACACCATTTTAAGTCACATTCCCTGCTGAAACCATTTCCAATTTCCTTTACCGTGTGTTTTTCACACTTTGGAGGTGAATGGTGAGGTCACAGGAGTTCCATGCCATTAGGTAGAGGTTTTAATAGCTACACCTGCACAGGGTTGGGAGAGCTACTTTTGAAATGTATTCCACTACAGATTACAGAATACATGCTGTAAAATGTAATTTGTAACGTATTTCGTTAGATTACTCAAGGTAAGTAACGTATTCTAAATACTTTGGATTACTTCTTCAGCACTGGTAGATTTTTTCACTTGTTTTGACTATAAAAACTCTGCCGGTACAGTAAGACAAAATACACATGTTAAAAATACATTCTCTGAAAAACCGAAATATCTTATATTTATATTTATATTTATACTTTTTGAATGTAACTGTATTCTAAACACCAATGATTTAAATTGTAACTGTAGTGGAATACAGTTACTTATATTTTGTATTTTAAATACTTATTCCCATTACTTGTATTTCGTTACTTCCCACCCTGCACCTGCATTTAGGCTGCCAACTATAAATACACTTTTACACTCAAGAACATAGACCACTGTGCTCAAGAACTCTGAGAAACTGCTGAACTCTCAGCAGGGGAAAGCAGAAGATAAGGAAGAAATGAATGAGAAAGTGCAAGAGAAAGAGAGAGAGAGAGAGTACACCGATATATGAAGTAAACACACATAAAGTATACTCAAAAGAACAGATAGAGAAGAGAATGTAAAAGGATTTTGTCATCTGTTTATTTCTTTCTTTTTTTTTTTTTTTATATGATAATGAGTACAAATCCTCCATTGTCCTTTAGGTTCTCCTACAGTATATACATGAACATCTGTCTCATTAAGTTCTTTGAAAATATATGTGCACATATTTGCAGATATGGTTAGATGAGTGCAGAGAAATGTTGATACATGTAGACATATGTAAAACAACTACAGTGCTTGCTAGAAGTTGTGTCAAAGTGTGTGTTGTGTTTGTGTACAGTATATGCACGTCTATCTGAGCAGTTCTAAGCAATGGAAGGCTTCGGTCTGAATGTCATTGCATCATACAACTAATTATTAAACCAAGTGGCATTTATTTTAGAGAAAGACAGCACAAGGATTCTATTCAAGCAAAACAATTAATTAAAAAGGAGCTTGTTTTTCAATTATTTTTAGTTTGTTGCTTGTTTTACATGTTAAAACTATAGCTATGCTGTTCAAAATTAAGACAAAAGGCATTTGGACACTTTCTGGTTGTCAAACATTAGTGGAACATTTCCATAGTTAATGCATTAAACTACACCTGGGATTACTCTGCTTTAGAACAGCTGGTTAAAAGTAATTGCAAAATGACTAAGAGTCTACAATCATTTGTTTGCAGATGCCACTTGGTTTGACATATCTAATGCACTGATATTAATACCCTTTTAAGTGTGGCTTAAGTGTCCAAAAACTTTTTGTATATGCATGTGTACTGATTGGTCCTTACCCACATATAGTTGGCTGTAGAGCTCCAGGCGTGTGTGTCCCTGTGTAGGTGCAGGTCTGACCTCCTTGTATTTCTGGTCTAGCTGCAGAATGGCCTCTTTTGTGTTCCTCTCTGCACTGACCCGGTGCCACTGGTCATCGTTTAGCGGGGTAGGAGAGTGCACGTTCAGTTCCTCAGGCCCATTACCCACGTCAAACGAGAACGACACCACCATGGGGGCTACAGAAAGAGTAAAACACAATTGAATTGACCACTTAATTTTAAATTTTCCTTGATCTTTTGACATATAAGAGGTCAGTGTACTATAAAAACATACTTTAAGTTTCAGAACTGAAAACTTCCTCCTTAATAGAAAAATAGCATTTATTTAAACCAGGCCCTAGAAACGGGCCATTTGGAATTTGTGGAGCCTGTGACGTCACAAGGACCAAATACATCTGCATATGACTGCTTCTAGCAAGACATCAATGACTATTTTTCAACATTGCACCTTTGGCCCCGCCCCTGGTGCTCACAGTCAGTCTTACAGGTGAGAGATGGGCCTGTCATGGGAGATTCATCAACAGCAAAGTGGACTTACACAGAACACCTTCATGTGCCTATCTGGATTTAAATGTATTTCTACACAAAATGACTAGATTTCACCATTATCATGCATCTTGCGCCACTTTTAAAGTATGCAATATAAAGTTATTACTCTAAAAAGGAGACCTACAGTGTGTTTCATACAGCTGCGCTGTGTCAGTTGTTTTGAAGGCATCCTGGACCATTTTGGCACCCATCTGTGCTATATTTAATTGTTGGTCTTTTATAAACGTGGACTAGATGGACGTCTTTAATCATTTCTATACGTTTCCGGCAATGTGCGCCGTGTTCTAAGAGCAGTACAAGTGCAACTTTTAAAAACGTGTCTCATTCAGCTGCCACCACTGTCTGGGAGAAACACATTCAACAAACAAAGTGTAAACAATCACGGAAGATGTGAGATGTGAGGACCAGCATCTCTGCTCTCTCGCGTATTCAGAACATTTCAGCGTGGATTGTATGTTTTTGGCTCATATCAGCGTGGATTGCTTGTGAACCAGTCACAGTATGATTCAAGCATTGCAAAGGAACTGAAAGATGTGGCAGTGAAACACTACTGGACCCGTGACTACACAGTTTAATTCACAAATATTTCAAATGTCATGACAGTTTGATAGTTACTGTGCTTTAGTGAACATTTCGATACATTCAGATGAAATGTGTTGGGTATACATTGTGTTAACCCTGAAATTTAGTTTTTTAAATTATAATGTAATGTTTGTTCATTTTCTTTCGATTGAATTTCAAATATGGCTGTATTTGAGGGGCTGCACGTAGTTAGCCAATCGAAACAGTGGGCATTTATACTGAAGTCTTAAAGGGCCAGATAGCTTTAAACAGGGTGGAAAAAGATCATATATTATTAAATTAGGACTGTTTCGGTGCAAAAAAAAAAAAAAACTTTACTGGACAATATAAGTGGACCTCAGGGAAGATAATAAAATGATAAAAAAAGAGTATGTCATGACCCCTTTAAACTGAAAAAAAACAAAAAACAAAAGGGGTCACTTTGATTTATGAATGGATTGCATTGCCATTGTTTTCAGTATAATTACTCTCGTTATTTGTTACATTGGCAGGTGTCCAGGTAGTTCTGCAAGCTTTTGCCAATTTAATTAAATGGCTCATTTTATGTTTAGATTGTTTTTACTCTTAATGTTTTCGGCAACAACGACCCAATGTTCTGACTTAAAATGCACAATAACCAAGGCTATTTAAGTGTCAGAATGCTTAGCTCAGGTACATTATTAAAATTCCTGTTAACAGCCCTAAACAGAGTTTGTTCACAACGCTGAATTTAATCATGGCCAAAACAGCTTTAATGAGTCAGTGCTGAATATTCTCCTACATAAACAGTGAAGACTGACAGCTGTACTCCTGGAGGAGGTGACTGTATTTATAGAAGAAGAAGGGAGAAGAGAGGTGAGGTGTGTTTGAGCAATGACTGCATGTGGGATGTCATTTTCAGGACCCGGTAGGCCAGGCCACTTAGGGTTAAACCCATGATAAATCCTGATTTAGAATTATCAACCTGACATCTGAGACACGTCACAGCCAGAGGTGGGTAGTCACACACTACATTTACTCTGTTACATTTACTTGAGTAACTTTTTTGGAAAAAATTTACTTTTAGACTAGGTTTAAAATTAGGTACTTTTTACTGTCAAGTAAATTTCGAATGAAAAATATTTACTTTTACTTCTTTACAATGGGTGGTGTTCCTGTCGTTACATTTCTGGATTTATTTTATTTAATGCGTAATTTATTGAGAGATTATTGAATGGGACTTCAATAAAGTCACACAGCTGCACACGCTGTCACAGACTGTCACTCAAACCGAGTCTATCACTGCTGCAGCATCAAGCTCTTCAAACAAAGTGAAACACTTTCTTCACTCCGCACAGTGAAATAAGAATAGTTTTGTCATGCAGTGTCTTCATTTAACACCAAGACAAGCGGATATTTCAAGATTAAAGTTGAAGCTCTAATTTATGGAAGCACTTTGAGGTAAGTTGTAGCTCTTATGCTAACGCAAGCTTTTCTGTGTAATGTGATGGTCATTTTCAGAGTGATTCTGTAACTGGGCTCTTATGAAATCAGTTTTTTATTGTACATTTTTAAATCTGCAACTATATATCAGTGTGCTTTGTCCCACGTACCGCATGTCATGAGCAGTATTTATGCATTTACCCCACGCAGCTATCGCAGCTATTTCGTGCTGATTAACTGTATAAATCCATGTAAACATCCAAGTTAAGTGTAAATGTCTTTTGCTCTGCCATTCACGTGATTGACAACTGGAGCACGAACAGACAGCATTTCTGCACATGCACAGAGTGGTGTGTGGGGCGCATACTTGAGAGATGTGTGGGCGTGAGGTGATTGTATGGTGAAGAGAGTGGCTGTGTCCGAAATCGTTCACTCATTTACTCATTCACTATTTCCTATATAGTGAATGGCAGTGAGTGCACTATATCTCAGCAGTGAGTGAACAAAATGAGTGAGTGAATTCGGACGCTGACATATACACCGAGCGTCGGAGCTCTGGGGCTGTCGCAGAAACAATGTTACATATTAACTTTTAAAATACTTGGGCCTTACTTGTTATTCTTATTGAATAATATATGAATACAATAAATCTTCATTCTCTTTGTCATTTTTAATATATATGTTAATATAAAGAGTAAACATTTTATCAAATGTACATTATTGTATTTATTTGTTTATTTGTTATATTGTATCTTTAAACTCCATTTCTGGGCGCATAGCACCCTCATCTGATCATAACCTACATGTTATAACAGAATATTTCAATCATCCACAGAATTATCATTTCCACTGTGTGCAATCTCCTGAGTTAAAATAATATCACCTCAGTGAATTATTTAGTAAATAAATAATTCTTCAGCTTAATGGCAAAATTCTGTATAAATATATATAAAGAGTACATTTTCAAATGTATCTGTATATTTTGCCTCTCTATATGTTATTATGTTATTTTAATCAAGTAATGATTTGTCAAAAAGTAATTTAATACATTCAGCATGAAATAAAACATTGCAGGAGTGAAGGAAGCAGTAAACTCCCAGCTTGTACGTCTTCCCCATGATGGATTATGGGCAATTAACTGTTGTTGAGTGTACATCAAATGGCTGCATGCTCTGCGTTTAGGAAGCAGCCATACTGCTGTACAGAACTAATGATCTAAATTCTTTCGACACTGAAAACTGTAACTACACTGAAATAAGAATCCACGCAGGACTTTAAAACCTATGAAATAGTGAAAGTAGGCATTAATAAAGCATGATCTTGCTTTGGTTTATATTTCAGCATTACATATAATGTCCCTGTGGGTTTCCAAACCTCTCTTCTTATTGACAAATTCATCCAGATCTGACAAGAGCCCTTAAAGGGATAGTTCACCAAAAATGTAAATTCTCTCATCAGTTACTCACCTCCATGCCATACCAGATGTGTATGACTTTCTTTCTTCTGCTGAACACAAATGATGATTTTTAGAAGAATATTTCAGCTCTTTTGGTCCATAAAATGCAAGTGAATGGGTGCCAACATTTTAAAGCTAAAAAAAAAAATAAGGCAGCATAAAAGTAATCCATAAGACTCCAGTGGTTAAATCAATATCTTCAGAAACGATGTGATAAGTGTGGATGAAAAACAGAGAAACAGATCACTTTCACATTCTTCTTCTTGTGTTTATGGTGATTCACATTCTTCTCTGCATATCACCCCCGGCTGAGCAGGGAGAAGAATGTCTAGCAAAAACTATAAATATTGACTGACCCACACCTACCATATCACTTCTGAATATATAGATTTAACTACTGGAATCTTATGGATTACTTTTATGCTGCCTTTGTGCTTTTTGGAGCATCAATATTTTGGCACCCATTCACTTGAATTGTACTGACCTACAAAGCTGAAATATTCTTCTAAAAATCTTAATTTGTGTTCTGCAGAAGAAAGGAAGTCATACACATCTGGGATGGTATGAGGGTGAGTAAATGATGAGAGAACTTTCATTTTTGGGTGAACTATCCCTTTAAAGTGATAGCTCAGCCATAATTTAATATTCTGTCATCATTTCCCTACCCTCATGTTGTTCCAAACCCGTGTGACCTTCTGTATTCTGTGGAACACAAAAGATGTAAGACAGAATGTTAGAGACTGACAGCCTCAGTCACCATTCACTTTCAAAATATGGAGGAAAAAAACACATTCACTGAAAGAAAATGGTGACTCAGGCTAACATTCTGTCTAACATCTCTTTATTGTGTTGCATGGAAGAAAGAAAGTCATACGAGTTTGGAACAACATGATGGTGAATCTACTACTACTACTAATAATAATTCTGTAATATATGTTAAATGTGTATTATGTATTTATGTCCTTTATGTCATTTGTGAAAGTAATGAGTTACTCACTACTTGAGTACTCTTTTAATTGGATACTTTCTTACTCTTACTCTAAATATTTATGTTAGTACTTTTACTTCTATTTGTGTAATTATTATTTTTTTTTTAAGTAATTGTATTTTTACTTGAGTACAGTTTTTGGCTACACTACCCACCTCTGGTCACAGCAACAGTGTCCTCATCCACCTACAATGCAGAACTTCTATCTGACACAAACACCAAAGCACAATTTAAAGGAATAGTTTTAACCCAGAAATGAAAATTCTGTCATCATTTATGCACTCTCATTTCATTCCAAACAATGACATGCCATGACAGTGAATTTTTTAAAGAATATCCTAGCCACTGTTTTCCATAATATAAAAATGGGAATAAATATGTGTGCTGTCAAGCTCCAAAAAGATACCAAAAAAAATGGTCCATATGACTTGTGCGATATAAGTATTCTGAAGCAATTCAAGAGCTTTGTTTAAGGAAAAGACCAAAATGTAAGTTGTTTTTCACTGAAAATCTTAAAATCTGCCCTAGTTCTCCCTGGTGCATTCATGATCGAAGTAGCGATGTCCGATTAAGGAATGAATTGTTCTTTTGGATCTAATTGGTTGATCCAGTTCACAAAACTGGTTTTGTTAGTTTAAGAATGGCCCCACTGGAAGCGAAGATTATAAGGGAATAACAAATAAAATTTCAGTCTGTTCCTCACACAAACTATCATGACATCAAAAGACTTGGAATATAGCACACAAGTCATATTGACCACTTTTATGAAACATTAATGCCACTTTTTGTAATTTTGGAGCTTGACAGCCACAGTCTTCATTCAATTTCATTATAAGGAAAAGAGTAGACAGGATATTCTTCAAAAACTCACCATTTGAGCTCTAGGACATAAGAACAGGATTATAGCTTTTATAGCACCAGGGGATGAACATAATTTTACAATTAACAATATGACACAGATGCTGTAAAATATGCGTTACATTAAAGCCAAGAAAAACAAAAGCCTGCCATTTGCACAGTGACGAGAAAGTACTTAAATGGACAAACCTGGCTTTTAGTTAAAATATCTCCAAATTCATTGGACTGACCAGCTCCATTTGGAGGGGTTTACTATGGCTTCGTGGATGCCCAAGGCATGAACTAATTGGAACTTGCTTTGTGCTGGCAGCAGAGTAAGCCTGCTGTGATAGCCGACCACTGCTATTGTCACCATGTATGGAAGCTAAGAGCAGTGCTGTGATATGATAGCAAGTGTGTGTGTGGCAAGTGTGTGTGGCAGCCACAGGAGACACACAGACACAATATTATCAGTCAGGAACTCCAGCGTACCATGTGTGACAAAGTAGACTGCCCAAAAAGGACAAAAAGGACCGAATCGCGTCTCTTACTAACATTCCTATTTTCTGCTTACTGCAACTTTCGTGCCCTGCACAAACTGAATGGCTGGCCACCCAGATACACACTCACACACACATAATGATCACCTGCAATAGTACACTTACTGCTTAAGGTAGCTAGCATTTTGCTATATCATCTCTGGAAGTTTTGTTGCATTTAATCAGACATATCTCAAATATACAGTGGGTTCCAAATGTCTGACCACTGAAAATCTGTTGCAGGTGTGTTCCTGCTGCTCTCAGTAGGGGGTGCTGTTTTACTGTTCATCAGAAGCAGATGTTGTGCAGATGAGAAGAATTGGGGATGAAAGACAAGGGTTGACTGCCAATCACAGAGCCACCTGTTCAGCTCAGATTCTGAACTGGATGAGGGCAACGATAGCACGGTCTGCCAGCACCCCTGAACTCTGTCTGTGAACAGTGGCACAGTGCCATCAGGCTGGTCTGTGCAATATTCTTAAAGCAGTTGTGCCCAGTTTTAGCTCAGTTACACGCACACATGGATACACAAAACACTTAAGGCATTTATATGTGCCCACTTAATTATGTAATTTTACATAATACAATACTCAATACAAAACTCACAAAAAATATTATCAAAGTTTGTGAAACAACCATCAGCTAAATAATTTAGTCAAATATCAATAAGAAGGATTAGAGATCACTTTTATAGCTTGATCGGACTGTCACACTCACTTTTGGACACTGAAGCGATAACAAATGAAAGATTAAATTAAAATGAAAGGAAATATTTGGTGGTTTACATCTTGGAAAACAAGTATTTTCTCTGTAAGCATGACAAAATATCTTTAGTAACAAGATTATAACAAAAAACAGTTTGCCAATGAGGTTAAAAAAAAAAAAGCAAAGTTTATTTTTCTTACCCCATTGGCAAATAGTTTTTTAATTTGTTGTTGTTTTTGGCATAAACACACTACATTTTATTAGATTTCTCTAAAAACCAGACTTAATATCTTTATATCTTATTCTATTTTTTGAGTAGATTTTTCTTGTTTTAAGAAAGTTTAGTCAGAAATAATTTTATTTGAAAATAAGACAAAAATGCTCAGTAAGAAAATGATTTGTTTTGCAGTGTTGACCGTCATGATATCTTGTAAAAAACATTTTTTAAAATGTCAGCATCCTCAATAGTAATTTACATTTAAAAGTAATACACATATTTCGGTTTGATATGCCATTTTATTCTAGCCAGTGTTACCTGGAGAGCTTACTTAAATATTTAGAAAGAGCATATAGAGGTAAATTAATTATTTAATATACAGTATTTTGCTGTCTACAACACCAAAGCTGCGCATAAGGATTAGTCTTTGGTGTTATTGCAATAGAAACTAATAATTTCTGAATCTGAGAACATGAACAGCTCAGATTAGAATCTCTGGGTTGTTATCTTGTTTTTACAGTAATTCCAAAACTATAGGTGCATTCCAGTTGGCCGTTAGGGTCCTCCAAAGTGGACTTCACATGGTATTCAGCCATCTTAAGTGAGATTCCAGTCCGGAGGGAATGTTTATGTTCAGTTGGAAGGGCACTTCAAACGGCACAGGTAATAAGTGTACATCGATACATCACTTCACAGGAAGTGGAGAATGAAATTTACCCACCAGTCATTGCGAACCAGCAGAGTACTGATGTAGTTTGTCTAAAATAAACACTAAAATCAAATAAACGAAAGAAGCTTGAGACATTTTCATTTGACTTAAGCTTAATTTACCTCATGTGTGCTTTCTATTCAGTTGTGCTCGAGTGCAAAGCGCATGAGATGCGACCGTTACATCCATTATCATGACAGTAGGTCATATTGAATTCTCATATTATTGGATTTCCTTTCTGTATACCCAATTTGTAAGTCACCTTGGATAAAAGCATCTGCTAAATGAATAAATGTAAATAAATGTTTTCTGAACATAGTGCTTTTGTTGCTGTTTTATAAAAAAGCAAATCAGACAGGTTTGGAATGTGAACTACCTTTAACTTGAAGAACTAGGCACCAATAATGAGTTGAACCTAAATAATACATAGAATTAAACCTTTGAGAATGGGATAATGTCTGTGTGAGAGAGACAGCAAAAGGGAAATAATAAACTGAGATAGAAAGAGGGTAAAATAGATAGAAAGAGAGAGTGGAAGAAAAGGGATGGCAGGTCTGGCAGGTGTGTGGTTTGGACTGGGGTTGCTCCACCACTCTCAGCCATCTGATCCCTGTAATTGGATTTGCTGCACTTGGCCAGCCAACACCAAGCATCAAGAGTGTGCCACTGTTCTTGTGGAGTGTGTACGTTTATGTGTGTGTGCTTGTTTATGTGTGTGGACCGCTCTTCTGTCCACAACAGAGGGCATTCAGCTGACTGCTGCTCTTGCATTCACCAGGAAAACCAAACAAAATCAACAAGCCAAACACTGAGTCAGTGAAGAAGTGGGTTTGTGTTTATAGGTTTATTTGATAGTCTACCAAGCCTGCTGAGAGTAGATCTACCACACTAAAAGAATCGTTACGGCCCAGTGCATTTCACGATCCCACATGAATGGCTTTTATACACATGACCAATGCTACTTTGTAATGGTATACAGTGGCTTCAGAAGTATTTGGACAAATTCAGGACACTTTAGTCACACATAAAAACCTATTCATTTTGTTACAATAGATACAAAATATCAAACCAAGTGCAAACAAATGATGTAAGACTCTAAGAACTAACTTTTCAGAGCCATTTTTTGTAATTACTTTGAACCAACCAGTGTCAAAGTGTTTTTTATTGGACGTATGAAGACAGTTATCCTTATGTTCACACAGGTGTCCAAGCAGAGTAGCCACAGGTGTAGTTTACCACATAAACTATGGAAAGGTTTCACTTTTGACAACCAGAAAGTGTCACTTTTGTCTTAATATTGAACAATATATCTAATTTTTTTTTAAATATAAACCTAACAAACATCTTTTTGCTAAATATTGTGCTTGAAAAGTGTGCATGTGTTATCTTACTTTAATATAAACACCATGAGCTTTGATATTCTGTTATATAATGCAAAGACCGCCAGACCTTTAAATGTGGCTAAAGTAACACATACAGTAAATGCAGAGTAAGCTTCTGAGAAAACAATAATTTTACTGTCTGAGAATAACTTCAAAAGGGGCACTAAGAACAATCTGGTCATAAATGAAGCCATAATGTAAATCTAGTAAATATATTTTGCTCCGAGCCTAGACTCTGTATTAACCTGGGTGCCCTCTAAAACATCCCAAGCCCACTAAATTAAATTATTTTTCTCTGTCAGGAAAACGGCGACAATGCAAAGGAAGCCTTGGTGGAACATTATGCTAAATCTTAAAACAATAACAGGCCATTCTTCAGTTAATAAGAGCAATCTAATCTTGATCTGACATAGAGAGAGAAAAAGAGTGAGCAAGAAATACTGTGAAAAAGAGAGAGACTTATTCAGCAGATCTGTGAGTCGGTCATTTTTTTCTATACTTATCTTTCTCTTGCTAATTGTTCAATGTAAAAAACAAAAGGATATTTCAGGGGTCTGAACCCCATAAAAGGCTGCTGCTTTTCTCATCTATTTGGCAATGTACTTTGTCAGAGCTCTTGATGCTCATGCGTAACGGTCAGGTGCTCAGCAGAGTCACGTTGCCATTTCCCCCTCAGGCCACCAGAGAGAATCCACTTCATTAAAGATGCATCAAAGAGAGACCGAAGATCTTCCCTCCATCTGAGCCCACAGAGGACCCAAACCATATCCACATTCAGCTAGAAACCCAGGGAAAGAGCTTTGCTCTGAAAAAAATGATGTTGGGAAGATCTGACAAGCCCAACAGCTATTTCCACATCCAGAAAGTGTGATGTCTAGAAATGTAGTGGATGTTGCCATAACTTATAATAAGCCCTGGTGAATTAAAACCAGCCATGGAAAAAGCTTCCCTTGCTGTGTATTTAGCATGCAGTAAAAATAAAAATAAAATAACCAATCTTTGGGTTGACCTAATTGAGATTTTACAATTTCAATATGTTAATCAGAAAATATAATGCCTTTAAAGGAATAGTTCAGTGAATTTTCAGCAAATAACGACTTAAATGTTGGAAAGTTCCTAACACAGTCACTACCATATGGCTTGAGAAGACTTGGATGTAGTATACGAGTTGTATAGACCACTTGTGTGATACTTTTTTTGTTATTTTGGAGCTTGGTAGCCTCAGTCCCCATTCTCTTTCATTATATGTAGAAGAATGTGGCCAGGATGTTCATCAAAAATTGACCTTTTTTTGGTTGGGTTCAGGTGTTTAACAACATAAGGGTGAGTAAATAATGACAGAAATTTAATTTTCATTAAGTTTACTATTCCTTTAAAAAGAGAAGCAGCTCAATGAATTTGAATTTGATTGTGAAAACAGTGGAATCTTCCATAATTAAACACCACTCTGCTATACACCAGACATAAAGGGAAAACAGTTAGGGGTTGTTCAGACTGAACGTGTTTTTCTGCTAAAAGTCAGGTCATTTTTATTTGTATAGCGCAAATCATGCATTAACAAAAAATTTAACTGTAATATCTATAAAGTCTTAGAATGATCATTGTGTAGTTTGATTAAATATGATTGTAAATTGTGTATAAAAATTAAATAATTAAATAATTAAATAATAATTGTGTTTAGAAACCCTGTGAGCAAGCTGAAGGCAACTGTGGCAAGGAACACAAAACTACATAAGATGTTGGTTAATGGAGAAAAATAACCTTGGGAGAAACCAGGCTCACTGTGAGGGCCAGTTCCACTCTGGCTAAACAGCAAGAATAAAATGCCAATTTTAGTTATTTGTGTGCAGTGCAAGTCATGGTTTAAAATTAGTAAACTAAGTAAGTGTTAAGGGCCAATGTTTAGATTTTGTATGAACTGTAAGATTAATGACTAATGTCTTTGAAGTCCATCCTGGATTAACTGCAGAAGTTCACATAGATGCATTGTCCTTTGTTAGTTGTCTGATGTAGGCAATAGTCTATGTATTCCATTTAAAAAAAGCTAAAGTCAGCGTTAAAAACAGAACAGGATGCAGGTTTTTATAGATGCATATTTAAAAGTTGAAGTTCTCTGAATTTGACACAGCGTCTCCAAAATGTGGCACTCCTGAGTGAGACAAATCAGCGAGACGTGGTACAAAGGTCAAATACGTCCATCTAGCACATATTTACATAGAAAAACAATTAAATTAATTAATAGTTCACCCAAAAATGAAAATTCTCTCATGATTTACTCACCCTCATTGCATCCCAGATGTGTATGACATTCTTTCTTCAGCAGAACACATGAAGATTTTTGAAAGAATATTTCAGCTCTGTAGGTCTGTACAATGCAAATAAATGGGTGGCAAAATTTTGAAGCTCAAAAAAGCACATATCCACCTTTTTCCTGGGGGTCTTAAAGGGGAAACGAATGTGGGTGCGACTCCGCCGTAAATCGTTCTATAGCATTCCCTAGCTCTGGCTGCGGTCATTTTAGACCCCGTTTCTAAATAGTCAGTGCTAAATATAGTTGTAAACGGGTGCAAAATGTTTTGTAATTGGATCACAAAAACCACATTGCATTTGAGGTTTAAAACTCCGTCCTGATGCGTCCCGGATGGTAGTGAAGCACCACTTCACAGTCAATCACCTGCTGAACAAATTTTTAAACTTACGTGTGGATTTAAAAGGAAATAACCGCCCGATCAGAAAACTTGCAAAGTGATTACATACCCAAAGACGAGAACTTTACGGCTCTTCCTCAGTGTGTCTGTCTGATTTGAACATGCAGGATGACAAGATGACAAGCACACACATCTGATGCTGAACTAACACAGGTACACCACTAAAAACAACGGATAATTCTGCTCGTGCTTGGATTAAATCTCAAATGCATCTGGGAGAAACAGCGTGCCGGTTTTGTTTGCAGGGGTGGTAGTTTGGCATTTTTTTTGTGTCTTTTATTACATTTTTGCAGTTTATTATCGTTCAGTAACACACTGATATTGTGATTGATGTATATGTCATCATGAAATCAGACACGCTCTCTTCAAAATCCCAACACTGCAACGAAAGACTGAATGGACGTACGCCATAACAACAGCTGTGTTTACTTGATAACAGAAGTAACGGCCACATTTCGTGCTAAGCATCACAGGATGTAGGAAAAAGGTGGATAGCCATCATAAAATTAATCCATACGACTCCAGTGGATTAACTAATGTCTTCTGAAGTGAAACGCTATGTGTGTAAGAAATAGATCAATATTTAAAACTTTTTTCACTAAAAATCTTCGCTACTGGCCACCTGTCAAATGTGCGTTTATGAGGGTCGAGGTCATGCAGCTTTTCATATGATGTAAGCGCGCTGGCAAGTTCACGCGAGAACTGATGCGTGAAATATGAAAAAATGCGGAAGCGCAGTGTTGTTTACAACAGAGGAGAGAGAAAAGCTCTGTTAAATATTCAAATACGGTTGATATCATGTGAGATAAAGATTCCCCCAGCACAGAGATGAGAGGGAGTGGCAGAGAATGTTTGAGCTAAAACAGACCCTATGAAGCAGACAGTTGGCATTTACCTATCAATCATCCACAGAGATGCTCTCTTTTACCCACGGGCTGATGACAGGTTTACAGTAGAGAGATTGTGACTGATCATGCCAATAGAAGGCTCCAGTATAAAGAGGGAGATATATTAGAGATTAGACATGCATTGTTTTTATGGGATCAACGGGGGTGACCAATTGTGAATCTAAAGATTTTGGCTTGTGCTCAGGTCTCATTGGCAGTCAGCACTATAGAGGTAGCATTTTGATATGCTTTTTGTGGGTGCACCAGACAAAAAAGCTACAGAACAGGGACTAAAAACGGTTCAAGGAATGAAGACAAAAACAGAAAATGAACAAAATACTTAGCAGAACGTAACCGAAAATGGAAACCAAATTCCTTTCAATTGTTCCGGAGAGAAAACATTATTTTTAAATGTTAGTGACCGGTTAAAAACTGGTTAATTTGGAGCCACGTGACGCCATGCAAAGGGCAGATGTGTGAGAGACAGCTCTGCGCACTTTGCTAATTTTAAAAATTATTTTCATGATATAATCTGGTGAAATTCGATACACCCAGTTACACATTTACTGTTTGAGGTAAACCTGGCAAAGAAGTCAAAATCCTCGGGCTCTGGAGACATTAAAGGACACTTACGGGTTCAAGATGAAAGCCCAGACAGGCCTGTGGACTGGGGACTCGATTTGGATGGCGTGGCAGGAGAAGGAATCCAGCATCAACTGTCCAACATGTCGGTGATGTTGACGAAGGTACTTGTGGATTTGGAGGATCTTGCTGTAAAATGTCGATTGATTACTGCGATGGAAAAAAATTCTCTGAGCTAGTCACAAGAGTGACAGATGTTGAAAAACTAATCGATTATTTGGAGTCATCAGAGAGGGAATTAGCCGCTAATTCGCCCGCGACCAAAGTTGATTTGGAACGTGTTCTTGAAAGCTTGAAGATCTTGAGAACAGAAGCGCAGGAATAACATTTGAATTGTTGGAATTCCTGAGCATGAGGAGGGCAGAGATATGGTGAAATTCCTAGACGAGCTTTTCCCGAGTCTGCTCGACATAACACGCCACAAGCTGGAAATCGAGCGAGCTCACAGAGTCCCAGCTCACAGATCTGCTGAGGGAGAAAGGCCAAATTCTGATCCGATTGATTCTGGCCAAATTTTTTAGATCATCTGATAAAGATCTCGTGTTGCGCTAGGCGAAAGGCAAAGGAAAGCTTTCTTGGAAGAATTACAATATTTTCTTGTTCCCGGACTTTGCGAACTCGACAAGAGAGATATGCGATCGGTTTAAGTAATGCAAGAAACTCTTACATCAGCGGAAGATAACTTTTGCTCTGATGTTCCCTGCCAAACTGAGAATAAACACCAAGGGCGGCTTCAGATGTCCCAATCAGGCAATGTCTTTTATTGAAACAATGGGTGAGTAACCATTGGGTGTTTTTCTTTTGAGTGGATTGACTCACAGTACATACTGTGGCTTTCGGAGCAAGCTGGGTGCCATTTTTGTTTCCTTTTGCGTTGGTTTCGCCAAGCGGCTGGAGTTTGTTTTGTTTTGTGAATTAACACTTTTCCTTAAAGAAACTTTTGCATTGACGGAAGATCACTTTTACAATGAAGTTCCTGGGCAGATTGAGAATAGACACTACGGATGACCGCAAAATATCTACATGCCCACACAAAGGATGTCTTTTATAAAATTGGCGGACTGTGTAAATCATGGGATATACTTTTATGCAGCCTCTGAGTGAACTGACTCTTGACCATCCGAGGAACCGTGATGCGTGTTTCGTTCCCTTTTGTGCTGATTCCGCCTAGCGGTTGGAGCTTGTTTTGTTAAACAACACTACTTCGGGACAGTTATGAATGAATCTGTCAGTTCCTTGTGCTTATGCCTCCTGTTGGCTGGAGTATGATTTGTGGAGTATTTTCATGGGACATTGGAATGATTATGTCATCTGCTGCACTCATCAGCTGGCTCACTGAAGATTCGTTTGTCTGATCGAGGAAACTGAACGGCTTTATATCGGCTGGAATTTGTTTTATGAAGGAACACACCTTTGAGACAGTTCTGTGAATGAGTCTACATGTTCTTTGTGTTTATTCTGCCTATTGGCTGGGGTTTGTTTTACAAAATATTTGACATTATGTAATTTTGCCTTACAAATTTGTGAGGCAAAATTGAGCAGTCCGATGGCAAAGTTATCGTGGGGGCTCTCGTAGGCGTACATGGACTCTCGTAGGCGTACATGGACGCAATTAGCGCTGTCGTGCGTGGGGTTAATGCGCACATTTTTCTTTTTTCTGTTTGTTTTGTTCGGTGGGAAGTTCGGGGTATTATTGTTGCATTAATGTTGGGGCCACAATAAGAAAGGAGGATGATTTTCCAGGGGTGGTTGCGGGAGGTGTGGCGCATAAGCTTCTGCTTTACACAGAATATATTTTATTATTTGTCTCTGAACCTACTAGATCTATGCCTTGCCTCCACAGAATTATTCATTCCTATTCCAAGTTCTCAGGATACAAAGTCAATTGGTCTAAATACGAAGCTTTGGCTCTGACAGCGTACTGCCCAGTAACGGCTTTCCAGCCAGGCGCCTTCCAGTGGCCCATACAGGGCATTAAGTATTTGGGGATTTAATTCCCAGCAAATTTGTCTGATTTAGTTAGTGTTAATTTTGACCCTTTAATAAAAAGGTTTTCGAGCGATGTGGGCAGGTGGGCTTCATTATATTTATCGATGATTGGGAAGGTTAATGTTATTAAAATGAATTGTATTCAAAATGTAACTACCTGCTACAATCGCTCACTCTACATGTCCCCCTCTCTTATTTCAAGCAATTTGATAGCATAGCGAAGTTCTTCATTTGGAATGGTAAACGTCCCAGATTGCATTTTAATAAGTTACATAGGCCGATAGACAAAGGTGGGCTAGGCCTACCCAAGATTTTGTTTTATTACTATGCGTTCAGTCTCAGACATTTGGCTTATTGGTCACTTCCACCTGAGAGAGCCCCTCCCTGGTTTGTTATTGAACAGGCAGTTCTTGCCCCTATTTCGTCATTACAAAGCATCTCTATCAAACTAATCGGAAAAGTTAAGTTACACCCATTATTTCGCATTTACACTCGGTATGGACTAAAGTGTCCAGATTGTTTAAATTGGACACTTATTTAAATGTTGCCTCGAGCATATGGCAGAACCCAAGATTGTGTATTGGCAAGTCCCCTTTCTGCTGGCCAGAGTGGATTGTGAAGGGGGTTACTACACTCGGTGACCTATATGAAAGTGGAGTGTTGAGATCGTTTGAAAACTTGGTCCAACATTTTGGGATCCCCAGACCTCAGTTTTATAGGTATTTACAACTGCGCCACCTGCTTTGTACTATTTTTGGGAGTAGCACACACCCCCCTAAGGAGGCAGATGCTTTGGGAGAGGTGATTGCGGCTTTTGGAAAAGGCCATGAGGCATCAGTGTACTACTCCCTGTTAATTCAGAGTATGGGGGACGGAGCCTTAACTTCTCTCAAGAGAGTTTGGGAGAAAGATTTCAACTTGGCATTGGAGGAAGGAGTGTGGGCTAAGATTCTTAAAAACATTAAGTCTGCATCTAGAGATGCAAGGGTGCATCTTATACAATTTAAAAATTTGCATAGATTTTATTGGACCCCCTCTAGACTGTATAGGCTTGGTCTTAAAGACACACCCACCTGCTGGAGATGCCAATCGGAGGATGAAGACATGGCCCATGTTTTTTGGTGGTGTGTCGAGATCCAGAAATTCTGGTCGAAGGTTCAGAATATTGTGTGCGATGTGGTTGGCACTCGGGTTTCATTTTGCCTCAGAATTTGTGTTCTGGGCAATGGGGCGGTCATCGATGTGGGGTATGGCCATATAGAGAACTGGGTTCTGACCTGTGTGATGATCACCAGGCAGGTTATTTTGAGGGGTTGGAGGTCAGCTGGTGCGTCCCAATATCCGGGTTGTGGGGTTTAAATGTTGATTTTATATATATATATGTATGTTTGCATTTCGTTGTTATTGTATGATTTAACAACAACATTTTTATTACAAAAAAAAAAAAAAAAAGAAAACCTGGTTAATTTTATTCCGATATTTTTTTCATGAAACCAAAGACCAAAGGGTTAATCACAGTATATTTTCTTAATTTCAAATCCATGACTGAAACTGTCTAATAACAGAGTGGTTACTGAGATTAAGCAAATACTGTTTGGCCTGTCATGTGAGCCTAACATGGCTGCCCCCATAAGAGGACCCTCTCCATGTAGAAGAAAACAGCTTTTATAAGGTTACTGATATGACTGGAGTCCCAATCTCATGTGAGTATTTTATAGATAGTTTTAAAATGACTTTACAAGTTACTTTTAAAAAGAAGATTATTAACCGTTCTCTTATTTTGTTCTAATCAGTAACCATTTGGAAAGGAGGCTGCGGAACGCTGGAACAGAAACAAAAAAATTATGTTTCTGCTCAGAAGGAACCGAAATGAAAACATTTAGTCCATAAAAGAACATTATTAATATTTTTATTAATATTATCCAGGTGTGGTCTTTTTTTGCTTACTGAGTTGGATTTAACTGTTTAAATGGGAATCAAATGGATTTTGAATGTAAATAATTAAAAAAAAATGCTAAAAAAAAAGAAAAAAGTAATATGTGTACTAATACACCGACTCATCTTAAATGTTCACAAATATTTTTTTTTCGTTAGTCACGTCTTATCCTGCCTTCTATAAAATTAGGTGCTTGACGCCTCTCAAAATAATCAATTCTATTCAAAGCTCTAAATAATACATGAACCATTAAAAAAAAGAGTGAAAAGAAGAAAGAAAGAAAAATATTTTTTGATTCAGAGTCTGACACCAAGCCAGAATGGCCAGGGCATCTACAGTAGATGTATTCTTGGAATCAAACTGCAACTCAACTCTTTTCAACACTAACTCAACGTGGTACCCTCCACTCATTTCATGCCCTGAGTGAATTTCACTGGGCTTCAGTTTTGAGCCGTAAATGAAGAAAACCAGGCTGGCCAAACTAAGGAAGTAGTATTAGGAGTCAGGGCATAAATCAATGAGACATAATGGAAGGCTAGAAAAAAGGCAGAGAGCTTGAATGTCACAAACTGCTCCTCTGCCTACACACACACAAATACACACACACACACACACAAGTGGTATGAATGCACTCATAATCTTGCACACAGGCCTGAAGCCAGGGCTGATTACTCTTCTTTTTAGGAAGGATTCATGCAGAAGGTGAATATCCAGCTTTAGAGAAAAGCTCTGGAGTGTTTACACTGGGTGCTGCTGAAGATGACCTAGCAGAGCGGTTGACAAGCTTGCTAGACACAGAGGCTTAAACTCAGACACTGATATACACACATGCACTCTTGAACTTTTTTTTTTTTTTTTACCCGTCTTTACTCTCTTTCTCACTCTCTCAGATGTGGTCATGTAAATGACAATTGAAGTCTGTTCTTTAATTATTTTATTTTTTTTAAAGAATTTGTAGTTATGTTTTATTTAAAGGTGCAGTTGGTAATTTCTGCACCCCTAGTGGCACCAAATGGGATTGTGATCTGTTTGCTTGCAAATAAAAAATAAACAACAACAATGTTGACTCAATCAATGGTCTGTTTTGAAACTACTTTGGAACAGTCATTATTTTTCCAATTCCATTTGGTGTCAATAAAGGGACAAAAATTACACACTGCAGCTATTAGTACCAACTTTGTCTCAAATGTTTGTCCTAAAACTCCAGAGGGGATATAGAAATACCCACAAATGAAATGATAGTTGACTGTTGACAAGTGAAGACAACTGTTTATAGTAAAAGTACAATATAGTATAACATTAATATTGATAGTGTAGCCCAAATTATGTGGTCCTGTTTGCATTCAGATTTAAATTAGTCTGTCAATCGAATACATTTTTTAATTGAATTTATTACATGCTATGTCGATTAATTAATCACAATCAATCACATATTATATTTGTTGAAAAATGCCCCCAAATATAGATCATACAAAACTGTTTGTTGCCGGTACAGCTGTACATTGTCTGTACAACTGGAATTGCACTTATTGCCACCTGCTGACTGCAACTCGCAAAATAAATAAATAAATAAATAAATAAATAAATAAATACTTAAATTGCTCCGTTGATTGAAAAATTCCCTATTATGGAATTTATGTACAATCAGGGGGCATGATTAATTGTGTAGATTTTTTTTAATCAAATGTCAGAGGTCTGATTTAGCACGTTAATTCGGTGCAATTAATTAACGCCTTAATTTGACAGCCTTAAATTAATCCCTGACTTTTGATTGTAGACTGATATCTTTGAAAATTCAAGCACAGTTTGTGACATTTTTGAGATCTCCTCTGAAACTCTACTGAAAACTGTTTTTACTGGAGGTTTTTTACACAGGAGAAAAATGTGAAAATCAGGAGAATTCACCACAAGACTCCATTTTCTCTCAATTTAATCTCATTTTTATCTAGGAAAAACAACTGACATAATGGAGATATCGCACTTGCAATTTTCCTTGTCTTACAGGCATTGCCCTCTTGCTTATGAGCAGAAACTGTAGCTGGGCAGAACCCTTTAGTGAATGCTGAATATTAAATGGCAGCACATCTGTCATGTTGAGACCCTTCCTGTCTTTCTCTGATGCCAATAACCTCCTGCTCTAGGGAGGAGTGTGGCACTGCTGGACAAAGTGAGCAGCAATAAGCACTAATGCCTTCCTGATTCCCTCACATTGTGATCATGCCAGCCTCATTCAGGGCCACTTTGTATGCATCCATGCCCTGCTAGCAGCACAAACACTCAGGACTGGAAGGGCTGTCATCTTCATGGATGGGTCTGCAGACTTTTACATATGCTGTATGCATAATGCCCAGTTGGCCATCCCTCCCTGCACCCCTTGATCAAATGATTGATGTTTTGCTGTCACCACTCTGAGAAAGCACTAAGCGAGTCGCAGTTCTCTCTGCTCGGGCTCACCTGAATGTTTTATTTTTCTATTTGTATTTAAAACAGTAGAGAGAGAGAGAAAAAAAGATTTGCTTCTCCTCTTAGTCCAAAAAAGGGAAAAGCAGCATGGTGTTAAAACAATGGAATGTTTTGTGTGGATTCAGGAATGTATTTACACATTATCACACAATATAATACTGATAAATATTGATATTCAGTACAACAAAATGGTTCATATTTACTAATTTACATTTTAGACACAATTATGGCCAGTTCTTATGTTTATTTTTGCTCCGTAAATAAAATTAGTTCCAAATGAAGCCAAAGCAGGCTTAATCGTTGTGTATTGTCGAGCAGCACACAGACTGGCAGCCTGTCTAGAATTCTGCAAACAGACTATGGACTGAAACAAACAGTGAAGCATCCTGGTGTGGTTATACAAAATATCAACACTCTTGTAACGCTGCTCATCCAATCAGATTAGAGGACCAGAACTAACTGTAAAGGAGAGTGCATGGGAAATTACGTCCTCACAACCATGGCATTCTGTACTTTCATGCCCCTGAGTTAAGGACAGGGAGGCTGAAGGAGGTTCAGTTTTGACAAATGGAGCCACTAAGCTGCTTTTCTTCCCTCAGTGTGCTTCTTTAGAGCCCTAGAGAGAAATACACCGCTGCCTGGGGAGATACAGCTGGTTAGAGAATGCACTCCTGGCTCAGGAATGTGTGTGTGTGCATATGCTTGTGAGCAAGGGTGAGGGTGTAAGAGCTGAGGGGGAAAAATCCTGCAGCCCAGATAATCATTTTCATAGAGAAAATGTATGAAACATGGGGAAAATTTACCTTGGAATTCTGTCAACATTTATTCACCCTCATGTAGTTCCAAACCCATATGACTTTCTTTCATCAGTGGAACATGAACCCTTTTCCAGGGTGCCCTTTTCCATACAATAAAAAGAAATAGTGATGGACACTGTCGAGTGCCCTTAAAGACTAACAACACAAAAGCACAGTAAAAGCACTTGTGTGTTATAAAAATATATATATTTTTAAGTCTTCTTGTCTACAATTTAAGTCGTTATTCACAAAATCTTGCCCTCAGCAGTTTTTTTTTTTTGCAGGTCTGTACAGGGGCTCTTTGAATAATCCATCTAACTAGCTAACTGCTCAGTTATGCAGCTTCATCCATAATCTAGCCATTTTTGAGAAACAATAATCTGATATTTCAGTGAATTGAAAATTTATGTATGAGCAATTCCAGAGTCTTTAAAGTCTTTCTTCTCCTGAAGCCTCCATTTATATTCAACTGAGAACAATCAGCAGAACATTTCAGGCAAATGCATTGTAATCAGTGCTACAAATAGAGACTTAATCACAATAGCTGGGCACAGGAGTCCATCAGGAAGAAGTCATAAAGTAAGAGTCTTTCTGATTTGATCCTGGCAGCACAGGAAATGTCCGCCCAGCAATTCCTCTTTTCAAACTTATCATTCCACTGCAGTACGTGTATAACCACAGAATTCAGAATGACAGTAGAAGAGAAGGCTCAAGGAAAGAGAAAGTGAAATGAACAGACAGCGAGAGGGAGATTTAAAAGAGGAAGAAACAAAGAGAGAACGAAACAGGCTCTTACATTTCAGCTCTAAACGGATGAAATCTGTGTTCCCAAGGTTTTCTAGGAAGACGCCATAGGGAGCGGAGGTCTTGAAGTAAAATGAGATGTCAGCACTTGTTTCTCCTTGAAAAGTGGAGAAGTGCAGATATGAGGAGGGTGTATTGAAGGACGCTGCATTCCAGTAGCTTCCTGTAAAACAAACCAGAGATCAGGCCAAAGTTGAGTTTAAATTCTGTCACAAAAGTCTGCAGTCAAGATCCCCTTAATCTAATACCTGAGAGATGAACCACATTAAATCTTCATGAAAATCACAAAAGCAAAGCTTTATCTAACACAGAATGACTTATCGCCTTTCTTCGCTGCATAAAAACTAACATGAGCATAAATTCCCATGCAGGTACAGGTTGGTTTATGCTGGTTTGGTGCTGGTCAAGTTGGTGGACCAGCAACGCCTAAAAATGAAAATTCTGTCATCATTTATACACCCTCATCTTGTTCCAATCCATAATACTCACTCTCTCTCTCTCTCTCTCTCTCTCTCTCTTTTTAATTTTTTTTTTTTACTTGTGGAACAAGATTAGATGTTTATGAAAAAAAGAGCAGTGTCAACATTCTTCAAAGATTCTCTGGAAGAAAGAAAGTCATACAGGTTTGAAATTATATGAGGGTTAAAAAGGCTTTGTTCTCACAGCAGGATATATCAGATTTTTTTTCTCAAATCAGGTTATATGTGGACAAATGTGATTGTTTTCTGCTTTTGCTAGCAATTCCACATTAGATGTCATAGTAATGATGCAAACTTGCCTGCGTTCACCGTGCGTGAGTGTTTAGCAAAGGATGTTTTGCCAATTTATATGTTTTTCATGAGGGCAGTATCCAAATATGAACACATTCGTCACAGACAACAGCTTAAAAAATGGGAGAGGACGCAGATACAATGTTTGTTGCTGCTAGGGCTTACAACTGTCCCGCATTTGGCCAAAATTACGACGTCCCATACATGATGCCTTTTGTCCTGTATTTTAGCAGGCACCAAAGCATCCCGTATTGAAGGCTTTGTGGTCCCTATTGAAGCATAAAATGGTTGGACAGTGAGACACTTGAAGAGGACCCCCGTCGTGTACTGATGCGTTCAAACTGCTCAAGCGTCCTGCATTCCAGAGAGACGTGCATTATCTTTATACCTGTACCCGGTCCTGCTCGACCTGCTCCAAGCGGGATTCGAACCGGTGGCATGGGAGGCGGGCATGCTAATGAGGAAGCTAAAGGCTACAACCTCTAGCATCAGTTGCTAGTGCACCTCTTGAGGCCAGGGGAGTGAGGTTTACACATACTGCACAGCTATCACGTACCAGCTGGCTCCCGTTACATACCTATATCTCTTTGTAGTGGCTCACAGCCGGTGTGTTACCGCACTATAGCACATCTCTGTGTGTAAAGACAATATCTGTATTATTTTAAAAGATGTTTTCACTGCTTTGGCTGCCCTGTAACATATACTGTACATGACAAACTGTACAGGTGTGTTCCATACAGAAGTGATCATCCCTATCCCCTATTCACCCTCACAGACTTTACCTTTCACTGTTGGAGGGCTAAAAAACAAAACAAAACAAAAAACTCACTTTTTAAGTTGAGCTTTTTAATCATCAATCAATAATCTATTTAATCATACTACATGGTGGCCATCATTCTTATTTTCCCTTCAATGTGCCCTGTGAAGACATTATTTATGCTGTTTGGAAAACAGTATATGTCTTCTCATCGCAACACCTGACAAAACAACCTGTTGCGCATGATAGTAATTAAATTAAATTGCACCATATGAAAGCCAATTACTTTATTTAAAATAATTTATCCATCAAGATGGTCTTTCGCCATCACTTGCTGACATATTATTAGATAGGTGTCCTATCCACATAAAAAACCCCAGCTAATTACATTTTTAAATGCAATTTAATAGATTATTTACTGTATATTATAAGATTGCCAGAGTTTGATACGCATGTTCAGGGAGTGTTATAAGCAAGCGGGTCAGTTAATGAGCGTCGGCTGTTCAGACCAGTTACTGATTTAGGCTATATTAAAAATGTCATGTGAACAACCTTACAAAAAATCAGATTTAAGCAGAAAATCAGATTTGGGTCACATTCAGCTGCTGTTTGAACATTTGATTGTTATTGGATTCCAAACCACTTATGGATTTGGTTTGGATCAGGCTTGTAAAAATGGGATTTTATGTCCTGTTCAGACTACAAAAACCTTAATGGACTTCTTAGGTGGGTAGTAACATGCTACATTGTAATTTTTTTTAACTTTTAGAGTAGGTTTAAAAGTGGGTACTATTTACTCTCACTCAAGTACATTTCTAATGAAAAAAATATACTTTTACTTCATTACAATGGGTGGCATTCCTGTCATAAATTACTGGGTTTAATTTTAATTAATGTGTAATTTATTGAGAGATTATTGAATGGGACTTTTATGACAGTGGAAGTTCACAGCTGCGCACACTGTCACAAACTGTCACTCAAGCATTGCTGAGTCCATTGCTGTGTCCGAAACCACGCACTGTCACAGTATGTACTGCATTTGATGAAGGACGCACTTATCTGCCGGCAAAATAGTACATTCTTTTAGGTATGCATGCGAGTAGTATGAATAGATTTTGGACACCCGGGTACGTGGGCATTGTCTCGTGACACGAATATATGACGTAAGAACAACAACTGCAAAAACTATCCACTCAGGTTTTGTTAAACAAGCACCATTTAAGCACAGGGAACAATTATCTTGGTGTATATATAGCCCTTACAGTTGGAAGAGCCGTCCAACTTGCGATTCACTGCCATTCTTTTAAATCCAGTGTTTTGAACGTGACGTCGCCTCAGCTCCTGAGGGTTTATGGGATCATTAAGTGTCCAGTCGATCCACACTTCAGAATCTCACTGGAAATAGTAGGTCATCCGGGTACTTCTCGCTTACTGCTTCATGAATACTGTGGATTCGGACATACTACTCCATTGGTATAGTGTTTTTGGCATACTATATAGTAGGGAAGTATGGATATTCGGACGCAGGACATCACTGCTGCAGCATCAAGATCTTCAAAGTGAAACACTTTCTTCGCTCCGCACAGTGAAAAAAGAATAGTTTCGTCATGCAATGCCTTCAACACCAAGTCAAGAGGATATTTCAAGATTAACATTGAAGCTCCTACTTATGGCAGCACTCTCAGATGATGATGGTCATTTTCAGGGTGATTTTGTAACATGGGCTCTTCTGACATCAGTTTTTAAGTGTACATTTTTAGATCAGTGCAGCAATAATATATCAGTGCGCTCTGCCCCGCATGTCATGAGCAGAATTTACGCATTTACCCCGCGCCCTCGTGGGGGTACTGGCAACTATCGCAGCTACTTTGGACTGATTAACGGAATAAATCCATGTAAACATCCAAGTTAAGTGTACATGCCTTTTGCTCTGCCGTTCACGTAATTGACATCTAGAGCGTGAACAGACAGCATTTCTGCATGTGCACAGCAAGATGTGTGGGCGCGAGGCGATCGTATGGCGAAGAGAGTGGCTGTGTCCGAAATCGTTCACTCATTCAGTATTTCCTATATAGTGAATGGCAGTGAGTGCACTATATCTCAGCAGTGAGTGAACGAAATGAGTGAGTGAATTCAGATGCTGACATATACACCGAGCGTCGGAGCTCTGGGGCTGTCATAGAAACAACGTCACATATTAATTTTTAAAATACTTGGGCCTTACTTGTTTTTCAGCAACAAAGTTATCATAACCTACATGTTATAACAGAATATTTAAATCATCCACAGAATTATCATTTCCACTATGTGTAGTCTCCTGAGTTAAAATAATATCACCTCAGTGAATTATTTAGTAAATAAAGAATTCTTCTTCTTAATAGCAAAATTCTGTATAAATATTAATAAAGAGTACATTTTAAAATGTATCTATATGTTTTGCATCTCTATATGTGATTGTTATTTTAATCAAGTAATGATTTGTCAAAAAGTAATTTAATACATTCAGCATGAAATAAAACAGTGAATGAAGCAGTAAACCCCCAGCTCGTATGTCTTCCCTGCGGTGGATTATGGGCAATTAACCATCGTCAAGTGTACATCAAATGAACACTCAAAATTAGAGTGCATTGTGGGTAAGAATGAGAAAACAAAAGTAGGGAACGAGTGGCTCAGTCAGAATTCAGACACTCCTACAAAATGGCGTACACCCGAAATAGTGCACTATATACTGTAGTGGATAGGGGTCGGTTACAGACACAGCGAGTGTTCTCTCTTCTTACTGATTAGTGATTCACATTCTTCTCTGCATTTCGCCAGCTGCTGTGAAGGGAGAAGAATACCTAGCAAATATCCACATTAGATATAGTAAGACAAATATTGATCTGTTTCTCACCCACACCTATCATATCACTTCTGAAGAAGTGGATTTAACTACTGGAGTCTTATGGATTACTTTTATGATTCCTTTATGTGCTTTTTGGAGCATCAAATTTTGGCACCAATTCACTTTTCGCATTGTATGGACCTACAGAGCTGAAATATTCTTCTAACAATCATAATTTGTGTTCTGCAGAAGAAAGGAAGTCATACATATCTGGGATGGCATGAGGGTGAGTAAATGATGAGATAATTTTCATTTTTGGGTGAACTATCCCTTTAAAGTGATAGCTCAGACATAATTTAAAGAGCACCTATTATGGTTTTTTAAACGTGCCTAATTTCGTTTTAAAGGTCTCATACAATAGATTTACATGCATCCAAGGTAAAAAAAACACTTTAATTTGCTCATAATTTAAAATGTAGCATCACCCTTTTTTTTTTCCAGTATCAAAAACAACTCGTTCAGTGATCTGTTCTAAAGGTTTCATTCTAAACTCCTCCTTTCAGAGAGCATACTCTGCTCTGATTGGTCAGATGTCCCAGTCTGTTGTGATTGGTCTACCGCTTAGTGTAGTGTTTGAGGGCGGGTCAAAGCTGTTTGCGAGCAGCAAATGAAGACCAGAGGCGAGCTTTTTGTTACCAAATTACGTAAATTAGTACAGGAAGTACGTCTGGAATTACTAACGACTCGTTTCAGGTGTTCAGAATCTGTTCTTTCTTTTGGGAGTCAATAACTCCATTTGTCATGCACTTTCATTTTTGAAACGTTGCAGACTTTTTTACATTCACAAACAGCTATATAACACACTACATGAAAGGTAATATTTGAAAAACCATAATAGGTGCTCTTTAATATTCTGCCATCATTTCCCTACCCTCATGTTGTTCCAAACCCGTGTTACCTTCTGTATTCTGTGGAACACAAAAGATGTTAGACAGAATGTTAGAGACTGACATTCTCGGTCACCATTCACTTTCAGAATATGGAGAAAAAAAAAAAACATTCACTGAAAGTAAATAATGACTAACAAGCTGTCTAATATCTCCTTATTGTGTTGCATGAAAGAAAGAAAGTCATATGGTTTAGGAACAACATGATGGTGAATAATGACAGAATTTCCATGAATAATAATAATAATAATAATGATTCTGTAATACATGTTAAATGTGTATTATGTAATGGAATATAAGGGAGTTAACGTCCATTATGTCATTTGTGAAAGTAACGAGTTACTCACTACTCGATACTTTCTTACACTTACTCAGGTTATTATTTATGTTATTACTTTTATTTCTACTTGAGTAATTATTATTTTTTTTTTAAAGAATTGTACTTTTACTTGAGTACAGTTTTTGGCTACTCTACCCACCTCTGATGGATTTAAGTCAGATAGGCCAAAAAAATCAGATTTTTTCTGCATGTGTGAATATAGCCTAAGTGATGGCAGACCTGCATAATCAAAAAACACTTAGGATGAAAGCCACAAACAAGAGAAAAACAACAATTCAATCGTAGAGGTCAACTCTTCTCTGAAATCTAAGTGGAAATGTACCATTCAGTTAGTTCCTACAGTACCATTATGTACCATGTATGGCAAGTGTTGTGTGTGTGTATGTATAGGCATGTGTGTATTTGTCTGGTGGAATGGAGGTCTTTTAGAGCATGCAGTTCCCCAGAGTCATTTCAAAGCCAGCTTGCCAGCATCTCTTTCCAATAGCTCTCACGGTTTGACCCCCACCCACCTTGTAATAGAGGTGCACTGAATCTCCACTTAGCTGAGTGGAAGTGACAAAAATAAATTGTCATGTCTCTCCGACATGATGAGTGGAGCTGTTTTCAGGTTAGAGGGTTATTTTGGGTGATTGTTGAGCCGAGGGATAAAGTGAGAAATCACTCAAAATCAAATGTAAGTTTGAGGTAAGCTTAAGTTTAGCTCAGACTATCTCCAGGGATTGTCTGTGGTCAGTTATTGGATATCCTGTGGCTGGTGTTAGTGTGTATGTGTCAGTGTGTAGGACATAGAAAAAATAGCAATTTGTGGCCCATCTCTTGTGTGGCATTCTGTTGAAATATCTTCTGGTACAATCTAAAAAGCAGTATTTGCTTCAGAGGTACTTTCTTCCCATATGCAGCATGGAATGGAACGATATGCTACAAAAATAACATACTACTTTTGTTCCTTTCTGAAAACATGGTTTTCTGGTCTCCTAGCATGGCCAGACCAGTTAGTTTGCTATATTTTGGTTGTTTTCGAGGGGTTTTGATCTGGTCAGGCTGGAAGAGTTGATGGTCAGTCATCTAAACCAGCTAAAAACAGCTTTTCCAGGCTTAGATACCAGCTAGACCAGCTTAAACCAGAACCAATCAGCATACACCAGCCTGAGCCAGCACTGACATTCATTGTGGCTTACGCCGATCTTTTCAGTATGGGGTTGAGCGATACATTCAGCTAAATGCTGAGGCATACACATTTTAAAACAAACACTAAATGATTGATATACATTGCTAAATCACACACACACATGCATGCATGCACGCACACACACACACACACGCACACAAACTCATAGATACAGCTAGACACTCATTAATATTGACTCATGTTGCAGAGAGATCTGATTTATTTGTGGACTTTCTCTGTGACTCTTATGCTTTAAATCACGGTGCTAAATAATGCTGGTTCTCTCTCTGCTATAATGTCATGCATAAAACAGAACTGTAGACAGGAAGAAAGAGAATTAAATAGCTCAGGAGGGAGAAAAAAATAATGTGATGGAGAGGAACATTGTGACAACAGGAGGGAGAGATATTAAAGGATGGTGTCATCTCAGGACAGATTAAAACCAAACGAAATCAGAGGAAAGTTTTTAAAAGCATCAATACTGTTTTTGCAGTAGGGGATAATTGTTCCTAACTACATGTATAAAAAAATACTATTTTATGTAGCATTTGTATGAAATTTTGATTTAAATACCACATTTTATTATAATAAATAAATAAAAAAATCTTATGTGAATGTATATCTTAAAAAGTGCTCTGAACTAACATATTATGTCCCTACTACCTGACAGATATCACTAAAATAGTTGTCCTGAGAAATCACACCTCTCCCAATGACATCGCCAAGAAGATCTTTTAGGGCCTTTCCCAGTGATGGTACTAAAGCCCGTTTTAGGTACTTTTCCCCGGGACTAGTACTTTCGCACCTAAGGAACTATAGTTCCTCGAAGCCGTTTTAGGGGACATTTTTAGCTCTTACTATGGGGTAGATACTTTTGGGGCAGATAGGGACTGTGGGAGGTGCTGCAGCCTGTGATTGGTCAAAACTCTGCATTGAGAAAAGAGAGGAGTTCCATAGCCCCCAATAGTAAACAACTAGCTGCTAGCCTGCTATTGAGAGGATTGCGCTAATTTTACAATTCTCTTAACAGAAATAACATATAACAAACAAAGTATCCAAAGAGAATCACCCGTTTCACATATGTGTGTATGTGTATGTGTGACTTCATTGCGTTTTCATTAAAAGAAAAAAAAAGTGATTTCTGGATTACTACTTCGACTTTTTCCAGGGATGACAGATATAAATAATCAGATGTTTATCGAAAGTGGGTAACTGAACTTTATTGTTCACTAAACCATCATTAAATCTAGTTTACATGAGTGAAGTATTGTGTGCCTGTTACTGCGTGGTTAACTTGCATCGAGAAGTAAATGAGTGAGTATTTCAGTACAGTAATTTATGTAGAGTCATAAAAGCCTTTATTGTAAAAGATTGTGTTTATAAATAGGTTTATAGATAATTTTCAACATGTTATCAGCTGAGTTCAGTGGGTGCTGCATGGTTAAAGAGTGCTTTCGCCGCCGCGTCTCAGCTCTCACTCCGGCTGCTGCATGGAGCGGTTTTCGCGCCCAGTTTAAACTGTAACCTGAAGACACAGGCTGCGTCCGAAAACTGGAAAATGCTGCCTTCGGAGGCTGTATAAGGATTCCCTTACAAAAAATAACTGCAGTATAAGTGTGGTAATTTGGACAGAGTATTACTGCAGTTTCCTATACTGCATTACAAGTGTGGTAATTTGGACAAGGTTTTATTGCAATTTTCTATAATGCAGTACAAGTGTGGTAATTTGGACAACATATTATTGTAATTTTGATGCAGTATTACTGCAATTTTCAAAGTCCTTTTTTCAAGGAAAGTCAGTCCACTTGGTGACCATCTTTGAAAGTGCAGCTCCTATCTTCAGTGGGGAAAGACTGAAATCTCCAAGACGGTTGGCCAATATTACGATTAAGACAATATATCAAATCAGCAGTATAATCTGACAACAGTGGTATCATTAATTGTGCTTTTGCTTGGATTACACAAAAAAATTCAATTTTTCAGGCAGGTTCGGCTAATGACATACATTGATTGACAGGTGATCTCTCTATCCAAAAGCTAATTGGCTCTTTTACCTGTAAGATGGGACTTCCTTTTCAACATCCATTGGCTGTTAGGCCTTCCAATTTCTCCTATTTATTTAAATAGAAGTGTTCTGTCTCTGCTAAATAGTCTCTGGTACTGCAGTAATACTGTGTCCAAATTACCACACTTGAACTGCAGTTATTTTTTGTAAGGGTGGATGGAGGTAGGATGAAATAAGGTGCTTTTTAAACTGTTCAGAGAGTTCCATTCATCCAAAAACACTGTTGTTTAAATCATAAGGCAGCTGCCTACGTTTTCCGATGCAGCTAAAGTTTGTATAAAACAGCCCTAAACAAAAGTGTAGCTCCGATCCCGGCATCCTCCGTCTGTGTTATTGATTTTGTTGTTATTGTTGCTATTGAAATGCACATGCAAATAATATCAGAAAAATACTAGATGACGTCACTACGGTGGTTACTTTGTGAGTGCGAATGCAACAGGGGAAAAGTCTCCTTGGGTGTTCCGTTCCTTGTAAGAGTTCTCATCTAGAAAGTTACTAAGGGAAAAATACCAGGACTGTTGGTGGCTTATAATACCTGGAGAGGGCTTTTTGCCAACAACACTTCCAGCTTCGGCCACTGGGGACAGTGATTTCGGTAAGCACAGACCGATTTCAGCAGCAGAACTTTCTACCTACTGTTTCTGAATTCACTGTTTTCAGTCTGTAAAAACATCAAGTCTGTAAGTGAGTTAGATATTCATTCAATAGCCACTCTGATAACTAAATGATTCAAACTGATAACTAAAGTATTTTTTGACAGATTAATTGAAAGAATCAGCGGTTGTGCATTGGTTGTGCTGTTTGTTTTTGCTTGCAATCAGAAATTCCATGCAAAAATGTGTTGTCTATTAATTGTTTTTATGTTACTGTATTTTGCAGTTCCCAGTCTTTTTATCTTATCACAACATTCTATTCAGACAGCATGAAGTCCAATTTATTTTGCCGTAGTGCAATAGATTCAGCAGCGGCACAGCACTGCAGCTGAATATCAGTGCAGGAAACAATAGTGTGTACCAGCAAAATCTTTGCACCAATGCCAGCAAAGTCAAGGACTCATACGGTACCTCTTCACAGCCACCTATGCCAGAATTCTCTTTAGAAACCCAAGTGCTTTCTGTATAAATAAAAAAACTCACAAACTTTATCCAATGTATATGTTTCCTTTTCAAGTTCAGTAGTGTTTACTTGTACTCTGAATTGATCACCCAGCTCCACCGTGTTTCTGTGGCGACTATCCATTTATGTTGATAGTAGGAGAACAGGAGAGGGCTATGAGGCCATAAGGGAGGTCTGGGCTTATCACAGCAGCACAGGAACAGCTCTGGATCGAGCTTGCATTCAAACTGGCTGAATGTAAGACCAGCCTTCGGCCTATCTTTAAAGCTCTATCCATTAACACCAAATGTTCCATTGTGTATGCACTTCATTATTCTTTGATTTGGGAAATTTTCAATGGAAGCCGATGTTTTCCTGAACAACGTGAGAAGTTTTTCAATCAGGCTAATAAAAGCGGTATACAGTACATGGCAGATGGAAGCAGATCAAATATGGCAACTGCCTAGTAGCAAACTGTAGCAAAACAATTCTGATCGTATGTGTGCACTTTAGTAGAGCAGACATTTTCAATCCATTCTCTATGGGAGCTGAGCAGCATGCTCGCATTGGGGATTGTGCAACTGACAGCAGAGCGAAACAAGTAGTGAAAGCATCCACATGTTTAGAAATTCTTCACTTTTGAGAGGTAAAAAAAGAAAAAAAAAAAGAAATGGTGGGCGGCAGCCAATCACTGTGAGGTAGGGGCAGTGTCACCTGGCATAAGCATAAAAAAAATAAATAAAAATAAAAAAACGTTTCTGGTGGATTCAGTGCTTAAATAAATAGTTTGCATGTTTATTTGAGAACTTGCATTGCTTTTAGCACTAAACAATGCAAGTTCTCACATGAACATGCAAGTCACTCTGAACATACTTCTCTCATGGCACTCATGAATGTGCAACAACGTTAAGATTTTCACTGAAACAATTACTTAAATTTGTTTTGTTTGCATTCGGAAGACATGAAATATGATGCACAAGTTGAATGGACTACTTTTATGATACTATTGGATCATTTTTAAAGCTTTAAAGTGAGTCACTATCAACTCCCATTGTACTGAAAGATGGACTGGAATATTCATTAAAAATATCCTTTTGTGCATTGCATAAATTTTATTCAAATTTCAAATATAGTCAGCACACTTTTATTGTAGCTCAGCTGTGGCAGGGTTACAAAACGTGTACACAATTGGCACCTTGTGTGATTAAGGCTGGGTATTGATACAGATTTCCTGATTCAATTTGATTCCGAATAACAAGCTCTCGATTTGATTTCGATTCGATTCAATATTGATTCATATGGGTTTATTTCATTTATAATGTCCATTTTGCTTACATATAAAAGATATTATCTCCAGCTAATGCTAGTAATTATACAGGGGACCTTTTAACTAGGTACATTAGAAAAATGTTAATTTTACTAATTACATTTTATTACTTTTTCATAATTTTGGTCACATTTAGGCTCTTTAAAATGAACAAATAAATGTAATCAATCAATAAATAAGATTTTATATTTCATACATTATTTTGTTACATATTCATAGTTAAATTGCATAATTTGTACTATTTATAAATATTTACATTGATTTGTTGAACACATGCTAAAACCAGTACTGTCTCTTTAACAAAAAAATAAAAAAATAAAAAATAAATAGCATTTCTGTAAACAGCGCCTTTAAATGAGCGCATGTTAACTAGAGAGGATGCATGATTAGAATAATAAAAAAAAAATTGTCATTGTTTTTGATCAACAACTGACTGTAAAGAACAGAAAGGGAATAAAAAGAGACAGCATTCAATGACAAATGGGTTGCTTGGATCTCTTCTTGGACACACATTACACTAAACAACTTTTACTATCAAACCCGCTGTGAAAAGATCTCTCTGCTGAACATTTCACGACTAAACTACACAATTACTGGTGAGTGAAATGTAAACATTTACCAGCCAGTAGCCAAATATATTCACTTTAGTCACATAGCGCGAAATTTAGTTGCAAATGCAAGTGATTTCCTCTCATTGTAGTAGAGGGTTGCGCATTTAATGAAAGATTGATCTTGGGATTTAAGAATCAATATCGAGATTGTTCAAATGAAGATCGCGATTTATCGGGAAAAACTATATGTTTATCAACCCCTATGTGTGATGTATTAATCAGATACACATGTACTGTCTAAACCTGCTGGGCATTATTGCCTGACACACTTCCATCAGTGCCCTTCAGTCATCCAGCTATGGGGTCATCAGCTGGGAGACACCAATCACAGATGTTTCACATTAATTCCAGAACATCTCCTGGTGGTGGAGCAGCAGTCAGGGACATCTCCCTACCATGCCCCACACCTGGATACCAGATCCTTTCCATTGCTTTTAGTTCTTGCATCCCAATCAAGACCTTCCTCCTTTACAGGTCATACTATTGAGTTGAGCACAAGAAAAGAGCCACACTGTTTTGCACATGGTTGTTGCATTTGTGTGTACAGTATGAGTGTTAATTTATTTATACACCACAAGGTGTAGTGGTTTGGGCATTCATATATATATATACAGTATATATACAGTATATTAGGGTTGTAATGGTTCAAAATTCTCATGGTTCGGATTGTATCATGGTTTTAGGGTCACGGTTTTGGTACAGTATTTGTACAATACAGTATTTGCTATGTTCAGGAGAAAAATATATTACTGCCAAATCCAAAGTACTCAATTTGATAAACACTTCAATAGGTTTTCCCTAAATATAAATCATGGTTTTACTACTACAGTAACCATAGTTTAATCATGGTATCTGTAGTAAAATCATAGTAACCACAAAATCAACATGGTTACTGTATATAGACAAATCATGGCAACTATAAGGAAACTACAGTATCACGGTTGTAAAACCATGGTTAATTGTATCATAACCATGATTTCTGCTAAAAAGAAAACCATGGTGACAGAAGTCATTACACTCATGGTTACTACAATATTACTATAGTAAAACCATGGTTAATTTTCATTAGGGTCCTTAACTAAAAAACCCTTTTCTTTTATTACTTAATCAAAATATTAATGTAATGTATTATTATGTATTAATATCACTATTACATAGGTTACAAACAAAGTGCATTTTAAACTCAACTCAACATATATTCAACATTCGGAAGCTGTAGCCTACATCACTATTGAAGGAATAACCTATTAAAATGGATATGAGAAGGGATGTTGTGATGCGGCTCGAGTATTTTAATCATACACTGACATCCCACATCTGTCATATTTTCAACTACACACAACGCGTGCAGAACTGTGATGTCATCAAGTTGACCCATGTGAAACATTGGCAGAGCGTTTACAGATCCATTCAGGAGTATTAGCGGAGGTTGGAACTGCGCTTGTCTTTCTGATGCTTTGTTTTCTTCGCCAAACCTTGTGCTTCAGATGCATCATTAAACTTGAGGTGAACCGCGGTACCAATGCTTACCGAACCGTGGGTGGTGAAAATATATATATATATATATTTTAGCATAAATAATGACTTTATTGACTGTGTATTTAAAGCAAATCATAGACAATACTGAAGAAAACCACAGAAGCTGTTAATTTTATAGAGACACCCCTTAAACAGTAGACCTCTGGATCTTTTGGTTGGTATTTAGCAGGTTTGTTTCTGTGCCAGTAAAAACCGTGGTCAGTTTAGTATATAGTGCTGACCCCATAGATCCTCTATCTTTGTCTTTAATCAAGGATGTAATGGAATGTTACAATGATTTTTTCAAAACATCTCAATTTCACACGTCACTTCTGATTAGGATTTTTTAGGAGTTATGAGCGATGTCCAGATGTGATTTTTTTTAACTGATTCAATAAGATTTTTAGTGTTCTTCAAGGTGTGACAAAAGTGAAAGAATGTTTGAACATTCATTGTGTGTTTAAATATAACAAAGTGAAGGACAACAAGATCATGTAATCTGGAACACGTCTAAAAGAAATCTGGTGTACAGTGATGCATAACGCTAAATCAAGTATTAGTTTCAATGAAAGCTTAGACTCTTTAGATTCTGCAACAGTCTAGGCAACCTTATAAGAAATAGTTCATTCAAAAATGAAAACATTTCACACAAAGTTATCATACATGCATCAAGCACGTCAAGGAAGACTGCTCCTTAAAGCAACCAACATGAATCGCTTTAGAAAGGTACATGGAGGGTTTAAATGGGGATGAATTGGCAGATGTAGATACAAGACTTGAGGCAAATCCAGAGCCAGTGCCAGATCCACAGATGCTGCTTGACTGCACACACACACACACACACACACACACACACACACACACACACACACACACACACACATTTGTCGAATACTAATATTACAGATCATACAGCTAACTAATCTGTTTCCATTTGTGATGAATTACAGCAATTTTACTAAAAAAAGTTGCTTATTTTTTAGAGTATTCTCCTGCTTAAAAGTGTTTTTACGAAGGAAAAGGCCTCTTCTCTGTTAGAACAGACTAGCTATCAGACTACACCTACCACCCTCCTTATCTGATCCTTAAACCAATCACCCAACGGAGAGAGGACCAGGAGAGCAACGTGAGAGACACGTCGCGAGACTGCATCAGCCGACCCTTCAACACATAGCTTCGCATGGTTTCTCTCCCCAGCTCTTTGAGTTTTGTATTTTGGAACATTGGCAGTGCTGTTATACAAGTGTGCACCTGACGAACGTTGGGCAATGTTCAGTCGAGTTGAGCGCATGAAAAGAGCCACACTGTTTTGCACATGGTTGTTGCATTTGTGTGTACAGTATGAGTGTTTATTTATTCAACATGAGGTGTAGTAGTTTGGGCATTCATATGGGGATGTATTGGCAGACGTAGATACAAGACTGGAGGCAATTCCAGGGCCAGTGCCAGATCTACAGATGCGGCATGACTGCGCGCACGCACACACACACACACACACACACACACACACACACACACACACACACACACTATATTACGGTAGTAATATTACTAATTTAACATACTAGTGTGTTTATAAAGCTGAACCATTGACAAGTCACCACAAGATAGGTGTTTACTATCCTTGTAAACACAATATGCTGGGATTTACTATCCTTGTGGGGACATTTACCAAATACTAATATTACAGATCATACAACAACTAATTTGTTTCCATTTGTGATGAATTACAGCAATTTTACTCAAAAAAGTGGCTTTTTTTTTACTGCTTAAAAATGTTTTTCCAAGGAAATAAACTTCTATGAATGTACAGCTTTCAAAACAACTTTAAGATAAAGAATAGACAATAGTCATGAGAGAGGGTGCTAAAATAATTTCAAAGGTTTCAGGTATCAAGGTCCAGCGCAGTTTATCAGACAGCATACAAACAGATTGATGGAAACTGTGAAGCAGTAATTGTCTTTTGTGACCAAAGAATTCATTCAGACTGTTAATTTTGTACAAGGAACAATAATATGATAAATGTGGCCTGCATCGGTGTGCAGTCACACCTTAAAAATGTTGCATAAGGTGATATTTATGCTTTGCTAAGAAGCTTAGTGGGAATTCTGTGACCAGGTACTTTGCTATGCTGTGAATAGAACTGACTAAAATCATGTGTTTTGCGAAAGTGTACATTAGGCGAAAACCCAAAATATCTTGGAAGGTACAGCATATCTACAGTAAAGGTTGGCTGTAACAGTATATTGTTGATGGTTTTCTCCTTAGCAGGGACAAGAAGCACTTGTCAGAACAGAAGGGAAGATGGATGATACAACATACATTAAACAACCTGCAGCCCTCTGCCAGGAAGGTGGAAATTGGAGAATTGTTCTCCTCTCAGCAAGACCGTGACCCAAAGGAACAGTTACTGGCTGAAGGACAGGAGGGTCCTCGAGTGGCCCATTCAGAGTTAATCTGAAATCCCATGGATAGCTTTTCGGAATGGCTGGTCACCTTGTAGTTTGACAGAGCTTAAAGGGATACTTTGCCCAAAAATGAAAATTCTGTCCATGTTTTTCTCCAAACCTGTATGACTTTCTTTCTTTCATGGAACACAGAAATGTAAAAAAGTATTCACATGGTTTATTTGCCATAAAATGAATGTGAATAGAGACCCCAGTTGGTCAAGTTTAAAAAAAAAAAAAACAGAAAAGTAATCGATACGTCTCTCAAATGTGTACTATATTCCAAGTACTCTGAAGCCATGCAGACACTTTCTGTGATGAACAAGGTTATCGTAAACTAAAACTAAAACTAAATGTAAAACAATATCTTCGTAAACTGAAATAAAAAATAAAGTAATTGGAAAATTTTTAACTAAGATACATTTTCATGGCTCTGAAACTACCTCAAATAAATAAAAAATAATCAGAAATAAAATTTTTGTTTGTATTTTTATTGCGGTGTGTTTTTAAGCCTTTAAACCCGCCATTACCGTAACAGGAATATGCAACTAGAAGGTGATAACAGATGGCCCATAGACCTCACTGCAGCACAGAGAGGGAATCACTACCATCATGGAGAGAAGAAAAGCAGGTAAAAAAAACATGCAAGTTGTGTCTGAGACTTTTAAAATTATGACACATCAGCTTCTGCACCAGATGGCTCAAACTACATGGACTTGGATTATGTTGATTCTGATTATTTTGAAAACAATGCTGATGAGGAGGAGGGAAAGGATTATTACCTTCGTGTTGGGCCTTTGTTACTAGGACATGTCAAGCATTCAATTGGGAAAGAAAATATGGAAAAAGCCAAACTTAAACAAATATGTTTGATGATGGCAAAAGCTCATTTTCTGTTGTACCAGTGAAACATATGTGAATAAACCTACATCACTTATACACGATAAGATTTATTAACGCATTTTTTCTCACATACTATTAATAAATTTGCTTAACAGTGTTTCCCACAGAATTTTGTGAGACTGTGGTGGGTGGACCTCCAACTCTCTAGGGGGGTCTGGGGCATGCTCCCCTGTAAGAAACATCTGTATATTATAAAGTTAAATGCATCAATCTGGTGTACTTTGAGAGCAAAATTAAGAGGCTAGTTCTATGAAGGACTTTGTGCTCTTGTAAACAATGTTGTGGTCTAGTAATAATTTAATCATAAACACATTGGTTGTATAGATATGAATGGTGATGACACGGCAAAAAAGTCACACCCACAAAGTATAGTAAATGAGATGGAGTTATACGCAGTTCAAAAACTGAACTGAAACTACTCTGACCTACTGCCCCTTTTTCTGCTGTCGAAATCACCTACTGTCCCTCCCTCAGGGGAGGCTGTCTCCCCTGCTGCCCCTATGGGAAATACCTGCCCTGCTGCCCCTCTCTGAATGTCTGTCCCTCTATGAGAGTCAAGCTGTCTCTCCTGCTGCCCCTGCTGTCTCTTCTGCTACCTGGAGAAGCTGTCTCTTCTGCTACAAAGAAAAAAGTAACGTTAAAATTCCACTGTTACTCCAGTTTATTTCTTGACAAAAGCCTGTGAATAATCTGTTTCACTACTGACTTGCCATCTAACTATGCTAGCAATCCTAGCTAGCTACCTCTATAGCGGTTTCTTCCTCATCTGGTGGTGGATTTCACTCTCTCTTCTTGAAATATTTAAAAATACTCATTATCTAAAATCAAGGGTACAAACATTAAGCTTAAAACAGTAGCGTTACTTCAACTTGATTAATTAACATTACAAATAGCCTAAAGTTACATGATGAGCTAACTTGCCCCTCAGATGCTGAAAATAGCGAGGAGAATGACAGCTAACGTTGTTAGCTAACGTTAACATTACCTAACTTAGCTAACGTTAGATAATGTTACCTATTTACTGTTGTACATTGATGAAAACAATTGTGTTTGGACTAGTGGATAACTGCAGTGGATACCGTTAACCGCAAAGGGTGAGTCATTAGTTGACTGTCATGTACTACAAATAAATATTATTTAAATAAAATAAAGAAGTTGAATTTTTTTTTTGCAAAATCATTGGTTTATATCTTTTGGTAAAATCTTTTATATCAACCCCTTCAATGTCCCAAATTGGAAACTCAGGTATCTCTACAATTCTAAGTTTCCCACTAGTTAATACTACTTTGCTTGATCGTTCATGTGCTCGGAACTGGTAATTACGATTTTTCCGACTCCACTTGAAGGGCACATCTATTATATACTGTAAAAATGTTCTCTGATTAGTCTAAAACTGAGAATTACTGTTGCTAAAATTATTTATTTTAGAATTTATTAAAACATTTAAATTCTAAGTTATTTATTAAGCTATTAAGCAAAAAAGCATAGCTCAAAATATTTCAAGGCCATATCCAGTATTGTATGTATGTACATGATTCATTGAATCAAATTTTTAGTATTCGATGTTTTGGGGGTTATATACAATTTAAGCTCAGTTAAAGCAATAGTTCACCCAAAAATGAGAATTCTCTCATCATTTAGGCCTACTCACCCATGCCATCCCATCATTATGCCATCCCAGATGTGTGTGACTTTCTTTCTTCAGCAGAACACAAATGAAGATTTTTTAGAAGAATTTCACAGCTCTTTTGGTCCATACAATGCAAGTGAATGGGTGCCAAAATTCTGAAGCTCCAAAAATCACACAAGTTAGCATAATTTTTGGGTGAAATATTCCTTTAAACAGTGGTTCCCAACCTGGGGACCACGTACCCCCACTTGGTGTCTCCAGAGCTTCACAGGGGGTCGCCAAGCTCTCTCTGTTTTGAGGGTTACAAGAAGAAAATAATTGTATGTGTGAAAAAGTTACAGTTATTTTCTGTAATAAAGCACAATCAAATAGGGCCAGTTTTGAGTATTTTAATAATATTTAATTGTTTATGAGATATATGAAAAAACAAGAAATACTGTATGTCTGACTTAGGCTGTTTTTTAAGGCGTGCATCGCCAAAGTAGGATATATGTTTTTTTTTTTAAAGACGCTGCAAAATTGCTTGTTCTATGTACAGTACTGAACAACGATCAGAAAAAAAACAGGCTAGCTAGTCAAACAAAAGCAACGACTATGGCAAAGCTTCAGGGAGAAGAGAAAAACATAAGTGTTAAAAAGAAAACGTCTTGGTTACTGATGTAACCTCTGTTCCCTATCTGTCACTCACTCGACGTTGTGTCGATGTAGTGACACTAGGGGTCACTTTTGGGAGCCCGAGGCACCTCTGGTCTTTGATAAAAGGCCAATGAAAATTGGCGAGTGGTATTTGCATGCCACTCCCCTGGACATACGGGTATAAAAGGAGCTGGTATGCAACCACTCATTCAGATTTTCTCTTCGGAGCCGAACGGTCATGCTCATTGAGCTGAATTCTACTGTTCATTCACCTCTGCTGGATCTGACGGCGCATTTCAGTGGCTTCTCCCTCCTCTGCACTGGTGCACTGCAGAGAACGCCCTTGGGCGCTTCGGCAGAAAAAAAGAGAGTATATTTTCTGAAAGAGCTTTTTCCTCTAAAAGATTATATTTCTCTAAAAGAGCGGCACACATGGAATGTCTTTTTAAAGACGCGTCTTTTTAAAGATGCCTTTCCGATTGTGTGTTATTCCTGGTTGCGGTCGTTATCTCTCAACTTCGGATGGTCATGATCACTGTCTTTCGTGTCTGGGCGCGACCCACACGGAGGCAGCGTTTTTGGGTGGTTCATGTTCTCATTGCGAAAACATGACCATGGCAACGTTGTGGTCGCAGCGTGCTTTCGTAAGAAAGCAAGCCACCCCAGCGGCTCCCTGCCTCGGTCCTTCTACGTACAGGTATGAGGCCAGTGCAGATAGCACTGGGGGCGATTTGGGGAACCCAATGGGATCGCCTCAGCAGGGTATCCCCCCGCGGACCTCCCATTCCCCAGCACGCTTGTCTGCCCCAGTCGGGCTTCCAGATGAGTCCGCTGGCTCGTCTCATGGCGAGTCTGGCCTCTTGTTCGGAGCCCACGAAGCTGATGAGCTCTCAAGCGCAGCATTGGAGAGCAGGCATGTCCAGTCGGACGCAGAAGCCTCAGCTGGGCTCCCCCCCTCGGGGACGATTGCCCAGTCACAGGCTGATGCAGAAATGATGGACTTGCTTTCCCGGGCGGCCGCGAGTGTCGGGTTAGAGTGGAACCCTCTGCTCTCCCCTGAAACCTTGCGGCTTGATGATTGGTTCCTGGGCTCGCGGAGCCGCTCAAAGCAGCAACACCCCGCTCCAGAGCCTTTCTTCCCGGAAGTGCACGAGGAGCTGACGAAATCGTGGGAGGCACCTTTTACTGCCCGGCCACGATAGCGGGGTGGCCAGGGGCTATACGGCGATTCCCTGGTGGATAAGGCGCTCACGGTGCACCTATGCCCGCAGAGTGCTGCCACCTGGCACGGACGCCCTAAGCTCCCATCCAAGCCCTGTAGGTTCATGTCGTCCCTGACGGCTAAAGCCTACAGCGTTGCTGGACAAGCAGTCTCTGCCCTGCACGCCATGACTCTCCTGCAGGTCCACCATGCCAAGGCGTTGAAAGAACTGCACGAGGGTAGTTCCGCCCCAGATTTGATGCAGGAACTGCACTTGGCGACTGACCTCGCTCTCCGAGCGATGAAGGTCACGGCGCGGTCTCTCGGGCAGATGATGGCCACATTAGTGGTCCGGGAGCGCCACCTTTGGCTCAACCTGGTCGAGATGGGTGAGGCCGACAAGACACGGTTTCTTGCTGCCCCCATTTCCCAGGCTGGCCTATTCAGCGACACCGTCAAGGACTTTGCCCAACAGTTCTCGGTGGTGAAGCAGCATACGGAGGCTATCCGGCACATTCTGCCCCGGCTCGGCTCAAGATCCTGCATCCCGTCTGCTTGTTGCCAAGGGCGTCCCCCTGCGGTGACTGCACCGGCTCCGCCGCAGCCCGCCCCTTCGGCCCGGCCCTGGCGTGGAGCCCAACGCAGGAAGCAGACGCAACCCGTCTCATAGTCAGCTGCTATGGACCCATGGAGGTCGTCAAAGCGCCCCTGAGACGGGTGACCCAGGGACGAAGAAACCCACTCACCTGGAGCTGGTAAGAAGACCACTCCATCCCCAGGTGGAGGGACGGGTGGAAAATCTTTTGTTGCCTTTACTTTGATTTCACCACATGCCCAAGTGGCTGCGGTACCCAACAATCCAGCAAAAGAGCGGTTTCCTTCCTCCCTGGGTCACATACCCGGTGCGCACAGTCGTCATCTCGACTACCGTCCATGGGTTTTTCCTTGCAAGATTGGCGCTCCAGCGGTGGTCTTCCCGCCCCTGAGCACTCAGCTGTGGCACACAGCCGCCCCCGATGTGGCAGTCTCCATGGGTTACGATGACAGGCCTCTTCCTCCCCTGTCCCAGGCTGTTCCGGGGGTGGTCACAAAGAGCCAGGTAAGTGCTTCGATGTCCCTAGACTCAGCACGGCCACAACGTGGTGTGGTACCTCGAGCTCCATTGCATTGCATTGGCACATCAACTGCCTCGAATTGTTGGCAATTCTGCTCGTCCTGCGGAGGTTTTGGCCGTTGATCCAGGACAAGCACATGTTAGTTCGGACAGACAACACGGCGATGGTAGCATATGTCAACCGCCAAGGCAATGCCCTCGGCATAGACGCGCTGGCACACAGCTGGCCCCCTGGCCTGCGCAAATATGCGTTTCCCCCAATGAGCCTACTTGCACAGACCCTGTGCAAGGTCAGGGAGGATGAGGAGCAGGTCATCCTGGTAGCACCCTACTGGCCCACCCAGACGTGGTTCTCGGACCTCACGCTCCTCGCAACAGCCCCCCCTGGCGAATTCCCCTGAGGAAAGACCTTCTTTCTCAGGGACGGGGCACCATCTGGCACCCGCGACTGGACCTCTGAAACCCCTGGACGGGACGCGGAAGACCTAAGCGGTCTACCACCTGCAGTGGTAGACACAATCACTCAGGCTAGGGCCCCCTCTACAAGGTGCCTGTATGCCTTTAAGTGGCGTCTGTTCGCTAAGTGGTGTTCTTCCCGACGGGAAGATCCCCAGAGATGTGCAGTCAGATCAGTGCTTTCCTTCCCGCAGGAGAGGTTGGAAGGGAGGCTTTCCCCTTCCACCTTGAAGGTGTACGTTGCCGCCATAGCAGCACACCACTACGCAGTCGACGGTAAGTCCTTAGGGAAGCATGACCTGATCATCAGGTTCCTAAGAGGCACCAGGAGGCTGAATCCCTCCAGACCGCACCTTGTTCCCTCATGGGACCTCTCTGTAATTCTTCAGGGTCTACAGAGAGCCCCCTTTGAGCCTTTGCAGTCAGCCAAGCTTAAGGCACTCTCCTTGAAGACTGCCCTCCTGACCGCCCTCACTTCCATCAAGAGGGTAGGAGACCTGCAAGCGTTCTCTGTCAGCGAAATGTGCCTGGAATTCGGTCCGGGCTAATCTCACGTGATCCTGAGACCCCGACCGGGTTATGTGCCCAAGGTTCCCACAACCCCTTTTAGGGACCAGGTGGTGAACCTGCAAGTGCTGCCCCAGGAGGAGGCAGACCCAGCCCTGTCATTACTATGTCCGGTGCGGGCTTTACGCATCTATTTGGATTGCACGCAGAGCTTTAGGATCTCTGAGCAGCTCTTTGTCTGCTTTGGTGCACAGTGGAAAGGAAGTGCTGTCTCCAAGCAGAGGATCGCCCACTGGCTCATTGAAGCCATAACTATGGCATATCATGCCCAGGACATGCCGCCCCCAGTAGGGCTACGAGCCCATTCTACCAGGGGTGTAGCGGCCTCCTGGGCCCTGGCCAGGGGTGCCTCTCTAACAGACATTTGCAGAGCAGCAGGCTTGGCCACACCCAAAACCTTTGCAAGGTTCTACAGCCTCTGGGTGGAACCGATTTCGTCCCAGGTAGTGGCACGCAATACAAGCGGATAAGCCTAGGATAGCCGGCTGGGTGTATCGCTTGCACATAGCGCCTTCCACCTCCTTTTGAGCTGAAGACATGTGCCATTAATTCCCAGTAGTGTTCACAAACTTTGTTCCCTGGTTGACTTCCTCCGAGCCCTGTGGCAGTCGAGTTCTCGGAGAGACTCGCTGCCAGCCCAGTACATGTGCTAACTAAGAGTCCTGTTCTGGGGTAGGTGCTCCGCATGTGGCGGTTCCCTGTAAGGCTAACCCCATGCAATATATATCTTCCACTAATTTGTTTCCCTGTTAGCAAACTGCGTCTTCCTTGGGCAGAGCCCCTCTGCCCCAATCTCCATGTTTGTAGTAACTCCTCCCCCATTGGGTAGGATCTACCTTGGAGACTCTCCACATGGTCGGAAAGACCATGTGACGTATTCTTCCACTTAAATATCCCCCCTCTCTTTGGGCGAGGTGTGGTCTCCCCTTGGGAGGGACACCCCCTGACTAGACCTGGTGGCCCAGTTGGATAATCCCCCTTCTTTTTTAGGGAGTGGAAAAAGAGAAGGGGAAAAGAGGCCATGACTGGGTTAGCCTGTCTCTATCATTTGGGTAGTCGACTTGTCCCCAAAGGGCCGTTCGACACTCATAACTATGTTGGGGGAGGTTATGTGTGGTGTTCCTGCATCAGCCCTGGGTCGGTCCTTCCCTCATGCAGATCTTTCAGCGCCTTGGCCTGGTGGACCTGCATGATGGCCATGGCGTGCAGGGCAGAAGCGGCCTGACCCATGGCCAGGTGAGCCTTCGTCATTAAAGAGGAAGAGAACTTACAGGCCTTGGAAGGGAGCCTTGGTCGGTCGCGCCAGGTGGCTGCACCCTGCGGGCATAAATGCACTGCTACGTCATGCTCTACCTGGGGAAGCTCGACATATCCTTTAGCTGCTCCCTTGTTGAGGGTAGTCAGAATGGACAAGCCCGCGATGCGTGTATGGGAAGAAAAAGGTGCCTTCCATGACTTCGTTAGCTTCTCGTGCACTTCCGAGAAGAAAGGCCATGAGTCGCGCTCTGAGCCCAGAAACTAATCATCCAGCCGCGAACGCTCAGGGGAGGGTGGAGGGTTCCACTTCAGCTCGATGTTTGCAGCCACCCGGGCAAGCATGGCTGCCATCTCAGTGTCCACCTCAACCTGTACCTTACCGCCCGTGGGCAGGAGCTCAGAAGATTCGTCCGCTTTCGATAGCAGAAGCCCACCCTCCGAAGCTGCGACCGATAGCTCATCCTTGTCGCGAGCCGTGAACGACACATTAAACCGCCTGCATCAGGCTGACTGCATCGCTCGACAGCTCTTCCGGATAGAATAAGTGTGCTGGGGGATGGGAGGTCCGCGGGGGCTGAGCCGGCGGAAACGCTCCCATGTCCACATCCAGATTGCCCGCGGTGCTTGCCGACCCGGCCGGCTGAGCGTCAGCCCAGGACAGACCAGGTTTTGGAGCAGCCACGGTGGCTCCTTGCTTCATAAAGAAGGAAGTGAGCCGCGACCGCAATGTTCTCATAAGCATGTTCTCGCAGTGAGAACACAACCCTTCCACGAAAGCCGCCTCAGAGTGCTGGCGCCCACAGGTATCTGGAGGGGAGAGATAACGGCCACAACCAGTAGCACAAACGCGGAAGGACATCTTTAAAAAGACGCCAAGCGTTTGCGCGAGCTCTTTTAGAAGAAAATATACTCTTTTGAATATACTCTTTTAGCACCCACAGACTCAGCTGCCGAAGCACCCAGGGGAAGCACAACACTCAACTGTGCGAGGGTGACCGCAGATATGCGGCGTAAGAATCCAGCAGCGTAACGAAAGGTGAGAGGATGAACACAACATGCATTCAACTCCGAAGAAAAAATCTGAATGAGTGATGCACGCCATCTCCTTTTATACCCGTATGTCCGGGGCGGAGAGTGGCAAGCAAATTCCACTCGCCAGTTCTCACTGAGCTTTTCTGTTTTAAGCAAAGGTGATTTGGGCTCTCAAGATCGAACCCCTAGTGTCACTACATCGACACAACGTCGAGTGAGTGACAGACAGGGAACTAGGATTTATTTGGTTTTACTTATTTATTTATTTGTATTTATTATGATTTATATGTATCGAATTTGGCTTCAGTGAGGCAATGGACAAAGTGCAAATTGAGCGTGTGATTTGTGGTGAAAGACTAGCTAACGAAACATGAATAGAATGGGTGCGCGATTGAGTTCTCCAGGGTTTGAATGCTAACGGAAAGCATGAAATATTCTCCATATCTTTTCAACATTTACAGATTGGCTGATTACAAGAGATATGACACATTTCAGTAAGTTGTACTCAGGGTTGGGGAGTAATGGAATACATGAAACGGGATTACGTATTTAAAATACAAAATATAAGTAACTGTATTCCACTACAGTTACAATTTAAATAATTGGTAATTAGAATACAGTTACATTCAAAAAGTATTTTGATTACTGAAGAGATTACTTTGCATTTTATTGTCATTTGTTTCATTTAATATTTAGTCCTTTCAGATGGAAAACATTTATACATATAAATGATGCGATCCAAAGTGCATTTGAACAGCGGTGAAACACTTTCTTATGATGCGTTACATTCATACGAGCAGACAGAGGGGTAAGTTTGAAGTAAGTTTGGAGCAGAAGAAACAGAAATAAATCTTGTGTAAATTGTCAGCTTGACACTAAGCTAAAATGCTATTTCTAGCCATTTTACCTGCACATGCTACCAGGCACGATCATATTTTTTTTATAAAGAAAATTCACGTTGGATCATAATTTATTTTTTTGTAGTAAGACCTTTGATATTAGGGCAAAAATCATATTCTTGATAATAATTTTTGTATTGTTTTCCTGTAAAAATATCAAAAAATCCTTAAAACAAGATCAAAACAACAGTGCATAAGATATTTTGGTTTTTCAGAAAATGTATTTTTAACATGTGTATTCTGTTTTACTGTACTGGCAGAGTTTTTATAGTCAAAACAATTGAAAATATCAACCAGTGCTGAAGAAGTAATCCAAAGTATTTAGAATACTTGAGTAATCTAACAGAATACGTTACAAATTACATCTTACAGCATGCATTCTGTGATCTGTATTGGAATACATTTCAAAAGTAACCCTCCCAACCCTGATTGTACTGCACTCTTTCAGTATAAACTCTGATATTCATTTTCATGCTATGTTGGAGAGAGAGCATTGTGCCTCTCCGTTTGAATGTGCAGCTGCTGCCATCTTTCACACAAAGCATTAAAAATATGTATTATTTATTGTTTATTGTTTGGATTTCATGAGAAAATTGACATAATTTGAAGGCTGAGACTCAAATTGAGTTTCTCCAAATAATTTTTTCTGTTTAAATTATGGAACGTGTCACATTTGTGGATATGCAGCTAATGGTAAAACCATACAGTATATTATATGCAGTCTGTATGCAATTTGGAACACAGACAACTATGTTTGTGTTCTCTGGAATAGACAGTCCCCCCAACAAAATTCAGTTTATTTGGTGTGGGAGTTCCGATGTTCCACACACACAGTCTGATGACATCATTATAGGATTATTGCTTGGCATGTATTGCTTTTTCCAACAACTTAACGCATATAGCTTTGTTCCTTCATATCGTACTGAAGAGCCATCAGAGCACCAAACACCCTCAGATGGTGGGTACACCCAGGGAGTTTTTCCTTTTGAGAGTGGGTCGTTCTGGATTTTGAATGTTAAAATAGGGGTCCCCTGGAAAAAAGGTTGGGAACCACTGCTTTAAAAGCATGTGTGATTGACATAATTCTCATCCAAGAATTTTGATCCATATAAACAGTACTTTAGTGGCGTGAGTGTCATGCTGTCAGTGTCATGTTAATGAAAATTTAAATGAATATTATTACTATTATTATTATTTACAAACTGGATATTGGGGAGTCCAGCTATACAACCCACATTACACAAATGCCTGTTTTCACAATTTTCCATTTATCCCTTAATATAAAATCTAAAATAAAAATGAAATTTACTGAAAAACTAAAATGAAATTTAGACTAGAAAATATTAAAAAACTAAAACTAAACTAAAACTAACAAAGAACTACCAAATGAAATGAAAACTAAACTAAACTGGAATGACAAATTGAAATGAAATAGAAATAAAAATGAAATAAACATTTTAAACTATTATAACCTTGGTGACGAACAAAACAAAATGTAAGTAATTATTTACTCTCAAATAAAATCATTGATAAGGCACTGAAATCAAATATGACATCTATGTCGGCAACATCAAACCTCATTGTTTCTTGGGACATGACATCATGACGTTTGGTCACAAGACGTGATGAGAATGTACAATCTTTGGGCTACCAACCCAGTCCTTGTAAGTGGCTTAGTGGTTAATCGGTCAGTCTGTTAGGAGAAAATACATATTGGGAAATATTTCTCTCACTGAAAGTATTTACTCAATAAATATGTGCTCTATTTTCATGAGCGCGCAAAGCGCAGCGCTATGCGCAACGACTGTGCGCAACATCTTATCCAATTTTCATGAGAGCGCTTATTCTAATCGCAATTTTCATGCCAACGCAAAGCACAAGTGGGCATAGGAGGGAGTTTTTGCATGACTGTGGGTGTATGCGCACAAACTGTGGGTGGATTGTATGTTAATGAAGTGGTGCAAAGCACAATTTGCTATTTTCCTGAGAAATAGGTCATTGCGCTAAGACGTTTAAACTCAGTTTCTGCATTTGCAGTTTGGAGATTCCACCAGCAGATGGTAATGAAGTTCATGTACAAACTCTGAAAATATAGTGGAACATCAAATTATGTCCCTAACAATCAGAGTTTTATATGAGTCTTATATGAAGAAAAAAAACATTTATGAGGTTTGTGTTAAACTAACATGGTCATAGTCTATATTTCAATTATTATTATTATGTTTAAATTTACAATTGTATTTATGGTCTAATTTGTAATTCTAAAGGTATTTTTCCACCTGTTGTCGTAGAGTGATTTTTAGGTCACTGCAAAATGGGCCGGTGAAATAAGTTGGAGAGAGTAAAATGTTTGGAATAGGCTATGATATTTTGACCACTTCGTTATTTTGATAATATTTTCGTTTTGTTTGAAGTGTAATTTCAATTTAGAAATATTTTTGGTTTATTTTTATCGTGTTTCAATAAATTAATTTAATTTATCAAAATCAACGAGAAGTGAAGTGCATGCTGATACAGTCACTGTTAATACTAGCCATGATTTGTGTGTCAGTAGATGAAAATGATTAATAATACTAACATTCTCCATAATTTAATGGAGCCTACATTCAAATTCTGAGGAGAATCACATTTTCCATGCATATAAAAGGATCATGTCACTGTCATAGAAATATGCCAGACAAAAATCAAGGACGCATTTTAATGCACAAAAGAACGTAATTTTAAATTCTTCTACTTCATTGCATTCACCCAGCTGAAATTACAAGGAAGTCAGATGAGTTGATCCTCTGATGTGTTCATGAGGGGGTCAGAAGAGTCTCTACTGACCAAAGACTACATATACAGAAATATGGGTGTGACAAATCTCAAGTTTTCTTCTCGAGGAGGAAGCGAGGGCTGGGTAAATGTTCATCTAACACAACAAGGTTTGCTTTTCTGCACTACACAAAACACACAGAACACTTTGCTGCGTGTGTCTCTCTCTCTCCTCTGCCAGTCTAGACTGCCCTTTTATCCCTCTCCAGCTCTCACTGCAACACAGAACAGCTGTAAGAGATCATTTCCCACAAGTGTCAATCCTTTCTGTTCTTCCTTTCCCGGCCTCGCTCTCCACAGACGTCACTCGACAACACCCACATCACCACATACCCCCATTGCCCGACTCAGGCCGGGGAGCCAACCGGCCTGTCACTTACCCCCCCCATTTCTGGAGAGGAAATCCGCAACAGCCATCTGCGCCCCCCGCCTGTGGACCACCTCAAACTTATAAGGCTGGAGGGCCAGATACCAGCAGGTGATCCGCGCATTGGCATCCTTTATGCGATGGAGCCACTGGAGCAGGGCGTGGTGCAAACAGAGGGTGAGAGCATGCCCCAATAGATAGTACTGGAGTGTGAGGACCATCCACTTGATGGCCAAACACTCCTTCTCTATCGTGCTGTACTTAGTCTCCCTCAGTGAGAATTTGAGACTAATGTACAGCACGGGGCACTCCTCCCCCGCCAACATCTGGGACATTACCACTCCCAACCACCTTTCTGATGTGTCTGTCTGCAAAATAAAAGGGAGAGAGAAGTCAGGAGAGAGCAATAACAGCCCGCCGCAAAGTGCAGCTTTCATCTGTGTGAACGCCTGCTGACACAGCTCTGTCCACTAGACCGGATCTTGTGCCCTCTTTTTATTAAGATCAGTCAGTGGGCTGTTGACGGTCGAATAGTTAGGCACAAACCTACGATAATAGCCAGCCAGCCCCAGGAACTGTCTCACCTCCTTTCTGGTCTTAGGTTTTGGGCACCAAATTGGGGCCACACCTGCCCATGACCCAAGAGTAAGCCCAGATACCGTACTTCCACCTGCCCAATTGTGCACTTCTTTGGATTTGCCATGAGTCCCGCCCATCTCAACAACCTCAGGACAGCCCTCAGATGCTGCAGGTGCCGCTGCCAGTCATTACTGAAAATAATGATGTAGTCGAGATAGGCGGTGTAAGCAGCATTCGGTCTGAGGATTCGGTCCATGAGCCGCTGAAACATAGCCGGGGCCCCGAACAAACCGAATGGAAGTGTCAGGAATTGGTGTAATCCGAACGGTGTGGAAAATGCTGTCTTTTCATGGGATATGGGAGTTAAGGGGATATGCCAATATCTCTTCGTTAAATCCAGTGTCGATTAAAAGCAAGCCACACCTAACCGATTGAGCAGCTCATCAATCCGAGGCATCGGGTATGCATCAAATTTAGACACCACACTGACTTTTCTATAATCCACACAGAACCGGACCGCACCATCGCTCTTCAGAACCAAAACAACCGGGCTGGCCCAGTCACTGTGGGATTCTTCTATTACCCCCATATTCAGCATGGCCTTTAATTCTTCCAGAAACCACTCCCCCTAGGTCCGTCTCAATATGGTGCTCAATGAGATTCGTACGACCGGGAAGAGGCGAGAACACCTCAGAGAATTGTCCATGCAACCAGGCAACCTCCGTGATTTGGGATGGTGAAAGGTGGTCTCCACAAGTGACCGGGGTGACTCGATCGGTGACTTTTAAGTTCACCTCTGGTCCAAGCTCCTCCCTCTCCGGGACCACCATCGCCAAAGTCACAGGAAACGCCTCTCTACACGGTTTTAGGAGGTTGAGGTGGTAAATCTGATGTGCTTCACCTCTATCCATTCGTTTCACCTCATAATCGATTTCTCCAACTCACCGTGTGACCTCAAAGGGTCCTTGCCACTTGGCGAGTAATTTAGAGCTCGATGTGGGGAGCAATACAAGGACCTATTATACAGCCGGCTTTGACGTTCTTGAGCCTGGAGCTAATTCTCCTGTGTTAATTGCCCCAGTGTGTGGAGTTTTGCTCTGAGGTCAAGAAAGTATTGAATTTACTTTTTGCTGTTTGAAGGTCCCACCTCAAATGGGGATAACCCCGTGGAGGCTTGTGGGACCTCTCGTTCTGCAATAATAGGGGCTCGAGCAACTTGTCCCAGTTTCGAGTGCCTTCGTGCATAAACGTACAAATCATATTCTTTAGGGTCTGATTAAATCGTTCGACCAAGCCGTCTGTTTGGGGGTGGTAAATGCTGGTCTGAATCGATTTAATCCCCAATAATTCATACAGTTTGCGTAGTGTATGTGACATGAACGTAGTGCTCTGATCAGTGAGGATTTCTTTTGGAATCTCCACTCTGGAGATTATTCTGAAGAGTGCCTCCACAACACTTCATGCTGAAATGTTGTGCAGAGGCACTGCTTCAGGATATCGCATTGCAAAGTCCACAAGAAACAATACAAAGTGATGTTCGCGTGCTGTCTGCTCTAATGGCCCAACGAGGTCCATACCAATTCTTTCGAAGGGGACCTCGATTAATGGAAGGGGGTGCAATGGCACTCTTGGGGTGGCCAGCGGATTCACCGGCTGACATTCACGGCATGTCGCACACCACCTGCCTGGCAAATAGAAACGGGCCATTAGACAGTTCAGTGTCTTTTCCTTCCCTAAGAGACCTGCCATCGGATTATAATGAGCCGTCAGGTATAACATTTCCCGATGGCTCTGTGGTATTAATAATTGGGTTGTATCCTCCTTTATCTGAGTTTCCTGCATCCCTCAATACAACCGATCCTTGATAACTGAAAAATACGGATATGCGAGTGCAATGTCTGGCTGGAGGCACTGACCATCAATCAATTTCACTTGATCAAAGGCATGCTGAAGGGTCTTGTCTTGCATCTGCTCCAGAGGGAAATCCCCTGCAGGGAATCCTCTAAGGGCTGAGGAAGCCATGACTTCCCCCTCCCTTACATCCTCCTGATGTGGAGCTGACATAGACGGCCCTGGCACCGCCTCCCCAGCTAGCGAATCACACACCGATATGTTTTGTTGCAGGACCCATCCACACACATTCTATTTACATTTACATTTATTCATTTGGAAGACACTTTTATCCAAAGCGACTTACAAAAGAGAAATACATTATAAGCGAATCTTAAGGAGACAGTGCCATATTACAAAGTTACACTAGCATCAGAATAGTAGTATTCAAGACAGATTAAAGTGCAACAAGTTAAAGTGCACTTGACTGGTTAAGTGCTCATGGAAAAGATGTGTTTTTAGCTGTTTTTTTTAAGACAGAAAGTGAGTCGGATGGAATTGGGAAGGTCATTCCACCAACACGGTACGATGAAGCCAAAAGTCTGGGAAAGTGTTTTGGTTCCTCTTTGTGTTGGTACAACAAGGTGACGTTCTTTAGCCGACCGCAGGCTTCTGGTGGGAACGTAGCTCTGCAGAAATTATTTTAGGTATGCTGGAGCAGACCCAGTGACTGTTCTGTATGCCAGAATCAGAGCCTTGAATTTGATAAGTGCATTAACCAGCAGCCAGTGAAGAGAGAAAAGGAGTGGTGTAACATGCGCTCTCTTTGGTTCATTAAAGACCAGACGTGCTGCTGCATTCCGGATCATTTGCAAGGGTCTAATTGCACATGCAGGGAGGCCTGCAATGAGAGTGTTACAGTAGTCCAGTCTAGTTATAACAAGTGATTGAACAAAAAGTTGTGTGGCATGTTCAGAGAGGAAGGGTCTTATATTCCTGATATTGTAGAGTGTAAATCTACATGATCGTGCTGTCTTTGAGATGTGGTCTGTGAAATTCAGTTGGTTATCGATGGTTACCCCTAGATTAGGAGAGAGGGAGAGAGAGAAGAAGAGGGCTCGCCGGCCCCCGAATACACCACCATATGGTCCTCTGCCAGCTGGATTGCCTCATCCAGAGACGGCAGGCGGTGGCACTGGACCCATTCCGTCGTTCGGTAGTTGGTTGATCAGCTGCTTCAGCACCACCAGGTCGTTTGGCAGATGCTGACGAGAGTCTTGATCAGCTTGTCGAAGGGCAAGGACTCCATGATGGTGTAACTTCCTCCAAATTCCCTGGTTTCGGCACCACTGTGACAAATCTCAAGGAGGAAGCGAGAGCCTGGTAAATGTTCAACGCAAGTCTTTTATTTTACACACTTTTTCACAACAAGGTTTGCTTTTCAGCACAACAAAAAACACACAGAACACTGCTGCATGTGCCTCTCTCTCTCTCTCTCTCTCTCTCTCTCTCTCTCTCTCTCTCCTCTGCTGGTCTGGACTGCCCTTTTATCCCTCTCCAGCTCTCACTGTGACACAGAACAGCTGTTAGAGATAATTTCCCACAGGTGTCAATCCTTACCATTCTTCCTCTCCCGGCCTCCCTGTTCACAGATGTCAGTTGGCCACTCCCACACCACCACAATGGGCTTTACAGAGGGATGGCTGAAGATATAGATTTATTGATGTTTTCAAAGAACAACAACAAAAGGTAACTGGCTGTTGAATTTATTGATAAAAGCTTAATGGGTGCGTTTTGTGGCCAGAAGGCTCTGCAGAATTCTGTTTATGGGATAAACACATTGGTTGCATTTTAAAGGAATATTCTTGGTTCAATACAAGTTAAGGTCAATCAACAGCATTTGTGGCATAATGTTGATTAGCACCAAAAACAAAATTCAGACTTGTCCCTCATTTCTACATAAAAACAGAAAGAAAGAAAAAATCTGGTTTGCATTGAGGCACTAACAATGTACGTAAATTAGGCCAATCCATAAACATTAAAATACTCAATATTTCAAAAGTATAGCCACAAGGCGCAAACAATATGCCTGTTGACATGATTTTAGTGTGATCCAAAGGTATATCCCATTTTACAACTTTGTTGCCATGACAACAAAACACCATAAACCCTAAAAACCTCCAAAAATCGGCCCCACTCACTTCCATTGCAAGTGCCTCACTATAAAAAAAGAGAAGAGTTTTTTTGTGTGTATGTGTGTGTGTGTGGTAATCAACATTCTGCCACAAAATGTGTAGATTGAGCTTAACTTGATTTGATCTTGTAATATTCCTATAATTCTTCTCACTATAAGGCATTTAAATTACTTTTCAAATTCAGTAGTGCAAACTTCCATGGATGAAAAGGCCTTCTACTATTACCATATTGGTAAAAATAATAATAATAATAAAAAAAAAATTGTTAATAGAGTGCAACAAAAGAGTTCCTGAAGTAAAAGTCCCATTCATTTTCTCCATAGAAAAAACATATTTTTTAGTGATAATATACAAACCTTTTAAGACAGACATACCATGTGCTCCAACGTTGTTAAGTGATGGTATATGCTTCTGTGGAATGTGATTTCAACTTCACTGTTTAAAAATCATTTGATAGCCAAATACCAGGAAAACTACATTACCCATAAACATGATGTAATAAAAAATAAACAAAATAGTATTATGAACATTGTTACACCCTCTCTCCACTGGGGGCATCCGTTGATGCAGCGTGCCACAACGGCTTGAGGCTATCTACTCGACGTGTCGAAGCAAAAATTCTTACAGATTATTTGTGTTGTTGGCAGGAGTAGGTGCATGCAGGTGCATGCAGTCGCAACAGACGCTTCCAGTGTAGGCAGCTGCAATGATTATAATGGGATCTATATGCAATGTAGACAGGGTGCTATTCTCAGATTGTGTCTAACATTATCTACACCAAATGCCAGGGAAGATTATGGATCATGGTTGACCTTTCTTTGCATTTGTCTGCAGTGTGCTTGAAACAAATGACCAGATTTGCATATATCTGTGTGTGGCATTTTCAGCACATCATCTGTGACATGCATGCAACTAAAACACAATCGCAATCCCATCTTATTAAACAAGACATACGTACTGCAGCTGTGATGAGCTTTCACATGACTCAATGCTTCTGTTGTCAGATTTTGTGTCTGAGCATGAGAAGTGATGGCAGTAAAGCCAAACACACAGCATGGGGCAAACCAAAACACACACCAGTGACTGATTACTCAGCCCTCTTTCATAATTGCAGTGGTATTGATGCCAGTGGTGAGTGGGTGCACATTAGACCACTCCTGTGCTTGTTGGATGATCACAAGCTCTCTCAGGCCTCTATTAAACAGTGGGCTCCATTGAGACCATGCACAAAGACCAGCCTTCGTCACACATGCTTTACATTTGACATTTACTGAGCACTTGCTCTTTCTTTAGAGTCGTTCTCCTCTCTTTCCATCTTCCTCTCTAGCTCTCCATCCTCACCAGGCAAGTAGGCTAGATGGCCCATACAGTGTTCTGTAACCTTTTCTGTCTTTTGAACCCCCACAGCCCCATCAGTAAGGCTCAAATACCCCTTCATCGACACCAAACCATAAATGTGTTTCTCTTTTTTTCATCACTATATTGGAAATTTTTTAGTCTTATAATTAATACTATTAAAGTGGAAATCATTACACTACTACATCCACTGTATGAGCTGATCTTGAAAACACAACAGAGAGAAAAAGACAGATCCACTAAAGAATACAACCATGGCATCTGTGATCCACACCTGAAACAATGAAAGCAACATTACATTTACTGGAATTGAACAATTTTATATTCACAAAATGACAAGCTCTGGATTTCTGGGAAGAACAAATGGAGGCATTTTGTGCTGATTCCTTACAGATTTCAGGTCATATTCTAGCGGTCATAAGGCATTAGAGTCAGTTGTACTGGATTACATGGTGCTGGTACTCTGACATCTGACTGACAGATCAGTAAGCAGGCCTGTTATTGACTCTGTGCTGTTACCCGCTGTCAATCTCCTGTATGGGGACCTTTAAAAAGGCTTATTTTTCTAGTTTGTTCACAATGTCAAATGCCTGGGACAAGACATGTGGCTTTTATCACAAAATGTGTCTGAGCTTTAGTGGTGAGAACGGATTTCACATCCACAACAGCTTTAGATACACATACTACTATGCCTTATATAATATACAGTTTAACAGCTAGGAGAACACAAAACACAAGATGCACCACCTTGCTGAAAACACCAGCAAATGCAGTGTTTTAGATGCTGTTGTTCCCACTATGCATCTTAATGATGTGCTCGGATAGTCGACATAAAGTTAAACATTGTTTGTGCATCTATTTAAATACCAAAATCACCATTCAGCTGTTCTACACATGCAATAGAGCCTGACGGGACCTGACAAATCGTCAGGTTTGAGTAATTTTTTCAAGTATATGGCGAGTTGGGGCTGTTCACACGTGTTTTTGCTTGCATTTGCATTGCTTTTCAATTGTTTTTCTATGTAAACATGCAGTGGTGGTTCTAGTTTGTATGGCGCCCTGTGTGAAACCCACTTCAACACATCACAAAGTTATTGAAGGGGGGGGTGGGGTGGGGGGGGGTGGGGTGGGGTGTCTGTGTGGGTGCCTCGTGCCGCCCCCCCCACAAGCTGCCGCCCTGGGCAACTGCACATGACGCCCATGCCTAAATCCGCTACTGTAAACACGCACTGGATGGATCTTTGACCATTGCACTGCATCTCACTGTTTTTTCCCCATTGTTTCAGCGTCTAGTTAAAAAAAACTTTTTTATTTTTGAAAAGCATATTAAGACACCTTTAAAGTTCCACTGCATCTAGCTTTATAGCGCAGATGTCAAAGAGTCATTGTTCTGAAGAAGTTCAGGTTGCAAAGAGGACTTCTTGTTACTAGTACACATGCTACACATGATTTTTTGCCAAGCAAAGTTTTAGCACTTCATAAACGGTAAGCCAGCGTTTATTCCCTTTTGCTCTAGTGTGCACACTTACGTACAATAATTCGACAAGTTCAATGCTAAACCATTTAAAAATAAAAGCATCCTGAAGAGGCTACTGAACCACAGGAGTATAACTCCACATGACAATATGAGTATTTCTAACTCACAGAAATGTGAACTTGACCGGTTTAGAGCAGTGTTTGACAAATCCATTGCAATAAACGTTCTTTATTCCAGACTCCTGACGAATAATTAAATAACCATTCAAGAACCCTGGCGGTTATCCGAATATTACATATGGTTACCATGCACATCTCTATTCTTAACCAGTAATCAAAGGGATAGTTCAACCATAACTTAAAATGTGGTTAACATTGGTTGCATTTTAAAGGAATATTCTTGGTTCAATACAAGTTAAGGTCAATCAACAGCATTTGTGGCATAATGTTGATTAGCACCAAAAACAAAATTCAGACTTGTCCCTCATTTCTACATAAAAACAGAAAGAAAGAAAAAATCTGGTTTGCATTGAGGCACTAACAATGTACGTAAATTAGGCCAATCCATAAACCTTAAAATACTCAATATTTCAAAAGTATAGCCACAAGACGCAAACAATATGCCTGTTGACATGATTTTAGTGTGATCCAAAGGTATATCCCATTTTACAACTTTGTTGCCATGACAACAAAACACCATAAACCCTAAAAACCTCCAAAAATCGGCCCCACTCACTTCCATTGCAAGTGCCTCACTATAAAAAAAGAGAAGAGTATTTTTGTGTGTATGTGTGTGTGTGTGGTAATCAACATTCTGCCACAAAATGTGTAGATTGAGCTTAACTTGATTTGATCTTGTAATATTCCTATAATTCTTCTCACTATAAGGCATTTAAATTACTTTTCAAATTCAGTAGTGCAAACTTCCATGGATGAAAAGGCCTTCTACTATTACCATATTGGTAAAAATAATAATAATAATAATAAAAAATTGTTAATAGAGTGCAACAAAAGAGTTCCTGAAGTAAAAGTCTCATTCATTTTCTCCATAGAAAAAACACATTTTTTAGTGATAATATACAAACCTTTTAAGACAGACATACCATGCGCTCCAACGTTGTTAAGTGATGGTATATGCTTCTGTGGAATGTGATTTCAACTTCACTGTTTAAAAATCATTTGATAGCCAAATACCAGGAAAACTACACTACCCATAAACATGATGTAATAAAAAAATAAATGGTGTATACTTATTCTCATATTGTTCCAAACCTGTATGACATTCCTTCCTTTGTGGAGTACAAAAGAAGATGTTAGGCAGAATGATAAGAGCCCAGTCACTATTCAATTCCAGTGTATGAAAAAAAAAAAAAAAACTACAAATTCCAACACTGACACTAAGCTGGTCAATCAGTGGAACATCTTTTAAAGACCAAAATAGTCCATAAGACCATAATAATGTAAACTGAAATCACAATTAAGCAGTAATCCAAAAAACACCAACAACCTAAGGCTATATGGTGTCTGGTATTTTACTCCAGCACAAGACCGTAAGGCAGGGGCATACAGCTATGGTTTCTCAGCTGCAGATGTTGTACTGTAAAGGCAACGAAACCACATCAAATGAAGCTATCCATAGTGAGCCAAAATGACTGTTTCTCCCTGTTCACCATGAGGGCTGACCCTGCAGTGAAGTGTGAGAAAAAGGGAGAGTGTTCTGCATTTGTGAATGGCTAAATGTGTGTGTGTGTGTGTGTAGAGGGGTTTTCAACAGCTCCCAGTCATGCTTAGTACTTTGAGTGCTTTTGACAGCAGCATGCTGCTTTTCGTGGAGTGATGTGTGAGGTCATTTTGATAATACAAACAATTTGTACTCCATTTCCAACTCTGTTGGGGAGATAGTCTACAAAGTTACCAAAAAGAAATACATCTGTTCCTCTATATCTGCTAACATGCCAAGCATATTATTTGTAATCAATATTCTTTGGGTGGAGGTGAGCTGATTTAGCATTTTCTGTAGGGTTTGATTATCTAAAGAGACACTTATGAATGTGAGACAAATATGAAAATTCTGTCATCATTTTCTAATGTTCATGTTGTTTCAAACTTGTCTGACATTCTGGTCCCTATTTTAAGATTACTTCCACTAAGTGCAGTGCTATGCCATAAGTCATCAGCGGAAAGTCAATTAAAATAAAAAACAAATATGGACACGCTCCTTTTATATGCTTAGAACATGTTATTCTTGTCAGAAAAAACAGAGATGTACGCTCTGTTAAATTTTAGGGAATGTAAGTATTATTAATAAATTTCATCTACTGACACACAAATCATGGATAGGATTAAAGGGTTAATTCACCCAAAAATGAAATGTTCTCATCATTTACCCTCATGATTTCCCAGGTGTGTACGACTTTCTTTCTTCAGCAGAACACATCTGAAGAAAAACAGAAAAATATCGTAGCTCAGTATGTCCATAAAATGTAAGTCGATGGTGATCAGACCTTTGAAGCTCCAAAAATCACAGACAGTGAGCATAAACATCATCCATACGACTCCAGTGGTTAAATTAATGTCTTCTAAAGAAATACGATAGCTTTTGGTATGAAAAAGATAAATATCAAAGTACTTTTTATCTATAAATCATCGCTTCCGGTCAGCAGCAGCATGCGTGTGCGACACACCTGGAAGAGCGGTGTTGTTTATGTCTGTGAACTAACACTTAAATAGTGATTCTATAGAATTCACTATTTAATAAATATGACTCTATATAAACTCACTTCATTCACTCAGTGTTTATCGAGTCTCGTCTGATCATCATACCTCAACACACTGCTAACATCCTATGTATGTTAGATGTTGTAGTTGTTCTGCTTTGTTTTGCCTTCAAATGTGATTCGTCTTCGTTTTGCCTTTAATAGTGCTCAGTGTTTTCTTTGTAGTTTTGTACATAGTTTTGTTTTGTCATTAAACTCACTGCAGTTGGGTTCACTCCAACTCCCGTCTTCATCTCTTCTTCCATCCAAAGCGTGACAGTATCGGAACCAGAGCATGTGAGCGAAGCGGAGTGGTGTGACACTCCGCTCATTAACCAGCTCCATGCATGTGCGCTCCGCTCAGCCGCTCACGGCAGAAGCTGACGCTCCGCTCAAGTACCGCTCATGCTCACCGGTAAAAAAGCATTCGCTCAACTTGGTTCCAAGCACGCACACAGGGGATAGCTACAGTGGCCCAAGCAACTGCCCCTTTGCCCACATGGGCTGAGGTGCCCCTCTGGGTGAAATATAGACTATAGGGTAACATTTATTAAATTAGCAAATGATTAGTAATGTACACATCTGAAATTATGTGATTGTATTGTTGTGTTTTTGTATATAAAATCTCGCTGTTTATTTTGGAATGGTTTACAATGACTGTTAGATAATCGGGTCAACCAGACCTTCGTTATCATTTGTAATCAGTCAAATATTTCTCTGTTAGCACATATGTCATTGAACATCTTTATAAATTGCCTTAAAACAAATTCTGTTCTAAATTATCTTTATTTACTTTAAACAAGTTATCAAACATGCCTCTACAAGTGATAAAAAATATGTGCATTGGCACGGAAACTCGCATACGTGCAAATTTGCGCTTTTCAGTTTAAACTGGACCCGAGTGACACAACCGACCCAGAAAACCACAATCTTTTCAATTTTAAAGTTGTTCGAATCCTTTATGGCAATAATGAAAACATGGACTGGTACCATGAAATATATTGCAGATAAAAGTGAAATTCATAATTGTTTTTCAGTTGTCTCAACGGAATGATTATTAGGCTACTGTAGATTTGATAAATTAATAGGTTACTGATTTAATGTTATCAGACTTTGGGTCTGTAAATTAAAATGAGCAATTTCTCATCCTAATTTTGTGTTCAGTTTTAAAGAGTTTATTAAGTTATCCAGAAAAGAGCAGTGAATGTTTTTCACTTTTTCAGTGTTGTTGTTTATTAATATTCCCTACAATATTATATATACGAATCATATGCAATCTAAAGGACTGTGGTTATTTATATAATAATTACTATAATAGTAGATACCATGTGCCCCCTTTGTTTTTCCTTGATATTTTTAAAGCATTATAAAGTGAACCTGGACTTTATATGCGTCAAACAATCATGTCTTGTGCATGGATTCTTTATTTGTACAGCAAGGTTTAACCGTGGATTTAACGAATAAAAAATATTTGTCCTGCAGAGATTTTGTCCAATATATATATTAGATGTAATCATGTTTAATGATCCTAAAACAAATAAAAATGATTGAATTCACAAATTACACTGCCTTCGTTTAAGAAGTTTTTTTTTCTAATGTTCAATCATTTATAGCTTTTTTCTCTGCGCATTAATGCAGCAAGTGATGTTGAAGATGTTATCTGCAAACACTAATCTAGAGTCATTTTTTTACGTTTCACTTCTCGTTAAGGTGTGGATTTGGCTTTGGGAAACTGACCAGCAGTTATGAGCCACTTTATCCCAAAGCAAAATTTATAGCAACAGGCGGTCGATTAAGTGAGATAATTATGCAATGAAATTCTCTATGCGAGAGCAGAAATCTTTACCAATCAAATGATCAATTGAACAATAGGGGCATGATAGCAAAATGCTCTGCCTGCAAATTAGGACACACTGATCTGCAAGATCATACATGTTTATTGGTTTTGATGCAGGGATTTATTGTTTGTGTTCACAGGGATTCAAGGAAAAATGCTTTGCCAATATACAGTATTATTAAGCTTACATATTCAACTGAGGGTACTCTAATGTTCACAACCCTGCAGAACCGGACCTGCATCTAGCTGGCAGCTGCACTGACATGATGGCAAAACAACAAGACATATTACTTATCTATTAATTTATTATCGAATAGTAGTGTAGCCTACTAGCTCACCTTTTTGCTGCACTACCATGTTCGCATAGCACCTCCTCCTGCTCTCTGGCAATGTGACGCATTCCAAAAGGAATATCTGCTAATTCTCGCGGTCTCTCCACATTCCCTTTTGATTTCCTCGTTCTTAGCTTTGATTTATACTTTGCATTTATTTAGGTTATAAGGTTTGCAAATTCACTAAAACAATGTTAGAGCCCCATAAACTCAGGCCTATTGCTTATTTCGCAGATTCCCAAACCAGCATATCACGAAGTGCATTCTGGGTTGAGCGAGTGGCACTAAGCGGCCTGAGTGAGCGGAGCGGAATCTTCAAAAAGGCGCTCTCCGCTCATGTGAAATTATCACCGCTCCACTCAGTGCTCCACTCTCGCTCCGCTCACATGATCTGATCGGAACGCACTTTACTTCTACTATTAAATTTTGATTTTGAACAATTAAATTAATTTATTGAAATGCAAAATTTAAACAAAACATATTTCTAAATTCAAATTACATTTCAAACAAAATGAAAATATAATAACTTAGTGGTCAAAAAAAAAACAAAAAACATACCAAATCCAAACATTTTACTCTCTCCAAATTCTTTCACCAGCACCTTTTGCTGTGACTTAAAAATCACTACGAGAACAGGTGGAAAAATACCAATATAATTAGATCATAAATACAATTGTAAATATAAACATAATAATAACTGAAAAATAAACTATGACCTTTAGAAAGTTTAACACAAATCTCATACATTTTTGCTTCATAAGATGGCTTCAACAGTGATCGTCAGGGACATAATTTGATGTTTCACAAAATTTTCAGTTTGGACATGAACTTTATTACCAGAATTAACGCTGAAAACAGACCTGCTTTTGAAATACCTTAGCAAAATGACCTATTTCTGCTGCGCTTTGCGCACTCACTAAAATAGAGCCCTTAGTCTTTCATGTAACACTATCTGAGAATGTTAGGCACTAGGCAGAATGTTAATGCTGCTCTTTTCCATACAATAAAACATATAGTGACCAGAAGCTGTCAAGCTTCAGCGATGGCAAAGAGCATCATGCACCATAAAAGAGCACCATGGACTACCATAAAAGTATAAAACTACCATAAACTGAAAATCCTGAATATCTTTCTTGCGCTTCGACATATTCTGATTTGCCACATCACAATCTGTAACATCACACTCAAAAATCAATGGCATTTGGCATAAATGAAACCAAATTTGGTGTACATTTGTGTAGACTGTTTATGGTGTACCTGTATATTTAAATGTTAAAGCTTAAAAAGACTTGAAATACAACTCACAAATCATATGGCCTACTTTTATGGTGCATTAACAGCCCCTGGTCACTTGATGCTTTCTATGAATGGAAAAGAGCAGCGTGAACATTCAAAATGTCATAATTTTGAGAGTGAGCATGAGTAAATTATTATTATTATTATTTTTTGGTGTGTGAACTATGCCTTTAAGTAAACCTTAAACAGTAAGCCATAGTAAAAGTTATAAAAACATGTATTTTCTTGATTTCTCCCATTTGCTCATCCAAACTGCCCCAAACCGCCAGAGGAAGCCTATATGTTTGTAAATCAAAATTTTGATAAATGAGCTGCCTGCTAGTCAAGATGTTAGATGTAAGCTAAGAAAAAAGTCCTGTTACTCACAAAATACTTAAAAGACCTTAAAAGTCCCACTGACGCATCATGACTGCTTAATCCCTATAAGCACTTACGGCCTTCAAATCCAGCTAAACCTTTTTATATTACAGGACTCATTCTGCGTACATCTATTATTTGACTAGATTTGTCATGCTACAAGTCCACCAGACAGCACCTTTACAAAAGACTGCAGGATCAGAGGTCATTAAAAAGTGTTTACATGTGGCACAGTGATTAATTGACCAGAACAATGTCAGATTCTTACACTCATCTCATTAACTGTGATAGTTAACCTTTGTCTGAGTCTAGGGCAGGTAGACAGCAACAGTTGTCTAAATCACCCCCTGAGCTCATTAATGTGAACAAAATCTGTTTGCACACAACCACAAAAAAACTGGAGCTGATGTGTAGTTTGCACCTTGGCTTGGCAAACATTGTCAGTGCTTGAGAAACAAACCCTGTGTGTTTACTAAGAAGAAAAAATATTGTATTTGCTATCATGAGGACTGGAGTAGATGAGCCCCTGCAGCTTACACTATATAAATTAAGATCAATTATTCCTCATAAATAATAATAATAATAAAAAAGACGTTGGTTATTACAAAAGTTGATATCAAGTTTAACAAGGAGCTCAAAGCTGCTGTTTTGTGTTGTTTGCAAGCACCCAAAGGATTGTCAAGAGCACTGAAGAGTACATAAAATTCAGAATCATAGATGAGTTCACTTCAACTAGCAGGGCATTTTAAAAACATTTTCCCCTGTTGTCTTTGAAACAGGATATTCTGATGCCTAATGAAGGAAACAGTTTCTCATGCTAAATGCAAATTAAATTGGATGATTGGAAAAGTATAACATGTTTAATAAATGTAGGACCGCATTATATAACCAGAAAAGTGAAGTTTACTTTTCTGTGTTAACGGATTTCCTATTAAAACAGGAAGTTTGGGTGGGACATATCAAAGGGCTCCCTCACCTGCTAATGAGCAGATCAGTAGCTATATTTCCTGATAATGACATCATAAACAGCATTTACCCTTTTCAACTGGAGACAAAGAGACCTTTTATTATAATTCACTTTAAGTAGCTAATATACCTGAGGCTCAGAGTGATATTTATAGATTTCACAGGCAATGTAAAAGTGACATCTCCACAGAGAAGATTGAATGGTTAGCTAAACACTTCTTCCTGACTTTAATAGATCTAATACAGTTGGGGTCAGGATACTTTCTGGGAATTTAGGGCATGTGACACCCATCATAGCATGAATTAGTTCCTCATTAGTCTCCAGGTGCATGTCAATCATGAATGCATGAAAAACTGCACAGAGAGCATCACCATGGTTCAATGACTTAGTAACCAAGCAACACTGAACATCCTTATCCATAATGATAATTTACTGGTCAATCAAGCTGGAATTGGTGCACTATTTCTGCAACTATTTTTGATGAAATTTTTGACCATATCTCCCCAGTTTGCATCATCTCTGCTTAAATACTAAGCAAGCAAAGTTTGTGATTTCAGCTCATTTCATGGTATTTTGGGCACAGGGAGCTGGGAATAGCAGGGATGTAATAGTTCAAATGATTTTGTTTTTTTCCGGACTGCAGAAAGCATTTCCATCCCATAATTGAGCTGTAGGTCTTCCATAATAGACTTCAGAACTGCACCCTTACGAAAATGCAGCGTGTGTCAGGGACTGCAGATGCTTCCAGGAAATTATGGGACATATCAGAATGATAAATTGAGTCTAACTCCAGCTATTCAGGATATAAATTCATAAATTTAGATCATCCTTAAATTTATTGAGTTAATCATTAAAACCCCACATAGTCTGTGTTGCAATTATGACCCCATTGCACGGTGTTGAACTGGAATTTAAAACTGTAGCCATGCAAATTTCAACCAATTTCGTAGCAGTTGAAGCATGACTGAATGATAGCCCTCCAGTCTGACCCCAAATTTAAGTTTTAATAGCAGCTAATACAACATTTTTGCAATGAAGATTGAACACGCTACCAGCGATGTAACTCACTTAGCATGAAATGTCTTGATATAAACCAGTTGCATTACAGTTATTAATAAGCCACACAATTCTATTCTGAGCATTAGTCTTATCAATCAAAACGGAAAACTATTCAGATGCGAAATGTCTGAGACACTGTATTGAGATGTATGCAATATAATTTGAATTTCACAGAATGGCCACCACATTGCACACAGCACACTAATTTATAATTTCTACCCACTGCCTAGTTAATAATGCAAGACGGGGGTATCATATTCCTTTAGTACTGACAGGTTATCTATCTAAATTAATTTGCAAACCAGCCAGTGGTCTGAATCTGTCAGTCTGTGTCTGAAGCCTCAGTAGATCTCAGCCAGGCAAGTTGCATCATTAAATCATCATTTTTTTTTGTTATCTTTATTCTTTCTTTCTGTTATTAATGAGTATTAATTATGCCACATGTCTAAAGATTATGGCGAATGTCCCACAATGTGGCACAGCAATAAAGATTCATTTATTTGTGTAAATGAGAAACCCAAGCCAAGTTTTAAGGGTACAAACTTAAGAGCTAAACTAAAGGTCACTGACTTGCTGTTCACAACATGCCCAGCCTCAACTTTCTTGAGTAGGAAATGTGACTACAGTAAACTGTGCTTGTAAAGCCATTTCATTGGGTCTTTGAATGCTAACTGGAAGAATTAGACACATTACAGTTTGCAGATCTAAGGCTACTTCAAGTGCAAGCAGACTTTATATAGAGGAGTACTGTATATGGAATGATCTCTAAAAACAAGCATATGTTGATTTATAAACTTTAGGGGACTGGACACTGAGAGGGACAGCAACATAACTAACATTATGAAGCTCTTCAATTACATTGTAATGCTGCCATAGTTTCCCCCATTATTTTTTAATTAAGGCTTCGATAACCATGTTGCCATTTACTAGAGCATGATGCATCCAATTACCTAATTTTGAGACTTTGCAGTAAATAAATAATGAGTGCAAAAATATACAAGCCTTCGGGGGATTGCAGGACTCAGTTTCGAGGCATTTGCCTATTTGAATAGCCCAGAGACCACCATTGGGTGCTCCATACTGCATGCCCAGAGGGGCCTCCCAGGTAGGGTGTAGACTAGAGGCCCTTAGCTTTCTGCTTGTGTGTATATGGGCAGCTAAGAGCAACATTTATATGCTACATTACCATAGTGAGGCTGGCTTGCTGCATTAATGTGCTGCTGGTCTGCTCCCTTCCTACCACAGCTCCATGAATAAATGAGGAAATGAATAAATAATAGCAGTTTCAGCCGCGTGTGGTGGGCTCTAGCCATGATTTGCCGGACCCCCTGACAAGCATTGATTATTTTTCCAAAGTAGAAAGTACAGCACTTTAGTAAAAGTGGCTCCATGCAGCTTACCGCTGCTGATTGGCACAGACAACTGTGCATTTAAAATAAAGAGAGATGGAAAAATTGGTTACTTAGCAGGCAATTTTATCACAGATGATTTGCAATATCACTATTACCGCAATTGTTCCCCTGGTATCATGTGGGCACAATGTCTTGGTCAAGGACATAAAGGGTGATCTCAAATAGCAGAGTTCCCACCGTTTTGGACCAATTAATTTCCATGACTTTTATATGTCGCTTGCGATTACTGGTTTAGTATTTTTTAAGTCATTTCTTAGAGATTTCCATTTGTATGTCAGGTACCAATTGTTAGAAATTATAGATTTAAATAAATATAATTTTAAGCATACAAATGTCTCCAGTAAGACAAAAATGTGAGGTTGGAGCGTGGCTCAATGGACGATTTAGCTTTGTTTCCATTTTAATTAACGGTTATTAACTAGTAACATTTTCCACTGCACGGTACAGCTCAACTCGACTCGACTCTGCTCGCTTTTTGGGGGTTTTCCACAGTGGATAGTACCTGGTACCTAATACATTTTTTTAGTACCACCTCGGTCGAGGTTCCAAGCGAGCTGAGCCGATACTAAATGTGACGTCAAAACCCTGCAGATCACTGATTGGTCAGAGAGAATTGTCACTACCAGCATCACTGGATTTGTGACACGGGACATCAACCCGCTAGAAATGGCTGTGTGCACAACCACGCCGTGGTCAATAAACAAGGTGCAGACGTTCCTCTCATTAGCGACGAACGAAGTGACACGAAACAAAAAAGTCTTTGAGGAAGTGTCTCAGCTGTTGGCCGCACACTGGACCTACCAACAGTGTAGGGAAAAGTTAAAAAAAACTTAAAAGTGACTACAGAACCATCAAGGACCACAACAGCCGGAGTGGTTCAAACAGAAGAAAGTGGAAGTGGTTCGACCAAATGGATGCTATCTATGGCAATAGACCGGCGAGCAATGGGAGGGAGAGTGCCCTGGACTCGGTGTTGTCGGAGTCCATGATGGAGGATGGTACATTTTGTTATGTTAACTCTATATTCTGCTTGAAAGCTTCACTTTATTTAGTTGACCAGCTACTGGAAAGCTTATTTCTAAAACAACCAGGCCAATTTAACTGTTACACTTGAGTAAAATCACCATGAAACAACTGCTCTATGTAGCACAATGAGCTAGTAGCTAACAGCTAGCGGTCGTGTTATTGTTTATGGCCCACAGGTCCAAGGGGGCCCCTAAACAAATTCTAAATGGTATTTTTTTAATAGGAAAGGGGCCTTGACCAATATATAGTCAGGGGGCCCAGAATACATCCCTACAGCCCTGCATCAAATGAATCTGTACCAGGATACAAAGCTGATAACTATGGTTTGCTCACATTTGCCAAAGTTTATATCCAGCAGTTGTAGGAACCAGCCAAACTTAGATTATTAGAGACTCTAAAATGCAAGAGAATTGTGTTACAGGACAAATATAGCTTTCCTAACCACAGGTGCGATTACAATAGGAAGGAAAGAGAACAAAATACAGCAGCGACGTACTTGTCAAACAGGTGAGTGCAATCAAATGCACCTGATCTAAAAAATAAGCCAGATGCAATTAACAAGAATAATGAGGCATAAAAATGCATAATTTCACATGGTGATGATAGTGGGGGATGGCTCCATGCTTTGCCCTTGGGTTCTCTGATTCGGTCTGGTGGAAGTAGGGTGTACATAATTGAGCCTGACTTACAGAATAACGAAGCCGTTAATAATGCACTGTATCATTTGTGCCTTCAGCTCATCTCACAATTGCATGAAAAAAATCTAATAAAAAAAATAAAAAATAAAAATAAACCACTTTCAGATTGTATATTATTTTGATCACAATATGGCACGCTGGCTGTTGACTCTGATAAAAAGTATTAGTGACAGGGGGCCTCCATAATGTTAATTGAAAAGCTCTGAATGGGGATCACAGTTCCAGTTTAAGCTGAAGACATCTGTGGCATTGTGTTCTTTTTCAGAGTAATAAATTACCAGTCTTGAAAGAATTTGTGATTTAAATAAATCCTTTTGCAAATTCAGAATACTGGAACATTTTTAAAGAGGGGAGAGTTTTTAATTGCAAGCCTGCTAAGCAAACATCAAAGTTTCATTGCCTTGTAAACAGTAACTACTTGCAGACACGTGAAGGAGAAAATTGCTTTCAAATATGGCAAAACAACCCCCCCCCCCCCCCCCCAAAAAAAAAAAAAACACTTGCGCTTGTTAAGAATAGTACACAAACAACATTTAATTGCTGACACAATTCAATCAAGCATTATAGCTACACAATTAGTTGTGTAGTTGTTTCTGTATTTATTCACCTGAGCTGTATTCTTTGGTGCTAAAGCTGAAGATTTTTTAAAGAAAAAGAAACAGACTCACTATCGCCATGGCAACGGAGAGGTCCCACGGTCAGCTTGGCCTCCGAGCTGGGTCGATTTGTGTCCCCAACAGCCACTTGGCTGACCGGTAAGTGGTCTTTATACACTAGAAGCCCAGAATCGTCCCTCCTACCAAACAAGATAACTCTTGATCAATACGAACCAATGATTGTAAGAAAAAAAAAAAAAAAAAAAATTTGTGTAGTATACATGTATTGTTCCATAAAAGAATTGTTATTAAAATGTCTCCCCAGCTGAAAAACAAAAACAAAAAACATCTTAAACCAGCCGACACAGGTTTGCTGGTCTGAGATGGTTTGAGTTAGTCTCCTTGCCTGGTCAATCTGGTGCTGAGCTGGCTTAGCTGGATGGCCAGTTGGTTACCAGCTGAAAACTGCCCAAAAACCCAAGTCCAGCTATGGTAGGTTTAAGCTTTTTCTTCTTCCAGCAGGCAGCAACAACACCATAGGTTTATTATTATTATTATTTTATTTTTTTGTTATTTCTGTTCTGCGTACAATAGTACACAAAAATTGTATCACACTAAACCTTAGAAACATTTATGCAATGTCTCCTTGTTGGCTGTTTTTTTTTATTTTTTATGATTGAATAAACTCAGTAAAAAATGTAATAAGAGAAGTGTTTGTTTTTTCTTATAAGCAGGTCTCTTGACACTAATGACTAGCTCTTTAATGACAGCAATTCAAGTTGTTTCATGACTGGAAATACTCATTCCACAAATTTTCCTAAATTCATAAACATTAGCGTACAGTGTATTAATAAAAAATAGTGAACAAACATGCACAAAGAAACCCCACAGGTACACGCAGCAGGGCACTATGGGTGCATTATTTTAATACCATCATCTATCAAAGTGCCAGTTCAACTGAAAAAGTAATTTAAAAAAACAATTATGTATTGCAAACCTGAAGGGAAAACAACAACAACAACAACAATGTGGTAGGGAATGACACTTGCTGCTTTGAAATCCAGTGTCCTTATTTGTATCCATTATGCATGGTGGTTAAGTTTGCTTGGGGTTTATGACAAGTGATGGGAGCATTACAATAACCCGCTTTCCATCTGTGCATGGGCCATTAACACATATTGCTGTGTGTTCAACTAAATCAGTAACTGGAGAGACAAATCCAACTCTCTTGTTCCTCATGTTGTTCCAATGCTATAAGAATACAGCAATTATCCTAAACAAACAAATTCAATGTTAAAATAATTGTATGTATGTTAAAACAAACACATCATATCCCTTACATCTCTTTTTCAGAAATAACTAAGGGTGTGGTTATAAATCTCCATCTGTCTAATACACATTAAAAATTAACCAATTCACATTTATTTTTAAATTAAACATCGCAACAGCCATTTATCAATTTTTTTTTACAAAACTCTTACATCTCACAGTTGACTAGTATTAACAAGTTCTGTTAAAACATGCAAATGGATGTGTCCCAAAGCAACACATGCATTACAGACAATTTCATTATGAGGACATTTGACAAATGACCTTGTACCCCACCTCTGCAATATCACCAACAGCTCATTTTATAAATAAAAACTGCCAGACCCACCAGTCAGAGCTTTTGTTGATGGAAATATCAGGGTTTGGCTCTATACACACTTATTTATCAGCACAATCTGTTTGCCATTTGCCCAAGCGGTAGGGTCGAGACCACTGCGTCACACACAGACACTGCTATTTAACGAATAGAGAGACAATAAAGCAGATGGGAATATGACATGATTGTTTCTCATGAGCTTGATTGGTGGGCTAAAAGGGTCAGTAACTCACAAAAATCATCTTTTTTGAAAGCCTGTAATTAGATGCAGGCTTTGGCAATCACCATGGGAACTGCATGGCGCTACTAACACCCTTCCTTTGATAATGTGGTGACTTACCACTGCTTCTGGTCGGCGTCACAGTTGCAGTAGTATTTGGAGTCAGTGCAGTTGCGCTCAATGCCGCAAGCACATTTCTGAATGCCGGGTCCAGAGCCGCCCCAGTAAAAGTGTTTCTCGTTACCGCGGCCAACCCACCACGTGTAAGGCGTTCCATCTGCAAACACATAAAGGAAATTGTCAGTGAACAGCAGTAGAATACAATGTGAATAGAACACAAAGGCATACTTCAGAGGGAGACAGTTTGAATGGGATACTGTATTCTTCCACCATTATATACCAGAAAATCGAGAGGTGTCATAAAGTTCAGGAAGCCTCCTACATACAGTGGTTTGCACACATATAAAAAGGCAAACCAAAGGAAAAGTGATGTAATATATCATATTATAAATCATGAATTAAAAAAAAAAAAAAATCTCTGTTGTCCATGGGTGAGTAGTGCCTCAGCCTGTTCATTGACCAAGTAACGCATATCACATAATGCATTAAACTGGCAAGCACTATTCGAAAACTGAAAGTTCTAATCTTAAAAATATTAAGAGTTTTCTTTGAGGCACTTAACAGCAAGTCAACAAGATATTCACAAGCTGTTTCATATTGTTTCATAACTGTGAGTGGCCGCTTTTCATGTCAGTCAGACAGTCTCTTCTAGTCTACTGTATGTGGATGATTCTTTGCCAGATTACAGGAATGTTCTGGGTTTAATACAAATTAAGCTCAACCAACAGCATTTTTGAAAAATGTTGATAGCCACAAACAAATAATAATAATAATAAAAAAGCAAAAAATTACAGGCACTTACAATGGAAGTGAATGGAACATATTATACATAGTAGCATGATTTTAGTGTGATAAAATCAGGGATTTACAAGCTTTACAGTGGTTACCAGATGACTATTGGATATATAACTTGGTTATTTACTGTATATATTTATAAATATATTGGATATCATTTTACACAGATGAGGTTAGTAAAAAAAAAAATGATCACACTAAAATCCCATTAACACATAAAATGTTGTCTTGTGGCTATAATTTTGAAATTGTGTGCATTTTAATGTTCATGGACTGGACATTCACCTCCATTGTAAGTGCCTTACTGTAAACACAAGTGTTGCTGTTGTTTTGTTTTGTTTTTGTTTTTTAATAAATGAGGGATGAGAATATATATATATATATATATATATATATATATATATATATATATATATATATATATATATATATATTCTCATCCCTCATTTATTAAAAAACAAAAACAAAACAAAACAACAGCAACACTTATATATATATATATATAAATGTTGCATATATATATGTTGCACAACAGCAACATATATATATATATATATATATATATATATATATATATATATATATATATATATATATATATATATATATTGGTAATCAATATTATGCCACAACAACATGTATTGAATCTGGAACATTCCTTTAAGCTGCAAACTAAACCAGCAAGACTAAATGGATGGCTGTCTTAAAATCAGTTTGTGACCACATCTAACTTACTGAAGCCACTTACAGTTTATTCAAAGCAAATGCTTTCAGTGTGGAAGAACCTGTGAATGTAAAATATCTAAACAATATTAGCCTATATATAAAAATAGAAACTGTATTTTCATTTGAATAAACACCTTATCAGTGGGGTCAGAGATTTTTAATATGTGATTCCATATTGTTTTTAATGTTTTCAATATTGGTGCTGAGGGCAGCTATTTTTAATATAAATGAAAGAAAATTATGGTGAGCTTTCTCACAAAGAAACAACACTGTACAGGCTTTTACATAAAACACAGCATATGAAGATCAATCACAAACAATAAACCTAATGATTGCAATTATAAAAGTTTTCAAGGTTTAGTAAGAAAGGATGTAAACATGCCTTTAAAGGCAAGGAAACCCTGATTCAAATAGATCTATTTTGCGGTTTATAGGCTGCCATATAGAAATAGTGTTTGCACACATTGAGAATGTATCTGTTTTTCTTCTGTATCTACCAGGAGTAAATCTCTGAACAGCTGTTTGACAGCTGCTTATAATATGCAGTCAACAGTAATTACAGTGCTTGACATTTGAGGAGTACTTTAACCACAGAGTGAATTAGTATACTGTACTTCTATCTGTAGGCTAGACTGTAAAGACAGAACATACTCAATTGGATTAACACTTGGCTCTTTGAGAGTGCACACAATGATCTAGGGGCTGCTGGACTGCCATTTACAAGCGCTAATGTGCGTGCACAGAAGGAAGCAAAGGCGATTCAAACATTGTGGAGTGCTGCAAAGTGATTTGGAGGCGTACATACATGTATGCACACACAAACAAGGTTGTAATTACAACAGACACGCACATGCATACATTTATGCACGCACACTAGGGGTTGCACCGACTAGCATTGTTGAGTCTGTGTCGACATGTTGTGGATCACATGACTTCAGTTGCGCTTGCTCTATTCATCCTGACAGCAGGAGGAAAATCTGTAACAATCAAATATATTTGAAATAATGCGGCAGTGCGTTCACAAAGTATGTTAAAAATGGATGCTAAAAATATGTGTGGACACTCTCTCCACTCACACACTTTCCATTAACAGCATCGAAACAGGAAAGACAGTTTACATTAGGTAAACAGTGACTTTCCATCTAATCAGCTACTTTTCTGGATAACTGATTGACTAGTAAAAATGAGTAGGCATGCACACAGAAGCACAGAAATAAAAAAGCACACTTACACACAGCAACACACAGGCACACAGTTTCTTGTATGGCAAAACAACAGTTTTCTAATTTAGTTCATTTCAGATAGCTTCTGCAACTTAAAATGGTTTGAAAAACATTGGACCTTCAGAATCACTTAGAGTTACAGTATAACACTTCATTAAAGAAGATGACACACTCCTGGCTTCTATCATCATGTCTGCAAGAACCTAATTACTTAAAACAAGTTTTACTCTGCAAGAAGGCTCCAGGGAAAATATATGCAAAGTGTGTTGTGTAAACTCTATGGAAATGCTTTATATTTGACTACATCTCCAGCTTTCTGCTATGCTGGTCTATTAAAAGGGACAATTGCTTTGTTGCAAAACCTACGGAGCTTTTTGAGGCATCCTAGGCACACTCCTGACTGAAAGCTGTTCCAAGTAGGAAACTAAATTATACTGCCTCCTAAGACACCTCTTTTTGTCCAAATTCTAAGATAGCATTTCATGTATCCTTAACGAAGAAGGCAATCCCAGAATGATGACAAAAATCCAAGATGGCAGAAATGTCTATTGAAATGTCGACTATGAATATAATTAATTCAATAATGAAGTGTTTAAAAAATGTTTAAAATGCTTAAAATCTGTGCAATGTATATTTATGATTTATAGAGTATTCTTGGAGTATAGTTTTTAGAGTACTCCCATGTGCTTCACATGAGGAGTGCATGACTCACAGAGTTCATGCCTATGTAGATCGTTCCAAATCAGTCAGATAAGTTCTATGATCGTTAGATGGGAATTGTAAGGAATTTAACAATTCTGGTTGTTATTCTCTTTTAAAGATTCTGGCTCCTTATCTGTTTCATTAGCAATTCTATTAGTACTTTTGAGGAAGAAATATTTGGAAATGATAAATGCAATTAATATTGGATTTACTGCCCTTAACAGCCTGTTACAAAATAATGAGCTCATTTCATATTTTAACAGAACAGATTCTTTCTTGCAAAAAGTGTTTATGCAACCTAATTAAGACATTTTAGTCATTCTTGTTTTATAATGCACAAGAAATGTGCATCTTTAGCAACACATTGTTATATCTACAACCATCCAGTAATTATTTTGATTTAAGTCATATTAGGAACAAAATTCTTGCTTGTTTCGAGTCAGACATGACCAAATGAATGATTTGTGGTTCAGTAAGTTATTTACTAAAAATATGGGGATGAAAAGAATCATTCCTTTGGGAGATAGAGCTGAGTGTTTTGCTCTGTAGTTTCAAATGAACCTGCTCATAAGAGTCATTCATTCAGGAATCATACTACACTGGTCGCATTGTATGTTTCGTGGTGTAGATTCAAGTATGTTCAAGAATCGGACAACATTAGTCACGTTATACGCTTCTCGCTGATGATAGTAGCGGTGTTGCAGTGCTCCTATATGGTAGCGCAGGAAACAATGTCAAAGTGTTTTAGTGCGGTATTCCCTCCAAACAACATCTTTGGTTCTGGTATTTTTTTTTAAATGGGAAAAAAAAAAGAAATTCTTATGGAGAACCATTCTTGATTCCTAACCCTAATTAGAATGCTTCATTAGAAGGTAGTTTCCTATGTAGGCAGTAGACAGTGAAATAGAATTTTGGAACTATTCTGAATGGGATAACTTTATATGCTTGATTTGCCCCAGGTCTTCCAACATGATCACACGGGAAGTCGCCATGTTGTTTCCGAGAGTTCTAGGATTGGCCACATTATGCCAATTCACAGACAAGCCTCTTCACTGTATTACAGCCTGTACAGCTGAAAACAACTCGTTTCATAACTTGCTTTTGGCACCCCTCTTTGGACATCCTACCTGGAAAATGCAGCTCACATGTGCCCATACGCCCAACAACACCACTAGCACTTTGGCCACTGGGGGTAGTGTTTCAAATTTCAGTAAGCACAGACTGATTTTAGCTAAAGAAAAGTCAACCTACTGTTTCCGATTTCACTGTGAGAACAGTCTATGTCTTCACAGATTTTGTGGAAACTATCCCAAAATTTGCAAACAGTGAACTGTAGCCACAATTCAAGCAGACAGTCGATCAGCTCAAGCACTTTCATCTACACCACATTTAGTTAGCAGTGAAGATTCTTTCTGATCCACAATGGAGCCTGGAAATAAGACCTGCACATTTTAGACAGAGCCGACAGAGCTGACAAACTCAGGAGGGACCCGTACACAGTGGCTGCGGGCAGGAAGCAGGCAGACAGGCCGGGTGCCAGCCATCCCCCCTGAGTGACTGAAGAGAAGCCAAGCCAGAAACAGCAGTCAGACAGAGGGAATGGCCATAGATGGCAAGGAAAATGAACAAGCAACAGAAAATATCACTGTGGTGATGGGCAGACATTATAACAGATGGCGAGTGGTCTCTGTGCAATACAGTTGGTAGGGGAGACCAGGGGCAATTGTAACATTGTTTGTATTTTTTCTTCTCCAATTTAACTTTTTTTCTCATGACTTACAACCACTACCAATCTAACTGGCATAATTTGGTATGATAAATGCATAAATGTATGTGTGTCAAAAGTAATAGTATGATTCAAATATTTACATTGAAAAAGACCAGATCATAATATTGAATTTAATACAAGGAGTCAGTATTACAATCGCCCCTGCTACAACCAAAAAATAAGAGCACACCTCAAAGTTATGATATTATTGCTTCAGTATAATACTAGTCTCCCCAACTTGTCTTGTGAAACTGGGAATCCCGGAATGTATGCAGGTGCATAACAATTAAACATGGCATGTGCATGCCCTGCCTGGCCTTCTGTTGTAGCCAGAAAAGGGGAAACAGTGGGGGTCTGGTGATTTGCGGTATGAAGTCTATGCCTCATTAAATTCCAGGGCCAATAAAGTTTGCTCCAGCAATGTTATCTGCACGGGCCGCTTCCTATTTCCTCCACTTCAGTTCACACCAGGCTCAATCAGTCACTCCGTTCACTCTTGGCTGGAAACACAGCCACTGGGCCAGGCTAATTTAACAGCGAGATGAAGCTCTTTTGGAACACCTGCTGAGCTCTGGAACTCTGAGTTCATCATCTCTTTGTCACTGAAACCAAATGTTCATTAAACAGGTGTAAACAGGAACAGCAACTCTAAATTGTCAAGAATCAACTAGGTATATCTGTTTATAGGGAAGAAAAGAGCATGTTATAACACAGGGAAGTTGTCACAAAGCTATTTCTCAGTAATGATAAGATTTGGAGTCAAAAATCCAACTGTGCAAATGTGTTTTCTCTAGCAGATGTTTTGTATGTTTGTTTCAAACTCCTACTTCAAAACCCTCTGAAATTACAATATCTTTTGTGAGTTCTACCTTTCCAAGTAAATTTTACCTTTCATAACATTTTAGCTCTTGGGTAAACAAGCGAACACAATCAAATCACACTGGCATACATTAGGTGAACTATATAATGAAGGCAGGTTTTCAACAAAACGTTTCAATGTGTTCTTAGGACAAAGATTTTTGTTTAATGACAGTTATGTTGAGGCATGTTGTCACATTTTTATCAGGGCAGATTGTCACGTGTTTTAAATGTCATAAGTCTATACTACTTTTAATTAATTAACTTTTGAAGACCAAAACAATGTTTTGATATTTCTGTATGTTTTTTGTCTCCCCTTTTTCTCCCCAATTTAGAATGCCCAACTCCCAATGTGCTCTAAGTCCTCATGGTGACGTAGTGACTTGCCTCAATCTGGGTGGCAGAGGATGAATCTCAGTTGCCTCTGCGTCTGAGAATGTCAATCTGCGCATCTTATCATGTGGCTTGTTGAGTGCGTTACCGCGGAGACATAGCACTTGTGGAGGCTTCACGCTGTTCTCTGCGGCATCAACACACAACTCACCACACGCCCCACTGAGATCGAAAACCACATTATGATGACCACGAGGAGGTTACCCCATGTGACTCTACCCTCCCTAGCAACCGGGCCAATTTGGTTGCTTAGGAGACCTGGCTGGAGTCACTTAGCACGCCCTGGATTCGAACTCACGACTCCGGGGGTGGTAGTCAGTGTCTTTACTCACTGAGCTACCCAGGCCCCCGATATTTCTGTATGTAACCTTTTCTATTTTTTGTTATTTCATGAATAGTTTTTGTGCCTCATAATTGTTTTATATATTTTTTTAACAGTTTAATTTCCTTTTTTTTTAACTACGCCACTGACAGGTTCCATATAGACTTACCTCATATAGTGTGACAACATGCCCCATTGAACTTTATCTTTTTATTTTTTTCCCTGGCAATAATGATAAAAATGTTCAATAACTTTTTCTGTAACCAAGATGTGGCTGTGCAGGGACTGACTTTCAAAAATAACCCTACTCTGTGTAGTATTTACCGGAGTAAAATTTGTGACAACTAGCCCCACATATAGTCTCTCCTATATGTGTATATGTGGGTGTATAGTAGTCTATGTTAGAAATACACATTCATAAACCTCAAAAAGCTGATACCATCTTTTTACATTTGCATGACTATGGTTCCCAGATGAGCACAATGTGCCTTAAGAGCCATTTTATAAATTAAACTTCAAATTCTATTTCAGCGCCAACATTTCCTACTCTTTCAATCGCTTTCTATTCCCCCTATAGCAACCCCCCCCCCCAAAAACAACAGAATCCTGGAGCAAATATTTCAATCCCTCTCAGTAAAATCGATCGGCATGACACAAAACTAATTTCCATCGTATCGAGTCCTTTCTTGCCTGGGACCCACATTATGCCGTCCTTTTCAAATCTTCAGCTCTCTGTCACTTCAAAGGACACATCTGTCCAACTTTATCAGTCCTGTCTCCTCTAACGTTCCTTCGTGCCTCGTTCCCTTTTAGCAAAGTAATGTAAAAGAGAGTGACGTCTTTCTTCCACTCTTTTCCTGTGAGAAGAATATCTCTGCTGCCACATGTAAATGCTAGGATTTTGGCTCTATGCATTAGGAGCTTGAATGACAACTTTATTTTCCTGTCAGGGGGACCACAGTGGTGAAAGCCAGCTCTTCTGAGCCAGAATGGCTCTCCGACTGTTCACATTGCTGTCCATCGTGAAATGCTTGTCTGCCTTTGCCTTCCTCTCCTGCATCCCTCCAGGGGAAATTCTGACAAGATAGCCAGAAAGAGGAGTTCATAAGACCAGCCCAAATAGGGAGCAGTGTGGAGCACAGCTTACTTCTAGAAAAAATGGCAGGGTTTAAAGCCCCTACGATAAAACCTGGCACTGATTGAAAATTCATCTCATCATCAGTATGGCTGAGGAGCTATTCTCTGGAGAACACGGGCGGGCCTTTTCAGGAGTTGGGGAGATTACTGCTGCATAAAGATTCGCTGACAGTAGAACCCATTGTGTGGAATGAACCACAGTGGGAGCCTTACATTGATCGACACAATGGGCCTTATCGAGCTTATCTGTTATGGTAGGAATGGGGAGATATGCTGATTGATGCTTTTAAATGAAATACAGGGAATTGAAAAGCACATACTGGAATGCTTTTCAAAAATATCTCTGGTAACTTCACATGTACAAAGTAGCATCATAATAACCTGTGCTGGGCACTTGACACAGGGGATGTTAACAAAATCCATTTTAAGCTGGGTCAAAACATATGTCAGAGCTGTGGTTTAGTGGTTCCCTGTTGAAAAGACCAGCATCGTTGGTCACTAGCATATGATGTGTTTTGAAAAACATGGTCAAACTGGTGCACCAGATACACCTACACCAAACCACCCCTAACCTGCCTGAACAAGCATGGAAATTCATGCATGATCTAAGCTGGGCTTTTCAGCAGAGTCAGCTCATGTGGGAAATGAAGATTCAAATCTGGCCTGTGTCATGTTCTGATCCAATTGCTCACTCTTTTATCTATTATTCCTGCTATCTCTTTGCTTCTGATGTCAAGAAAATGGCCAAAAAGTTCCAAAATAACTTAAATGAACAGATAAACTCCAACAAAACATCCATCAGATGGAACATATAACAATAACCATCAATTCAGAGAGTCATTAAAGTGCTCATTACCATGTGATTTGTTGTTGTTTGTAAGACCTTTCCCAAAGTGAAATATTGCAGAGCATGTTGTGCCAGATATTTCGCAGTTTGTTGCATGCCTGCCTTTAGGTATTTCTTTCCCTTCTCACTTTTATCACAGGAGTAAGACGCTGTTCTGTCAGACAAGACTCCCTTAACAATATCTCTATTGATCCAGCAGGTAATCTGATGCCGTTTCTGTTGACACTGTCTGGATTTAATGCGAGACCAGAGAGTGATTTACACTCTAGCAGTTTATACTGTCTAAGTCCCCCTCACCTCTCACTCTAAAGGAGTTAATTGGACATCCAAAAACAGGTAATGCAGAATATATGGCATTATTAACCTTCCTGTTTCCCTCCAGATAATAGAAAATATTCCACTATCTCCAGCAGTCATTAAAACAATCCACTGGGCTGATATGGCAGGCAAGAGATAAGAGCCCAGAAGACGTTTCATGACTGCAGAGCAGGAGACGAAGAGGGGTGAGGCCACTGAACCAAACTGTAGAATCGTGTACAGTGTAAATTGGGCAGATTTTAGAGAAATGAAGATATGATGGTCATTATCATTATGGACTTACACCGTAAAGAATATTCTGGAGATTAGCTGATATGTACAGTGTCCGAAGAGGGCAACAACACAGCTAACACAACCATATTTTCATTTGGTTTGCTAGTGGTGCACTAGCAAACCAAATGAATATATATATATATATATATATATATATATATATATATTACAGTTTCCAACAGATTTCTTGAACACCGCTCTTGTCTACCATTCATCATTAAACATATAGTCCACCCCAAACTCTCGCCATTGGTTGGGCCAGTGTTGCTATGTTTTTGGGGAAATCAACCTACCCATGGCTTACAGTTGTCTCTGCATATTAGGCTGGGATAGGAGTAGAAGCATTTTCATATCTAAAAAATACACTTTGGGGCAGGTTCATTAAAAAGTTTCGCCACTTTTGCACATGGTATTTCAGTGCAAAAACCTGCATCTTATTCACTAACAACCGCAATCTATTTAATCAGGTGCAATCAGCACTGAAATTGAGCTGCATCTTGAGTATTTAAATTAAATAATTGTCATTCCTTTCCGCCCAAACACACCTCCTTTCTATGTAAATTAGGCTCGTTGTATATATTGCGCTTCATTCACAAAAATTGCCTGGCACATTTTAGATTGTGCTATTACCGCCAAATTAAAAGTAGGCGGTAAAATGAATTTTATTTAAAAGAGATATTTGTGAATATTTTCAAACGATCATATCAGCAGTAATTTATCAAATAATCATCAAATGATGGAGAAGAGCACACCTGACATATATCCAGATGCACGGTGTCATCAAGTGCACGCTCTGCACGTTTAAGAGATGATCCAGGTGTCTGGATCAAAGTGATGCTGTATAGTCCTGGTAGGGTTTGTCAAATACGGTGGTCTGTAGCATCCTTCACTATATTGCATTCAGAATCGGACCGCAAGGTTAGAATTGCGCGTGCAAATTGCATTCAGCAGCAATTTTGTGAGTGCGTTTCCATTGCCTGATCTGCATAATTACATTAATGAACCGTGTGCTAAACCAGCACAGAGAGTGCATGCAAAAAAACAACACTTTTACCGGCTGCAGTTCATTCTTAGTGAATCTGCCCCTTTATCTTTAAGCTTAAACACAACAAAAATAAGCCACAGTGGTTGTGTTAGCTGTGTTGTTGTGAACCCTTGGGCCACCATAGATATAATGTCCATCACAGACATGCTTAATATAATTGGTGAATGTAGCTCTTGCTAGAAATTACCGTAATTTCAAACAATTTCTGCTAGAAATTTTCTCAAAGAAAACAATTTAAATATATATATATATATATATATATATATATATATATATATATATATATATATATATATATATATATATATTTGGAACTATTAAACTTTTAGAGGATTTAAGGTGAACACATCTTTTCAGACAGTTTTTCTTCACCAGTATTCCTGTAAATACTCTTACTTTGCAATGAACAGTGTTAGAATTCCATTAGTTGTTTACACCCTTTAGCAAAGGGAATAATTTCTCTCCAAACCTGACTCTCTAATACTAAACAATTGTACTCTCAATGCATGCCATCATTGGTGGAAAGTGTCATACGCTTGAATTACACAGCTCTAAAGAGGAGAAATGATCACAACAGGAGACCAAATGTCTCCAAAAATAATAACAGATGAAAAAGAGAGATTTTTTTTAAAGGTCTGTTCTCAACAATCTCCAAATGCCACATTTACTGTAAATAAAAGTGTACCATCTTCATTACAAAATTCAGTATCTGTGCCAACAAAACTTTGAATAAAGACTGGCATTTACAATTTGAAACTCCACCCATTGTTCTCTCTTTTAAATTCTTCCTTTTACATCTACTTTTTGGAGTTCATTTCTTTTCTTAATGAACCTCCATAAGAATTCAACCTGTTGATTTTTGTAGTCTGCTGGCCTTGAGACCGGCAAGCCACTACGATTTATAATCCTTTATAAGTATTCAAAGTCCACTCCAGCATCCACTGATCCAGTTCTGTTTCAGCTCAATAGCTGAACCCCCATGCATATCTGAATTATTACATTGCCCCTTCAGTAGGCAGGACAAAATATTATATTGAGACCGCAATGTTTGTGTATGAAAGCAACGAACATTTATAAAATGAGAATTAATTGTGCCTTGGTAATTGCCTTTTTTCACCTGAAAAAGACGCAACAAATTTTCTCTCAGGCTTCATTGTAATTTGCAGCCATGCATCTGGGTAAGCCATGACAGAACCATCATTCTTAGGACAAGCTGCCTCTCATGACACTAAGTGCATCAAAATCAGTGACTGGGTGGGTTGCTTTTGCAGGTCATCTCAATCACCTAGGTTGTGTTGAATGCTAATAACTGGGTAACATAAAGACAGAAATTCTTGGCCAGATGTCCTGTTCAAGTGGCCCCCATTTTGAATTAATGTATCAGCCAGTATTGAATCTTTAATGGGTTAGTTCGCTCAAAAATGTAATTGTTGATATCATTTACTCACCCTCATATAGTTCCAAAATTTTATGACTTCCTCTCTTCCATAAATCCCAAAAGAGTTCTTTTTCTTCTTTTCAGAATGTTGATTAAGCTTTTTTCCATACAATGATAGAGAATGGGGATGGATACTGTCTAGCTCCAAAAATGACAGAAAAGCACCATAAAAGTACCACAAAAGCAGTCCATACGACCTGTGTACATTTAAATATGGCACATGAAGACATGTCAGGCCAGGTTTGATGTCAATGACACCAAACGCAATTGGTCCTCATGTGTCTTGTAACTGACTGAGATGCAGTAAGTTTGAATATGCAGAAGTGTGAATGAGATGTGAGAGTTACAGACTTAGTATTGAGTGAATAATGAAAATTATTTCTCACACAAAGCTATTGCATGACTTCACAAGGTATAGAATATAGTGAGTGAGCCACATGGACTACTTTAATTATACTTCCATGCTGTCATTTTTGGAGATACACAGCCTCCATTATCTTTCCTTTTCATTGCATGGAAAAGAGGAGCATGTACACTCTTCAAAATTTCTCATTTTGTGTTCCATGGAAGAAACAACAAATATTTATAAAATTATTTATAAAAATATTTTATAAAAATACCAGGCTAAGATCATCCTTTCTTTTCAACCAGAGGTTGTTTGATAGATGTTTGAATGGATGACAATTTGGATGCCTTAAAACTGCAAGCCATTGTCAAGTGTCTCAGATGTCTGTTGGATGTAACATTGCTGGTACTCAGTCAAATTGGATGTAGCATCTATGATCGCTCTCCGGCTGTCAAATACTCCAGTCAGATGACAAGCGTGCAAGAAACACTTCAAGAAACCCAGTTGTCTCTGAGCCATCAGAAATGAATAAATAAAGCCTGAGTACTTTCTGTACAGGAGAGCTTGGGGCAGACCCAAACATGCAAGTAAACCAATCAACACAATCCAGATTCCTTGAGGGTAAATGTTGAGTGAACCGAGGAAAAACCTGTCAGCACTTTGTTCTCCCCAGACCGAAACTCTTTCCCATTCTGGACTCTTGAAATTAAGTTTGCCCCTGGTCAAAAAGAGCTCTGCCTGAGGAAGAGGGCAGAACTGTGGTAGTCCATGGTTTGGAATGTCTGCACACAGAACTGTAGAAACTTTCTCTACAAATCAATAATTAACTGCAAATCTTCCAGAAATTCAGCTCCTTTTCCTTTCATATACAGATGGACTCTATACTTTGACAACAAAGAAGCAGGTCAGAAAGTTAGATAATGTCTTCCTCGGAAAATCACTTGAACAGATCTTTATGCCAGTCCTCTACAATGTGTGTTACACTCCCTCTTTGTCAGCCTGATCTCATTAATATACATAGCTATTTGTACGTTAATATTTGTAACATTTAAACGTACATGTCTGTACATTTGGATAGACACTAAAACGTACAATATGGACATTTGAAAGCATCTAAAACTTAAACAGTTCTGTCTTGTCATTGGTTATCATTGTCATGTTTCTCCCTTGTCCATGTATTTAAGCCTCATGTTTGCCATTGTCCATGGTCAGGTATTGTGTTTATGTATCGTTGTTTGGAAGTCAATCAAGTCATGTCAAGTCTAGTTTAGTTCATGTTTATGTTCTGTAGTCACGTTTTTGTTTTTCACGCTTCATGTAAATAAACTGCACTTGGGTTCTTCACTTCATCGTCATCATCTGCCTGTTATTGCTAGCAACGTAACAGCTGCATCCGATGTGCTCCCTGATGGCACTCAATATCATTGTGTGAGGTGGAGAGTAGAATTTAAATGATTAATCTCTGTAAATATTTTCCTGATGCATTCCATAATGGCGCTATCATATCTCATTCAAACACATACATTGCAGAATATGGCATGTCACAAACGGTCATGAGACACTTGAGAGCCAATGAGCATTCGACATCACTGCCGTAAAACTGCTGGTTGTAAAGCTTGAGGTGGCAATTTTGTAATTTTTTAAAACGAAACCAATGCATGTTGATGGTTATAGCTGGCATGACGGTGCTGCGGCAGATGGAGACGGAGATCGTTGAATAAAGGCTTGAATTTGGGTCTGTTCTTCACAGAAAGCAGTCTGAAGATTTGGATTATAGCTAAGAAATGTATGGATTAATTTTATTATTGTTTTATGGTGCTTTTTGTGGTTTATTTAGTTTTTTGGCATATTCTGAAAACTACTTTTGTGTCCCATGGCAAAATATATGTATATATGTATATATATTAAAGAGTTTTTATTTATTTATATATTTATTTATTTATTGTTTTCTCCCCTTTTTTCCCCAATTTGGAATGCCCAATTTCCAATGTGCTCTAGGTCCTCATGGTGGCGGAGGACGAAACTCAGTTGCCTCCGCGTCTGAGACCATCAATCCGTGCAACTCATCACATGGCTTGTTGAGCACATTACCGCGGAGACATAGTGCTTGTGGAGGCTCATGCTATTCTCCGCGACATCCGCACAACTCACCATGTGCCCTACTGAGAGTGAGAACCACATTATAGCGACCACAAGGAGGTTAACCCAACATGACTCTACCACCCTAGCAAACAGGCCAACTGATTTCTTAGGAAGCCTGACTGGATTCACTCAGCACGCCCTGGATTCGAACTTGCAACTCCAGGTGTGGAAGTCAGCGTCTTTACTTGCAGAGCTACCCAGGCCCCCCGTTTTTATTCATTTTAATATTTTAAAGTTTAGTCTTGGTTAAAGTGATATAATCCTTTAAAACATTGCATAGGGCAGCAGAAATCACACAGAACTGAATGAAACCATTAAAATGTCATTTTATAAATTAAATGTAATTAAATAATTAATTCTAAGAATTATTCAATATGAATAAATTCAAACAGTACACATAAACTTGTACGTAAATTTGTACGTTTCTATAGGTGTTTATACGCAAAATGATTACGTTTAAATGCTGTCAGTACATCAATATTGTATGTTTCGGTGTCTACGCAAACATAAGAGAATGTAAGTTTGCTAGAAACAAACTTTACGTAACAATACATACAAATTCTCATGAGATCACGTTGTCTTTGTAGGTATTACTAAAAAAGACATCACTACTTTCAATGCTCTTTACATCACCGCCTATGGGAACCTGGCAGATCTTTGAGATGGCTCTTTTGGTTTAACTTCATATACAGATGAGTAACATAACAGAGTGCATTACAAGTGAATAATCAGTTCACACTATTATTTTTTGGTACTTTCAATAACCATCAATCAGTGCTGTTTACAGTCAGATAAATAAAGCCAGATTAGTGTATAATTCAGCAGATGTGTAATAAGAAATATTGACATTTTATAGCATATAAATTAGGGAAAGCAACTTTGCAGATAGTTAACCTGGCATCACTTCTCAGTTAAAAAGTAGCAGACACGATTGAATAAGCTGTATCATAAAAACCTCTTATATAAGAGGAAGATGCTAAAATAAGATATTTTCCAAATCTATGTCTAGATCCTTTTTTAAAAGAGGTTTGTGTTGCTCCTGATAAAGCAAAATGATATCATTATTTTTGGGATTTGATAATTTAACAATCCTTTTCAATTTGTATTCATTTGGAAAACTTTTTAAACACTGAAACATGTACAGGTTTCAGGTGAAGTTTAAAGTCATTTTTGGCTTGTCATTGACTTGTAATTCGTTATTTGAAAACACAGTAAATACTTAGTAAAAGATCTAATGCAATATTCATATTTTCTATTGTTTTTCAATTCCCACTGTGAACTGTCAGTTATCATCAGAAACAATGGGGAGAAATATTCAGAAAAGAGCAGAGACTTCTTTCCCAGGGCACAAATAAATTCTTTAATGACTTAATTTGTTGCTTTGCAAAGGAAATGTAAAGAGGCTGCTTTCTTTCCAAGATAAGTCGAGCATTACTATAATGATCATTGATTTTTGTAAATGCTATGATTTAAAATGCAGACTAATTTGTTTCCCTTTTTTTCACTCAATGTTGTATCGATGTAGTGACACTAGGGGTTCACTTTTGAGAGCCCCAATCACCTTTGCTTTATTCAGAAAAGTCCAATGAAAATTGGTTAGTGGAATTTGCATGCCAATCTCCGCCCTAGACATAGGGGTATAAAAGGAGATGGTGTGCATCACTCATTCAGACTTGTTCTTCGGAGCCGAGCGCATGTGTGTGTGTGTGTTCGTCCCGTTACCTTATCTTCTGCTGCTGGAATTTATGGCGCATATCAGCGGTCACTCTCACACGGTCGAGTGATGTGCTTCCCCTGGGCGCTTTGGCGGCTGAGTCCACAGGTGTTAAAAGAGTATATTCCAAAAGAGTATATTTTCTCTAAAAGAGCTCGCACAAACAATTGGCATCTTTTTAAAGATGTCCTTTCACCTTTGTGTTACTGGGTGCAGCCATTATCTCTCCCCACCGGATGGCCATGAGATCTGGCTTACAACACCGCAGGTCAGGCCGCTTTCACCCTGCACGCCATGACCATACTGCAGGTCCACCAGGCCAAGGCGCTCAAAGATCTGCACGAGGGAAGGACCGACCAAGGACTTATGCAGGAACTGCGTACCGTGACCGAACTCGCTCTACGGGCAACTAAAGTTACAGAGCACGCCCTGGGCTGGACGATGTCCACCTTGGTGGTGCAAGAGCGGTACCTGTGGCTCAACCTTTCGGAGATGCGTGACGCC